>NC_133662.1:7622684-7929805 GCF_037893015.1 Macrotis lagotis
ATAGAAGTTACTTCCATATTTTTCCACAGTTGCTGTTGCTGATTGTAATTCCCTCCATCCATTCCTCCCCACTACCATCTATTATATTTTCTCTCTCCTTTCACTCTTTTCCTCTTCAAAAATGTGCTGTGGAGTAGCCAAGTGGATAGAGCACTGGTCCAGGAGTCAAGAGACCCCAAGTCCACAACCCACCCCAGAGACTCAGCAACCACCTGGCCCCATGGTCCTGGACAGACCACCCAATCCCACCACCTTGCAAAAAGTAAGAAAAGAAAATGTATTATATTTAACTCTCCTCTACTATGATCTACCTTCTCTTCTATCACCCACATCCGCCCTCCCCCCATCCCCCTTCTCTCCCTTTTCTTCTCGATGCCTTTACCTTATTGGGTGTGTATACTGTTTCTTCTCTGAGCCATTTCCAATGAGAATGAAGGATCCCTCATTCCTCTTCACTTTCCCTCCCTTCCATACCATTGAAAAAGCTATATGAAATATCTTCTATATGAAATATTTTAGCCTATTCTACTTTTCCTTTCTCTTATACCCAATACATTTCCCTTTCACCCATTGACTCAATTTATACAATATATTATATCTTCAAATTCAGTTCCTTCCTGTGCCTCATCTATAAAGCTCCTTCTACCTGCTCTATTAAATGAGAAGGTTCATATGAGTATTATCAGTATCATCTTCCCATGCAGGAATACATGCAGTTCATCATCATTAAGTCCATCAAAATTTATCCTTCTGTCTACCCTCTCTATGCTTCACCTGAGTCCTGTACTTAAAGGTCAAACTTTCTGTTTAGCTCTGGTCATTTCAACAGGAACAATTGAAATTCCCCCTAAATTCCATCTTTTCCCTTGGAAGAGGATGTTCAGTTTTGCTGAGTATTTGAATTAAAGTTGCATTCCAAGCTCTTTTTCCTTCCATAACATTATATTCCAAGCCCTACAAACCCTTAATGTAAATGCTGCTAAGTCCTGGGCAATCCTTACAGTAGCTCCACAATATTTGAATTGCTTCCTTCTGGCTGCTTGTAATATTTTCTCTTTGACTTCAGAGCTCTGGAACTTGGCTATAATATTCCTGGGGGGCAGGGTTTGGGGATCTTTTTCCAAAGGAGATCAGTGGATTCTCTCAATTTCTATTTTACCCTCTGCTTCTAGGAAATCAGGACAATTTTGCTGTAGAAATTCTTTAAAAATGAGGTCCAGGCTCTGTTCCCGATCATGATTTTCAGGTAGCCCAATAATTTTTAAATTATCTTTCTCAGATCTGTTTTCCAGATCAGTTGCTTTTTCAATGACATATTTCACATTTTCTTCTAGTTTTTCATTCTTTTGGTGATGAAATATTGTCTTGATTTCTTACAAAGTCATCAGCTTCCTTTAGCTCCATTCTACATCTGAAGGATTTGTTTTCCTCAGAGAGCTTTCTTATCTCCTTTTCCATTTGGCCAATGCTGTTTTTTTAAAACATTCTTCTCCTCAATAACGTTTTGAACTGTTTTATCCACTTGACCTAAACTGGTTTTTAATATGCTATTTTCTTCAGCATTTTTTTGGATCTCCTTGACTAAGCTGCTGACTTTGTTTTCATGTTTTTCCTGCATCTCTCTCATTTCTCTTCCCAATTTTTCTTCTATCTCCCTTACTGGATTTTCAAAATCTTTTTTGAACTCTGTCATAGCTTGATCCAAACTTCTATATTTCTTGGAGTCTTTATATGTAGAAGCTTGGACTTTCTCATCTTCAGATTGTGTATTTTGGTCCTCCATGGGAACAAAGTAATTGTCTCCTTTTTTTTCTTCTGTTTACGCATATCCCCAACCTGTGCCTGGTTTGAGGGTGCTTCCTGAGCTTTTGAGTATTATTGGGACAGCCCCACAAGGACCTCAGTATGTGAGGCTCCAACTGCTCTCTTGGTCTGTTAAATTGGCCACAAGCTCTCCCCTTTGGGGCTCCAGACTATGACCAGGGTCTGAATATGGTCAAAGTCCCAGAGTCCTGGCTCAGGGACAGAGGACAGACCTTAGCAATCTCCTTCCACTACCTTACTTTCCATGGGCTGAGTGCTCAGGGAGCAACTGCTGGGCGGCTTCCATTTCCTGGGATCTGGGCTGTGTTGAGGGCTGTGGCCACATTGAGAAGGGCCACACTGGCCTGGGCTTAGTGTTCACTCTGGCAAATCCCTCCCTGCTGATTTTCCAAGTTGTGCTTGGTGCTCCCTGGGATGGCAGGTCAAGAAACTGCTTCTGCTGCCAGATGCCCTGGGGCTGTTCCCAGAAGACTGAAGCTCCTTCCCTCTGCAATGCTGCCACCCCCTCCAAACCTGTGGAACAGAGCTTTTCCACTATTTTCCAGGTTACCTTGTGCTAGAGAATTGCTTCACTGGATCTTTCTGTGGATTCTGTCTCTCAAAAATTAAGTTAGAGTCATAATTTTAATATTTATGAAATATTCTTGAGAGAGCACCTAAGAAGGCTGTTCTCCTGCTGCCATCTTGGCTCCACCCTCAAAACTGTGAGTTTGATATATTCTTGAAGAACATTCTGTGGAAACCCCCCAATCTCACATCAACCACCCCTCCCCAATCCACAAGCTTCTTGATAGCTTCTTAGAGTCGAAAGAATCCCATAATGTCTACCATTAATCCAGCAAGATTTCTGCTGTCAAAGAAACCCAGAGTTGTTGGAAAGGATGTGAGAGAGTTGCAGAGTATTATATCTTTTATGAAAGACAGTAATATTGCCCTATCAACTCGAAGAGAACAGGAGAAAAATAATCTGAAGAATGATAGAAATTAGATTGGGCATGGTTTCTAGATCCTGCTCTAAACTCACTATTTTGTGAACACTCTCCCATAATACACCATCTAAACAGCTTGGGAAGATTCATACATTTTGTAGATACCTTTCATCTAGCTGAATCTTAAAGAAGAGACTGAGATCATATGGACTGGAATCAGAAGACATGGGCTTAAGTCAAATTTACAATCCAGATGCCAAAATTAGACATCTTTAGGAGGATCACATATTCTGTAGAAAATTCTATAGATCGGGCGCCCCCCGCGCAGGCCCCTCCCCTGGCTCGGCAGCTCCGGGCTGGGCGCGCGGGCGCAGCCTCGTGGTGCCGGCGTCCTCTCGGCGGCTGGCGGCCCGGCCGGGGAGGGTTTGAACTTGGCGTCGCGGGGGGCGGGCATGAGGGGCGGCCGCTGAGCGGGCACGAGGAGGCGGCGCGGGCCGGCGCGGGCCGTGCGGAGCCCCGGGATGGCCGCGGCGGGGCAGCCTCCGGGCAGCAGCGGCGGCCGCCAGTGAGGGCGCCGGCCCGTGAGGGCGCCCGCGCGGGTCTCCGCGGCCTCTCGTCCGCGCGCCGAGGCGCTCCCCTCCGGCTCGACGCCCGCGGCCCCCGACTCGCGGCAGCCCGGGAGCAGGAGCGCGGCGCCGGCGGCCCGGCCCGGCATGGGGCTCTGAGGACCCGCGGGGCTGGCGCGGGGGGCGGCCGGGGCCGGCAGCAGCGCGCGCAGGCGGAGCCCCCGGAGCCCCGCCCCTCCCCCTCCGCCGCCTCCATGCAGCGCCAGCCCGAGCTGCCGAGCCCGGCGGCCGCGATGTCGGCGGCGGCCCCGGCCGGAGCTTCCATCTCGGCCTGGGAGAAAGTGGACGGCTTCACCCGCAAGTCTGTGCGCAAGGCGCTGAGGCAGAAGCGCGCGCAGGGCTCGTCGCAGTTCCGCTGCCAGAGCAGCGCGCCCGAGCTGCAGCCCCTGCCCCAGCTCAAAGATGCCTCTTCAAATGAACAAGATCCTTTCTGTCAGAAGTTGCAGCAGTGTTGCGCACTATTTGATTTCATGGACTCTGTTGCAGACTTGAAAAGCAAAGAAATTAAAAGGGCAACACTGAATGAACTGATTGAGTATGTCTCAACAAATCGTGGTGTGCTTGTTGAATCAACATATTCTGATATAGTAAAAACGATCAGTGTCAATATCTTCAGGACTCTTCCTCCAAGTGATAATCCAGACTTTGACCCAGAAGAAGATGAGCCGACCCTGGAGGCATCATGGCCTCACATCCAGTTGGTATATGAGTTCTTCTTAAGATTTTTGGAGAGTCCTGATTTTCAGCCCGAGTATTGCAAAGCGATATATTGACCAGAAATTTGTACAGCAGCTCTTGGAGCTTTTTGATAGTGAAGATCCCAGAGAGCGTGACTTCCTGAAGACGGTTCTGCATCGAATTTATGGGAAATTCCTTGGATTAAGAGCATTCATCAGAAAGCAGGTTAACAACATTTTCCTCAGGTTTATATATGAGACAGAACATTTTAATGGTGTTGCTGAACTTCTTGAGATATTAGCAAGTATTATCCACGGTTTTGCCCTGCCTCTGAAAGCAGAACATAAACAGTTTCTAATGAAGGTTTTAATTCCTATGCACACTGCTAAAGGATTGTCTTTGTTTCATGCTCAGCTAGCCTATTGTACTGTACAGTTCCTGGAGAAAGACACAACACTAACAGAACCAGTAATCAGAGGATTGCTGAAATTTTGGCCAAAAACGTGCAGTCAGAAGGAGGTGATGTTTTTAGGAGAAATTGAAGAAATCCTAGATGTAATAGAACCAACACAGTTCAAAAAAATTGAAGAGCCTCTCTTTAAGCAGACATCCAAGTGTGTGTCAAGTTCTCATTTCCAGGTTGCAGAAAGGGCATTGTACTTCTGGAATAATGAATATATTCTTAGTTTGAGGAAAATATTGATAAAATTCTTCCAATCATGTTTGCCAGTTTATACAAAATTTCCAAAGAACACTGGAATCCGACCATCATAGCACTAGTCTACAATGTGTAGAAAACATTAATGGAGATGAATGGCAAGCTTTTTGATGATCTTATGAGCTCATACAAAGCAGAAAGGCAAAGAGAGAAAAAAAAGGAATTGGAACATGAAGAATTATGGAAAAAATTGGAGGAATTACAGTTAAAGAAAGTTTTGACTGAAAAGCATAACAGTACTCACAGTGTATACAATGCACTCAAGCGTACAAGTGCCAAATAAATGAAATGATGACGACTTCAGCTGGAGAACATCCCCCTTTACCTGCCATCCCATTAATGACATTCACTGGTCAGCAAGCAGCTTCACAGAAGAGTGATGATGACATAACATTATCTCTCATTCATTCCTCCTTTTCCCTTCCCCAGTAAAGCACAGGGTTGAAGGCAGGGTCTCTGGAGCCCTTCCTCCATCCCCATGTCCATCCTTTCCCCTTCCCCCGCATCACTGATGGAGGCTTTGGGTCACTCAGCATGGTGATACAGAGTTCTAATTATCCCTGCCCGGCTTTATTTAAAAGAAATGCAGTGTGCTTCCTGAATAGAAGACTCAAGAAGACAATTCTGGGGGGCCTTGTACATTTTTACTTGATCAGACATTTCTCACGTCTTGTGTTATCAGAGTACCATTCCAGTCTCTTGCGGTTGTATAGAAAGCTGTTTTGTAATGGAAGATCTTCACTGGGGGAATTGAGCAGCATTTAATAAAGTCTATGTTTGTAAAAAAAAAAAAAGAAAAAAAAGAAAATTCTATAGATCCCCTCCCCCAATTCCAATCTTTCACACACTAGTTTCTCAGAAAATTCTCTGACTTAACAGTCTATTCTCCAAGGCATCAAAAATTCCCATAGGGAGTAGATGTCCCAGTCACCTTCTTCCTGTCCCATAAGCATCTCACACTCAAAGTGTCTGTAATAACACTCATTTATTTTTTGCTCTTTCTCCTCCTCTCTCATCTCTCCACCTTCTGAACATACCTATTACAGCTGAGAATACAAGCAACCTTCCAATTACTCATACTAATAATCTTGTTGCTATCGTTAAACCTCAGCTCTTACCACAGATCCAATTAGTTGCAAAATTTGTCATTTCCAAGTCCACAAGTTCCCTTCTATCCACTAACATAACCACCAAGCTATTCATGTCTCCAGGATCTTCAGAACTATTAGAAAAACTTCTGATTGACTTCCAGGGGAGAGACAAGTTGGCAGCATGAAGCTCCAGGAGCTTTTCCACACACAACATTTAAAGAAGCTTTTACACAGATATTAAAGCTACAGATCCCATAAAAAAAGCAAAACAAATTCTCAATTGTAGATGCTGTAGAGAATCTACAGTGAAGGTCTCTCTCTTCAAGGGGAAAAAAAAAGAAGAAATAGAACCCAGCCAGGGGAAAGAATGGGAAAAAAATGGGAGGCTTCTAGCTACAGCCCTGTCCAGGTCCCAGCATCTAGAAAGGACTTTGCTCACAGCAACTAGGCAGCAGCCCAGAGCTTGGCTCAGTTACATTTCAGGCCAGCAGGGAGGATTCTAACCCCAGACAAAGGCTGAGCCCTGGGAACACTGGGGCAACAGACAGGATTGTGTTGGTGAAAAACCACTAAATAAACAGAGCCTAGATCTAAAGGAGTAAACAAACTTCTACACAGGCAATGCCTAGGCTTCATAGGCAATACTTTAGTAAGCAATAAGCCAGGGACCAATGCTCCCTCCACCCCATGAGCAGAGTTCAACTATCAAAATGAGCAAAAGAAAACAAAAAGAGCACTAATCATTGAGATCTACTATTCAAGGAGAGATGATAAAAATTCCACCTCAGAAGAACAAATCAGTGAAAAGTTACCTACATGGTAAGTCTCAGAAGTGTTTATAAATTGAACTCAAATCCAAAATCAAGAGCTTTAAAAATGTTTTTAAAACCAAAGAAAAGAGGAACGAAAATAATAGGGAAAAGAAATGAAAGCCATGCAGGAAAAATATGAAAAATTGATCAAAGAAATCATCTTTTTAAAATTTTTTAATTTATTTAAGCAATGGGATTAAGTGACTTCCTAATGTCACACAGCTAGACAATTATTAAGTGTCTGAAGTCAGATATGAATTCAGGTTCTCCTGACTCCAGGCCCAGTGCTCTATCAACTGCTCCACCTAGTTGCCCTGAAATCATCTCCCTTAATAGCAAAAATAACCAACAAGGAAAAGAATATAACTCATCAAAATATAAAATCAGCCAACTGGAAAAGAAATGCAACTCAACTAAAAGTCGAACCAACCATCTAAAAAGGGAAGACAACTCATCAAAATGTGAAATTAACCAACTGGAAAAAAGGGAAACAACATTTAAAAGTAAAATTAACCAATTGGAAAAGGAAACACAGAAGGTAACTGTAGAAAATAGAACTTTAAAAATTAGGATTAAACAAATAGAAACTAATGACTCTATGAGGTCCATCAAAGACTCCATAAAAACAAATCCCAAAGACTGAAAAATTAAAGAAAATATAAAATACCTTTTAGGAAAAACAAACAGGAAAATAGATCCAGGAGAGATAATTTGCAAGTTGTTGGTCTCCCCAAAAGTTTAGATCAAGAAAGGAACCTGGAAAATGTCTTTCAGGAAATTTTCTTGGAAAACTGTTGTACTATACCAGCTCAGGAAGACAAAATAATCCTCGAAAGAATACAAGAACACCTCCAGAAAGAGATTCAGGCAAAAAAACACAAACAAACAGGGCTAGTCATCCTTATCTCAAACAAAACAAAAGCAAAAATAGATCAGATTTGATAGGGAAACAGAAAGAAAGTACATCTTCTCAAAAAGCACCATAGGCAATGAAGTTATATCATTATTAAATGTGTGTGTCCCAATGGTATAGCATCCAAATCTTAGAGGAGAAGCTGAGACATTGACAGCAAAACTACAATAATGGGGGACCTCAACCTCTTCCTCTCAGAACTAGATAAATCTAATCACAAAATAACAAGAAAGAAATTGAAAAGTTAAATAAAATCTTACAAACCTAGATATGACCTCTGAAGTAAACTGAATAGGGATATAAAAGAACATAACTTATTTTGTGCAGTATATAGCACCTATACAAAATTGACAAAGTACTATGGCAGGGCTATCCAACCTTAGATTATTTTAGGACTATATTAAATTAAAATAATTATTCAAGGGCTGCACCTAGAATAAAAAATACAGTCCACATTCAGTGGATATAGCACTACTTGAGGGCTCTGGGGCTAAGATTCTTAGATTAAAAAAGGCTGCCTTATAACTTATTAGAAAGTGGGGAGATGTACATCATCATTACAACATATGAAGGCATGTGAAAGCAAACACAAAACAACAAAACAAAAATACAGCAGTATAAAGATAGGTGCATACTGACTAGTTTGCATTGTATAGATGGAATGCATCCCACAGAATATTCCATGGGATATGTTCCATCTGTAATACTGTTTAAAAACAACAAAGAAATTTATTAGTGATGGAATTTAAAAATCTAATACACATTCCAAGCAAATTATTATTTTATTTTTTCACTCATGAAAAAAATAAAACTCACAAGTGGGCCACATAAAATTGCACTGCGGGGTAAAAACATCAGTTGTGCAAAAATATTCATAGCAGTTCTATTTTATTTTATTTTATTTTAAAGGCAATGGGGTTAAGTAACTTGCCCAAGATCACACAGCTGGGCAATTTTTAAGTGTCTGAGGTTGGATTTGAACTCAGATCCTCCTGACTCCAGAGCCAGTGCTATAACCACTGTGCCACCTAGCTGCCCCACAGCTCTGTTTGTGATAGCAAAGAATTGGAAATCTAGTGAATGTTCATCAACTGGGGAATGGATGAACAAATTGTGGTATATGTATGTTATGGAACACTATTGTTCTATTAGAAACCAGAAGAGATGGGATTTCAGATTAGCCTGGAAAGACTTGCATGAACTGATGCTGAGTGAGATGAGCAGAAGAACCTTATATACCCTAACAGCAACATGGGGGTGATGATCAACATTAATGGATGTGCTCATTCCATCAGTGCAATAATCAGGGACAATTTTAGGCTATCTGTGACAGAGAATGCCATCTGTATCCAGAAAAAGAATTGTAGAATTTAAACAAAGACCAAAGACTATTGCCTTCAATTTAAAAAAAAAAGTTGTTTCATGTACTTAAATAATTTGGCTATCTCTAATATTTTATTTTTTACTCAAGGATATTATTTTTCTCTCAATACATTCAGTTTTGATCAATGTATAGCATGGAAACAATGTAAAGATTATTAGACTGCCTTCTGTGGGGGGGGAAGGGAGGGTGAGGAAAAAATTGTAGAATTCAAAACCTTATAAAAAATGATAGGTAGAAGCGACTATTGTATAAAATCACACTGCAGGTCATAAGCAACCCTAAAGTCACATTTTGGACAGTCCTGTACTAGAGTATAAAAGTCTTACAGTTAAAGATAGAAAAGTAGAAATAATAAATGCATAGTTTCCAGGTCATGATGCAATAAAAATTACATGTAATAAAGGGACATAGAAACAGAAACCAGAGTTAATTGGAAACTAATTATCTTACTTTAAAAGAATGCCTGGGGTTCCAGTCAAGATGGCAGAGAGAAGACAGGCACAATTCTAAAGTGTCCTGATCTTTCCTTATCTATCAAATGAAACAAACCTCTTAAAAGAAATCTGACCCACAAACCCAGAAAGAAAAGCCAGGAGAAAGAACATCTATCTCAGGATTAATCTCCGGCAGCAGCATTAGCCGAATTCAGGCAGGTGTGTCTGGGCTCAGAGGGAGCATCAGCCCTGGATCAACCAGATTAATAGCTGAATTGGAGCCGGGAGTCTGAGGGCCGGAGAGCTGGACCTGCTGGATCAGCGGTGGGGCTAGATGGCAGGGGCTTGAGTCAACTAGGGAATAGAGGCAATGGTGTTGGTGCTGTACCCAGGGAGCTTGCAGACAGGGCTGGGGGGAGAGTTCCAGTGCAGGAGAGCTGTGGACACCATCCCTGGGCTCCTCTGGTCTGAGGAACTCAGAGTCTATGCCTCCATTACAGCTCAGAACTCTTCCTGGAACAAATGCAGACTACTTCTGCCTCAGGCCCAGGTGTGTGAGCAAAAGAACCAGCCCAGCTGATGAATGACCTCAGGCCAGGGTAAAGACCACCATTGATTGAAGGCAAAAGAATTCAATAGCTCCAATTCTTCCCTTCAAGCAAAGGGAGAAGGCCTCAATCAAGGTCACAGACACTCCAGAGAAAGCAACCAACACTTCCTACTGGCAAGCTAGAGAAATTGCACTCGGTGAGTAAAGCCTTTAGCAATCCCAAACCCCTGTGAAACAGACTCTCCCCAATTCAAGGTCTTAGCAAAATGAAGAAGTGTCAGTGGAAAGGTGGATCCATAGAAAAATTCTTGGAAGGGAAGGACCCTAACTCAGAAAGACCTAGAATCTCTGAGGAGAATACGATCTGGTCTTCAGTACAGAAAGATTTCCTTGAAGAAATAAGGAAGGAGCTTAAAAATTTGGGAGACACATTTAATACCTTTCAACAAGAAAACAAAACCTTAGAAAGTATAATTGGACAAATACAAAAGGAGATTAAATCAGATCCCCAATTGGATAAATACAAAATGAGAATAATTCTCTCAGATCCTCAATTGGGCAAATGCAAAAAGAAAATAATTCTTTCAAAACCTCAGTTGGCCAAATGGAAAGCTCTTTCAAAAGTAGAATTGACCATTTGGAAAAGGAGTTGCAAAAGGTTAATGAAGAAAACTCCTCCCCCCAAAAAGAATGGAGTATACAGAAACTAATGACTCCATGAGACAGCAAGAGTCAGTTAAACAAAATAAAAAAACAAAAGAAAATGTAAAATACCTCATCAGCAAAACCACTGACCTTGAGAATAGATCGAGGAGGGGCAACCTGAAAATTATAGGACTTCTTGAAAACATTGAAGATAAAAAAAGCCTGGACTTAGTATTACAGGATCTAGTGATGGAAAACTGCCCTGATATCATGGAATAGGAGGACAAAGTAGTTATTGAAAGAATACATCGATCCTCACCAGAAAAAGATCCTAAAATGAAAACACCAAGGACTGCTGTGGCCAAATTCCAGAACTATCAGATAAAAGAGAAAATCCTGCAAGCAGCCAGAAAGAAACAATTTAAATATCAAGGAGCCACAGTAAGGATCATGCAGGACCTGGCTGCATCAATATTAAGGGATCAAAGGGCCTGGAATGAGATATTTCAAAGAGCACGGGAGCTTGGAATGCAGCCAAGAATCTACTTTCCTGCAAAGCTGAGCCTTCTCTTCCAGGGAAAAAGATGGACATTTAGTGAAATGGAAGAATTCCAAAAGTTTCTGATGAAAAGACCAGAGCTAAACAGAAAATTTGGACATCAAACAGGAGGTTCAAGAGACACATGAAAAGGTTAAAAAAAAGGGGGGCTGGTAAAAGGGAAAAAAAAATGCTATCCAGTAAGTTGAAACTGGCCCTATCCCAGCATGGGGAAAAAAATTCTCATAAATATTGAGAATTGTAATTCTAACAGGGAGAATATACCTATCCAGAAATGATGGACATTCATGACTTATCCATGAGACTGCTATCTAAAGAGATGTAACAGCCTTTAACCCTACTTGGGAGAAAGACTCTAATAACTCTCAGGACTTTTGATTCTATTCGATAGAATATATTGAACTAGAAGTGACAGACACTTAAAATTGTCTGTGACCTAGAATGATCTAAAAAACACTACCTTCTTAAAAAGGGGGACAGGAAAGAGACAGGAGGAGAGAGGGGATTGAATGGGGTAAATCTCATTACACTAAGAGGTACAAAAAAACCTGTGGTAATAAAGGGGAAGAAGGGAGCAGTGGAGAAACACCTGAATCTTCTTCTCATCAGACTTGGCTTAAAGTCAACCTACACATACTCAGTTAACTTATAAAACATCTAACCTTTCAAGTATTAGAAGGGGATAAAGAGGATGGGGGGGGATGGAGAAAGGGAAGGGGAGTGGGGGAAAAGGGGGAACTAACAAAAGGAAGGGAAGGGAAAATGGAAAAAGGGAAAGGGGAAAGAAAGGGTAGGGGTGATGTAGGAGGGCAAACACACTGAAGGGGGTGGTATTCAGAAACAAAATACTGGGGAAAATGGATAAAAGGGGGGGAAGGAGGAAAATACAAACAGAGGGAAGATAGCACAGAGGGCAATAAAGAATTAGTAATCATAACCTTGAATGTGAATGGGATGAACTCTCCCTTAAAACATAAGCAAATAGCAGAGTGGATTAAAAACCAGAATCCTACAATATGCTGCTTACAAGAAACTCATTTGAAGCAGAGAGATACATATAGAGTAAAGGTAAAAGGTTGGAGCAAAATATATTTTGCTTCAGCTGAAGTAAAAAAAGCAGGGGCAGCAATCCTTATCTCAGACAAAGCAGCAGCAAAAATAGATAGCATTAAAAGAGATAAGGAAGGAAACTTTATCCTCCTAAAAGGTAACATAGACAATAAAGTCATTTCAATACTGAATATATATGCACCCAGTGGGACATCACCCAAATTCTTAGAGGAGAAGCTGAAAGAATTACAGGAAGACATAGACAGCAAAACTCTACTAGTGGGAGACCTTGACCTCCCACTCTCAGATCTAGATAAATTGAATTATAAAATAAACAAGAAAGAAGTTAAGAAGGTAAATAGATTGTTAGAAAAATTAGATATGGTAGACTTATGGAGGTAACTGAATGGGGATAGAAAGGAATATACCTTTTTCTCTGCAGTACATGGAACTTATACAAAAATTGACCATGTACTAGGACATAAAACCCTAATGATCAACTGCAGAAAGGCAGAAATAGTGAATACATCTTTCTCAGATCACAATGCAATAAAAGTCATATGAGATACTGGGCCAGGGAGATATAGACCCAGAGCAAATTGGAAACTGAATAACTTCATTTTAAAAAATTAGTGGAACAAAAAACAAATTATAGAAAGAATTAACCATTTTATCCTACATAATGATAATAATAATGAAACAACATACCAAAACCTATGGGATTCATTCAAAGCAACTATTCAGGGGATATATTATAGCTCTAAATGCTTACATGAATAAATTGGAGAAAGAAGAAATCAATGAACTAAATAGGCAACTAAAAAAATTAGAGAAAGAACAAATCAAAAATTCCCAATTAAATACCAGATTAGGAATTCTAAAAATTAAAGGAGAAATCAATAAAAGCAAAAGCAAAAAACTATTGAATCAATAAATAAAACCAAAACTTGGTATTATGAAAAACCAATAAAACTGATAAACCTCTGGTCAATTTGATTAAAAAAAAGAAAAAAGAAAACCAAATTGCTAGTATCATAAATGAAAAAGGTGAACTCACCACCAATGAGGAGGAAATTAAAGTAATAATTCAAAATTATTTTGCCCAATTCTATGCCAATAAATTTGATAATCTAAGTGAAATGGCTGAATATTTACAAGAGTATAAATTGACCAGGTTAAATGAAGAACAACCCTATCTCAGAAAAAGAAATTCAACAAGCCATCCTTATATACTTATATCATTAAGCCATCATCGAACTCCCTAAAGAAAATCTCCAGGGCCTGATGGATACACAAATGAATTCTACCAAACATTTAAGGAACAATTGGTTCCGATTCTATATAAACTCTTTGGAGAAATAGGGAAAGATTGAATCTGTCTAACTCTTTCTATGAAATCAATATGGTGCTGTTGCCTAAACCAGGAAGAGTTAAAACAGAGAAAGAAAATTATAGACCTATTTACCTGATGAATATAGATGCAAAAATCTTAAATAAAATCTTAGCAAAATGATTACAACAAGTTATCACCAGGATAATACATTATGATCAAGTAGGATTTATTCCAGGAATGCAGTGTTGGTTCAATATTAGGAAAACTATTAGTATACTCAATTGTATCAACAACAAACCTATCAGAAATCATATGATCATATCAATAGATGCTGATAAAGCTTTTCCTATTAAAAACACTAGGGAGTATAAGAATAAATGGACTGTTCCTTAAACTAATTAGCAGCATCTATCTGAAACAATCAACAAGCATTATACTCAATGGGGAGAGGCTAGAGGCATTCCCAATAAGATCAGGGGTTAAACAGGGGTGCCCATTATCACCACTACTATTCAATATTGTATTAGAATTGTTAGTGTCAGCAATTAGAGAAGGAAAAGAAATTAAAGAAATTAGAATTGGGAAGGAAGAGACAAAACTCTCACTCTTCGCAGATGACATGATGGTCTACCTAGAGAATCCCAAAAATCATCCAAAAAACTACTGGAAACAATTAGCAATTTTCGCAAAGTTGCAGGTTATAAAATAAACCCTCATAAATCCTCAACTTTTCTATATATGTCTAGCAAGATAAAACAGGAAGAGCTTGAAAGAGAAATCCCATTCAAAGTAACCTCAGACAATATAAAATACTTGGGAGTCTATTTGCCAAGAAAGACTCAGAATCTTTTTGAAAACAAATATAAAACACTTCTCACTCAAATTAAATCATATTTAAATAACTGGGCAAATATCAACTGCTCATGCATAGGTAGAGCTAATATAATAAAAATGACAATTCTACCAAAACTAAACTAACTGTTTAGTGCCCTACCAATCAAAATTACAAAAAATTACTTTAATGAGTTAGAAAAAATTGTAAGTAGATTCATATGGAGAAATAAAAAGTCAAGAATGGCCAGGAGCTTAATGAAAAAAAAGTGCAAAAGAAGGTGGCTTAGCCCTATCTGATATAAAATTATATTATAAAGCATCAGTCACCAAAACTGTTTGGTATTGGCTAAGAAATAGAGTGGTGGACCAGTGGAATAGACTAGGTGTAAAAGCAGGGGATGATTATAATAATCTGCTGTTTGATAAACCCAAAGAGTCCAGCTATTGGGATAAAAATTCCCTCTTTGATAAAAACTGCTGGGATAATTGGAAGTTAGTATGGAAGAAACTTAGATTAGAACAATACCTGACACCCTTTACCAAGATAAGATCCAAATGGATACAAGATGTAGACATAAAAACAATACTATAAGCAAATTAGAAGATCAAGGACTAGTTTACCTGCCAGATCTATGGAAAGGAGAGCAGTTTATGACTAAGGAAGAGTTGGAGAACATGACCAAAAATCAATTATATGATTTTGATTACATTAAATTAAAAAGCTTTTGCACAGATAAAACCACTGTAACCAACATCAAAAGAAAAGTAGTAAATTGGGAAACAATCTTTACAACTAATGATTCTGACAAAGGATTCATTTCTAAAATATACAGAGAACTGAGTCATATTTTTAAAACAAAAAGCCATTCCTCAATTGACAAATGGTCAAAGGACATGCAAAGGCAATTTACAGATGAGGAGATCAAAGCAATTCATAACCATATAAAAATGCTCTAAATCATTAATTATTAGAGAAATGCAAATTAAAGCTTCTCTGAGGTACCACCTCACCTCTCTCAGATTGGCCAATATGACCAGGAAGGATAGTGATCATTGTTGAAGGGGTTGTGGGAAATCTGGGACAGTATTACACTGTTAGCGGAACTGTGAACTCATCCAACCCTTCTGGAGAGCTATTTGGAGCTATGCTCAAAGGGTAACAAAAATGTGCATACCCTTTGACCCAGCAATACCACTACTGGGTCTATACCCTGAAGAGATGATGAAAAAGGGTAAAAACATCACTTGTACAAAAATATTTATAGCAGCCCTATTTGTGGTGGCAAAGATTTGGAAATGAGGTAAATATCCTTCAATTGGGGAATGGCTTAGCAAACTGTGGTATATGTATGTCATGGAATACTATTGTTCTATTAGAAACCAGGACGGATGGGATTTCAGAGAAGCCTGGAGGGATTTTTATGAACTGATGTTGAATGAGATGAGCAGAACCAGAAAAACACTGTATACCCTAATAGCAACATGGGGATGATGATCAACCTTGAAGGACTCACTCATTCCATCAGTGAAACAATCAGGAGCAATTTTGGGCTGTCTGCAAAGGCAGATACCATCTGTATACAGATAAGGAGATGTGGAGTTTGAACAAAGTTCAAGGACTATTCCTTTTAATTTAGAAAAAAACATATATCTTATTGTCTGATCTTCTTACCTCTTAGAATTCTTGTCTCTTCTCTAAGGATATGATTTCTTTCTCATCACACACAATTTGGATCAAGGTACAACATGGAAACAAAGTAAAGACTGACAAATTGCTTTCTGTGGGGTGGGGTGAGGGGAGGGAAGTAAGATTGGGGGGAAAATTGTAAAAACTGAAATAATATATTTAATAAAAATTTAATTAAAAAATAAAAGCATGAGTGGATCAAACAACAGATCTTAGAAATAGTGAACCATTTTTATCCAAGAAAATAAAGACAATATTTATAGGATGCAAAGTAATTTTTAGGGGAAATTTTATCTCTAAATGCTTGTATAAATAGTATAGAGAAAGAGATCAATACAACTAGACAAACTAAAAAAGAACAAATTAAAGATCCCCAATTAAATATCAAATTGGAAATTTTGAAAATCAAAGGAGAGTAATAAAATTGAAAGTAAGAAAACTATTAAACTGATAAATATGACTGAGTTGGTTCTTATTAAAAAAAACAAAAATGAATGAAAATTTCCAGTTTACCAGTATCAAAAATGAAAAGGGTGACCTCATTAGAGCTTTTTTGCCTAACTGGTTACCAATAAAGTTGACAAGTGAATGAAATGGATGAATGTTTACAATAATATAAATTCCCAGGTTAACAGAAGAGGAAATTACTTTTTCAGCTGTTGTTGTTTGTTCCTTATTTTCTTTTTTTCTCTTTTTTATTTTATTTGCTTTCCATTTATACACAATAGTAGTTTTTTGCAAGGTCTTGAATGTAGCAATTTTCTCCCCTCCCACTCTCCCTCTCCCCCAACAGAAGGCAATGTGATAGTTTCAACATTGTTTCTATGATATACATAGATCAATATTGAATGTATTGAGAGAAAAAATCTGTATCCTTAAGGAAGAATGGCCATATTAGATAGCAAAATTATGTAATACATACAACAACTTTTTAATGATAATAATCTTTGGCCTTTGTTCAAACTCCTTAGTTCTTTCTCTGGACACTGATGGTATTCTCCACCACAGATCCCCCCAAATTGTCCCTGTTATTATATTGATGGAATGAGCAAATTCATTGAGGTTGATCATCACTACACATTTTTGTTCAGTTGTACAATATTCTTCCAGTTCTGCCCATCTCACACAGCATCATTTCTTACAAATCTTTCCAAACTTCTCTGAAATCCCATTGCTCTTGAATTCTTTTTTGTTAATTAAGGATTTTATTTGAGTTTTACAATTTTTTCCCCAGTCTTATTTCCCTCCCCCACCCCCACCCCCACAGAAACAATTTGTCAGTCTTTACTTTGTTTCCATGTTGTACATTGATCCAAATTGAGTGTGATGAGAGAGAAATCATATCCTTAAGGAAGAAACAAAAAAATCTAAGAGATAACAAGATCAGACAATAAGATATCTGGTTTGTTTTTTTCTAAATTAAAGGGAATAGTCCTCAAACTTTGTTCAAAATCCACAGTTCTTTATCTGGATACAGATGGTATTCTCCATTGCAGACAGCCCAAATTGTCCCTGATTGTTGCACTGATGGAATGAGCAAGTCTCAAGGTTGATCATCACCCCCATGTTGCTTTTAGAGTGTACAATGTTTTTCTGGCTCTGCTCATCTCAAAAAACATCAGTTCATTCAAATCCCTCCAGGCTTCTCTGAAATCCCATCCCCCCTGGTTTCTAATAGAACAATAGTGTTCCATGACATACATATACCACAATTTGCTAAGCCATTTCCCTATTGAAGGACATTGACTTGATTTCCAATTCTTTGCCACCACAAATAGGGCTGCTATGAATACTTTTGTACAAAAATTATCTGTACCCTTTTTCATCATCTCTTCAGGGTATAGACCCAGTGGTGGTACTTCCTGCTGGATCAAAGGGTATGCTCATTTTTGTTACCCTTTGGGCATAGTTCCAAATTTCTCTCCAGAAATGCTGGATGAGTTCACAGCTCCACAAACAGTGTAATAGTGTCCCAGATTTCCCACAACCCTTCCAACAATGATCACTATCCTTTTGGGTGCTATTGGCCAGTCTGAGAGGTGTGACGTGGTAACTCGGAGGAGCTTTAATTTGCATTTCTCTGATAATTAATGATTTAGATCAGTTTTTCATATGGTTATGGATTGCTTTGATCTCATCTGTAAATTGCCTTTGCATGTCCTTTGCCCATTTGTCAACTGGGGAATGGCTTTTTTTAAAAAAAAAAAAAAGATATGACTCAGTTCTCTGTATATTTTAGAAATGAGTCCTTTGTCAGAATCATTTCTTGCTAAAAATGTTTCCCAATTTACTACATTTATTTTGATATTGGTTACAGTGGTTTTATCTGTGCAAAAGCTTTTTAATTTAATGTAATCAAAATCATCTAGTTTGAATTTGGTGATGTTCGCCATCACTTCCTTAGTCATAAACTGCTCTCCTTTCCATAGATCTGACAGGTAAACTAGTAATTGATCTTCTTTTTTTAAAATTTTTTATTAAAGATATTATTTGAGTTTTACAGTTTCCCCCAAATCTTGCTTCCCTCCCCCACCCCACCCCACAGATAGCACTCCGTCAGTCTTTACTTTGTTTCCATGTTGTACCTCAATCCAAATTGGGTGTGATGAGAGAGAAATCATATCCTTAAAGAGAACAGAATTCTCAGAGGTAACCAGTTCAAACCATAAGACATCTGGGTTTTTTTTTTTCGGAATTAAAGGGAATAGTCCTTGTACTTTGTTCAAACTCCACAGCTCCTTATCTGGATACAGATGGTACTCTCCTTTGCAGACAGCCAAAAATTGTTCCCAATTGTTGCGCTGATGGAATAAGCAAGTCCTTCAAGGTTGAACATCACTCCCGTGTTGCTGTTAGGGTGTACAGTGTTTTTCTGGTTCTGCTCATCTCACTCAGCATCAGGTCATGTAAATCCCTCCAGGTTTCCCTGAAATCCTGTCCCTCCTGGTTTCTAATATAACAGTAGTATTCCA
The DNA here is from genome assembly GCF_037893015.1 of Macrotis lagotis. NCBI lineage: Eukaryota > Metazoa > Chordata > Mammalia > Peramelemorphia > Peramelidae > Macrotis > Macrotis lagotis. Next base: position 7,641,724 of record NC_133662.1, read on the forward strand.
TGACATACATATACCACAGTTTGCTAAACCATTTCCCAATTGAAGGACATTTACTGGATTTACAATTCTTTGCCACCACAAACAGGGCTGCTATAAATATTTTTGTACAAGTAATGTTTTTACCCTTTTTCCTCATCTCTTCAGGGTATAGACACAGTAGTGGTATTGCTGGGTCAAAGCATATGCACATTTTTGTTGCCCTTTGGGTATAGTTCCAAATAGTTCTCCAGAAGGGTTGGATGAGTTCACAGCTCCACCAACAGTGTAATAGTGTCCCAGATTTCCCACATCCCTTCCAACAATGATCATTATCCTTCCTGGTCATACTGGCCAATCTGAGAGATGTGAGGTGGTACCTCAGAGAAGCTTTAATTTGCATTTCTCTAATAATTAATGATTTAGAACATTTTTTCATATGGCTATGGATTGCTTTGATCTCCTCATCTGTAAATTGCCTTTGCATATCCTTTGACCATTTGTCAATTGGGGAATGGCTTTTTGTTTTAAAAATATAACTCAGTTCTCTGTATATTTTAGAAATGAGTCCTTTGTCAGAATCATTAGTTGTAAAGATTGTTTCCCAATTTACTATTTTTCTTTTGATCTTGATTACATTGGTTTTATCTGTGCAAAACCTTTTTAATTTAATGTAATGGAAATTATCTAATTGGTTTTTAGTGATGTTCTCCAACTCTTCCTTAGTCATAAACTGTTCCCCTTTCCATAGATCTGACAGGTAGACTAGTCCTTGATCTTCTAATTTGCTTATAGTATTGTTTTTTATGTCTATATCCTGTAAGCATTTGGATCTTATCTTGGTAAAGGGTGTGAGGTGTTGGTCTAATCTAAATTTCTTCCATACTAACTTCCAATTATCCCAGCAGTTTTTATCAAAGAGGGAATTTTTATCCCAATAGCTGGACTCTTTGGGTTTATCAAACAGCAGATTACTATAATCCTCTGGTAGAATTGTCATTTTTATTATATTAGCTCTCCCTATCCATGAGCAGTTGATATTTGCCCAGTTATTTAAATCTGATTTAATTTGTGTGAGAAGTGTTTTATAATTGTTTTCAAAAAGATTCTGAGTCTGTCTTGGCAAATAGACTCCCAAGTATTTTACACTGTCTGAGGTTACTTTGAATGGAATTTCTCTTTCTAGCTCTTCCTGCTGTTTCTTGCTAGTCATATATAAGAAAGTTGAGGATTTATGGGGGTTTGTTTTATAACCTGCAACTTTGCTAAAATTGCTAATTGTTTACAGTAGTTCTTTAGATGATTTCTTGGGATTCTCTAGGTAGACCATCATGTCATCTGCGAAGAGTGAGAGTTTTGTCTCTTCCTTCCCAATTCTAATTTCTTTAATTTCTTTTTTTTCTATAATTGCTGATGCTAACATTTCTAATACAATATTGAATAGTAGTGGTGATAATGGGCACCCTTGTTTAACCCCTGATCTTATTGGGAATTCCTCTAGCCTCTCCCCATTGAGTATAATGGTTGTTGATGGTTTCAGATAGATACTGCTAATTATTTTAAGGAACAGTCCATTTATTCTTACACTCTCTAGTGTTTTTAATAGGAATGGATGCTGTATTTTGTCAAAAGCTTTTTCAGCATCTATTGATATGATCATATGGTTTCTGATAGGTTTGTTATTGATATAATTGAGTATAATAACAGTTTTCCTAATACTGAACCAACCCTGCATTCCTGGAATAAATCCTACTTGATCATAATGTATTATCCTAGTGATGACTTGTTGTAGTCGTTTTGCTAAGATTTTATTTAGGATTTTTGCATCTATATTCATGAGGGAAATAGGTCTACAATTTTCTTTCTCTGTTTTAACTCTTCCTGGTTTAGGTAGCAGTACCATATTGGTTTCATAGAAAGAGTTAGGCAGAGTTCCATCTTTCCCTATTTTTCCAAAGAGTTTATATAGGATTGGAACCAATTGTTCCTTAAATGCTTGGTAGAATTCACTTGTCAATCCATCAGGCCCTGGAGATTTTTTTTAGGGAGTTCAATAATGGCTTGTTGAATTTCTTTTTCTGAGATAGGGTTGTTCAGGTATTTAATAGCTTCTTCATTTAACCTGGGAAACTTATATTTTTGCAAATATTCATCAATTTCACTTAGATTATCAAATTTATTGGCATAAAGTTGGGCAAAATAATTTTGAATTATTACTTTAATTTCCTCCTCATTGGTGGTGAGTTCACCTTTTTCATTTATAATACTAACAATTTGGTTTTCATCTTTCTCTTTTTTAATCAAATTGACCAGAGGTTTATCAATTTTATTGTTTTTTTTCATAATACCAACTTTTGGTTTTATTTATTAATTCAAATATTTTTTTTGCTTTCAATTTTATTAATTTCTCCTTTGATATTTAAAATTTCTAATTTGTTATTTGATTGGGGATTTTTGATTTGTTCTTTCTCTAATTTTTTTAGTTGCATGTTTAGTTCATTGATTTCCTCTTTCTCCAATTTATTCATATAAGCATTTAGAGCTATAATATATCCCCTGAATAGTTGCTTTGAATGAATCCCATAGGTTTTGGTATGCTGTTTCATTATTATCATTATCTAGGATAAAATGGTTAATTCTTTCTATAATTTGTTTTTTGGCCGACTCATTTTTTAAAATTAGGTTATTCAGTTTCCAATTTGCTCTGGGTCTATATCTCCTTGGCCCAGTATTGCGTATGACCTTTATTGCATTGTGATCTGAGAAAGATGTATTCACTATTTCTGCCTTTCTGCAGTTGATCATTAGGTTTTTATGTCCTAGTACATGGTCAATTTTTGTATAAGTTCCATGTACTGCAGAGAAAAAGGTATATTCCATCCTATCCCCATTCAGTTTCCTCCATAAGTCTACCATATCTAATTTTTCTAACAATCTATTTACCTCCCTAATTTCTTTCTTGTTTGTTTTATGATTCGATTTATCTAGATCTGATAGCGGGAGGTCGAGGTCTCCCACTAGTAGAGTTTTGCTGTCTATGTCTTCCTGTAATTCTTTCAGCTTCTCCTCTAAGAATTTGGGTGATGTCCCACTGGGTGCATATATATTCAGTATTGAAATGACTTTATTGTCTATGTTACCTTTTAGGAGGATAAAGTTTCCTTCCTTATCTCTTTTAATGCTATCTATTTTTGCTGCTGCTTTGTCTGAGATAAGGATTGCTGCCCCTGCTTTTTTTACTTCAGCTGAAGCAAAATATATTTTGCTCCAACCTTTTACCTTTACTCTATATGTATCTCTCTGCTTCAAATGAGTTTCTTGTAAGCAGCATATTGTAGGATTCTGGTTTTTAATCCACTCTGCTATTTGCTTATGTTTTAAGGGAGAGTTCATCCCATTCACATTCAAGGTTATGATTACTAATTCTTTATTGCCCTCTGTGCTATCTTCCCTCTGTTTGTATTTCTCCCCCTTCCCCCCCACTTTTATCCATATTCCCCAGTATTTTCTTTTTGAATGCCACCCCCTTCAGTGTGTTTGCCCTCCTATATCACACCCTCCCCTTTCTTTCCCTTTTCCCTGTTCCCTTCCTTTCCTTTTGTTATTTCCCCTTATTTCCTCCCTTCCCCTTCCCTTTCTCTGTCCCCCCCTCCCCTTTTCCCCTTCTAATACTTGAAAGGTTAGATGTTTTATAAGTTAACTGAGTATGTGTAGGTTGACTTTAGGCCAAGTTTGATGAAAAGAAGATTCAGGTGTTTGTCCTCTACTCCCTTCTTCCCCTCTATTACCATAGGTTTTTTGTACCTCTTAGTGTGATGAGATTTGTCCCATTCATTCCCCTCCCTCCTCCCGTCTCTTTCCTGTCCCCCTTTTTAGGGAGGTAGTGTATTTTTTTTAGATCATTCTATCTAAGTCATAGAAAATTCTGAGTGTCTGTCCCTTCTAGTTCAGTATATTCTGTTGAATAGAATCCAAATTCCTGAGAGTTATTAGAATCTTTCTCCCCAGTGGAGTTAAAGCCAGTTGCATCCCATTAGATATCAGTCTCATGGATAGGTCATGGATGTCCATCATTTCTGGCTAGGTATGTTCTCTCTGTTAGAGTTACATTTCTCAGGATTTATGAGAGTGTCCTTGATCTTCTAATTTGCTTGTAGTATTGTTTTTATGTCTAAATCTTGTATCCATTTGGATCTTATCTTGGTAAAGGGTGTGAGGTGTTGGGCTAATCTAAGTTTCTTCCATACTGACTTCCATTTTTTCCATTGAAGAGAGAAGTTTTCTCCCAATAGCTGGACTCTTTGGGTTTATCAAACAGCAGATTACTATAATCATTTACTGCTATTGCACCTAGTCTATTCCACTGGTCCACCACTCTATTTCTTAGCCAATACCAAACAGTTTTGATGACTGATGCTTTATAATATAATTTTAGATCAAGCAGGGCTAAGCCACCTTATTTTGCACTTTTTTCCATTAAATTCCTGTCAATTCTTGACTTTTTATTTCGCCATATGTATTTATTTACAACTTTTTCTAACTCATTAAAGTACTTTTTTGAAATTTTGATGGGTAGGGCACTAAATAGGTAGCCCTCCTGATTTCTGAAAGAACAATAGTGTTCCATTACATACATATACCACATTTTATTTAGCCATTCCCAAATTGATGGACATCCCCTTGATTTCCAGTTCTTTGCAACTACAAACAGAGCTGCCATTAATATTTTTTTTACATGCAAGGTTTTTATAATTGTTCTCATAGAGTTTCTTAGTCTGCCTTGGTAGGTAGACTTTCAAGTGTTGTATACTTTTTGAAGTTATTTAAAATGGGATATCTTTCTAGCTCTTGCTGCTGTATCTTGCTAGTAATATATAGAAATACTGAGGATTTATGTGGGTTTATTCTATTTTCAGCAACTTTGTTAAAGTTACTAATTGTTTCTAGAATTTTTTTGATTATTTTTTGGGGTTCTCTTGGTATACGATCATGTCATTACAAAGAGTGAGAGTTTTGTTTTTTCCTTCCCAATTCTATTTCCTTCAATTTCTTTTTCCTCTCTTATTGCTGAAGATAACATTTCCAATTCAATACTGAATAGTAGTAGTGATAATGGGTATCTTTGCTTCACCTGTGATCTCTTTAGGAATGCCTCTAGTTTATCCCAATTGCATATAATGCTTGTTGGTGGTTTCAGACAGATACTGCTTATGATCCTGAGGAACAATCCCTTTATTCATATGCTCTCTATTATTTTTAGTAGGAATGGGTGCTATATTTTCTCAAAGGCTTTCTCAGCATCTATTGACATAATCATATGATTTCTGTTAGGTTTGTTATTGATATAGTCAATTATACTGACAGTTTTTCTAATATTGAACCAACCCTGCATTCCTGGGATAAATCCTGCTTGGTCATAATGTATTATCTGAGTGATAACTTGCTGTAATTGATTTGCTTAGATTTTATTCAAGATTTTTGCATCCATATTCATTAGGGAAATTGAACTATAATTTCCTTTCTCTGTTTTGATTCTTCCTGATTTAGGTATCAGCACCATACTGGTGTCATAGAAGGAGACATGAAGCTTTTACCTTTCTTTCATGATCTCTTCAGGACATAGACTCTGTAGTGGTATTGCTGGATCAAAGGATATGCATATTTTTATTGCCCTTTGGACATCATTCCAAATTACTCTCCAGAAAGGCTGGATGAATTCACAATTCCAACATTAATGTATTAGTATCCCAGATTTCCCATATCCCTTCCAACATTGATCATTATCCTTTCTGATCATATTGGCAAACCTGAGAGGTGTCAGGTGGTACCTCACAGATGTTTTAATTTGCATTTTTCTAATCAGTAATTATTTAGAGCAATTTTTCATTTGACTATCTGTAGCTTTTATTTCCTCATCTGAAAATTGCCTTTACATATCCATTGACCATTTGTCAACTGGGGAATGGCTTCTTTATTTCTCGTAAATTTGATTCAGTTCTCTATTTTAGAAATGAATCCTTTGTCAAAAATATTAGTGGTAAAAATTGTATTGCAACTTACTATATTTCTTTTTATCTTGGTTAGAATGGTTTTGTTTTTGTAATAGTTTTTTTTAATTTACTGTTATCAAAATTATCTAGTTTGCTTTTATATAATGTTCTCTGTCTCTTCCTTGGTCATAAACTACTCCCCTTTCCATAGATTTAACAGGTAAATTATTCCTTGTTCTCTTAATTTTCTTATAATATTGTCTTTTATGTCTAAATCCTGCACCTATTTTGATCTTATCTTGGAGCAGATAGTGAGATGTTGGTCTAACCCTAGTTTCTGCCATACTATCTTCCAATTTTCCCAGCAGTTTTTATCAAATAGTGGGTTCTTATCTCAGAAGCTGGACTCTGAGTTTGTCTAACAGTGAGTACTATAATCATTTCCTGCTATCTCTTTTGTACCTAATCTATTCGACTGATCCACTACTATATTTCTTTTTTTTTTTTTAAGTTTTTGTAAGGCAATAGGGTTAAGTGGCTTGCCCAAGGCCACACATCTAGGTAATTATTAAATGTCTGAGGTCAGATTTGAACTCAGGTACTCCTGACTCCAGGGCCAGTGCTCTATACGCTGCGCCACCTAGCGGCACCTTCCACTCTATTTCTTAGCCAGTACCAGATGGTTTTGATGACTGATGTTTTTTAATATTATTTTAGATTTAGTAAGGCCTTCTTTTGCATTTTTTTCATGAAATCCCTTGCTTTTCTTGACTTTGTGTTTCTCCAGATGAATTTAGTTGCAATTTTTCTAGCTCACCAGATTAATTTTTGGAAGTTTGATTGGTATGGTACTAAATAAGTAGCTTAACTTTGGTAGAATTCTAATTTTTATTATATTAGCTCAGTCTATCTATGAGCAGTTGATATATTCCCAATTATTTAGATCTGATTTTATTTGTGTGTAAAGTGTTTTAGAGTTGTTTTCATAGATATTCTGAGTCTGCTTTGGCAGACCCAAGTCTTTATGTTATCTGAAGTGATTTTAAATAGGCATTCTCATTACTCTTGCTGCTGTATCTTGTTAGTAATATATAGAAATGCTGAAGATTTATGTGGGTTTATTTTATATTCTGTGATTTTGCTAAAGTTGCCAACTGTTTCCAGTAGTTTTTTAGATACCATCATGTCATCTGCTGAAGCTTACTGCTGAAGCTAACATTTCTAATACAATATCAAATGATAGTGGTAAAAACAGGTATCCTTGTTTGACCCCTAATCTTTTGGGGAATGATTCGAGCTTATCCCCATAGATGCTGCTTATCATTTTAATGCTCTCTTGTGCTTTTAAAGAGGAATAGATCTGTATTTTTCAGCAACTATTGAGATATGATTTCTTCTAGGTTTGTTATTGATATGGTCAATTATGCTGACAGTTTTCCTTATATTGAACCAACCCTGCATTCCTGGGATAAATCCTATTTGGTCATAGTGCATTATCTTAGTGATAACTCCCCGTAATTGCTTTGTTAATATATTATTTAAGATTTTTACATCCATATTTATTAGAGAAAGTAGTCTACAATTTTTTTCTCTGTTTTGTCTCTTCTTGGTTTAGGCATCAGCACCATATTGTGTCATAGAAAGAGTTAGGCAGAGTTCTTGTCTTCATCTATTTTTCCAAAGATCTTTTATAGAATTGGAACCAATTTTACTTTGAATATCTGATAGTATTTACTTATGAATCCATCTGGCCCTGGAGATTTTTTTCTTAGGGAATTCATTGATGGCTTATTGAATTTCTTTTTCTGAGATAGGATTATTTGAGTTCATTTCCTTTTCATTTAACTTGGGCATTTTATATTTTTGTAAATATTTATCCATTTCACTTAGATTATCACATTTATTGACACACAGTTGGACAAAATAGTTCTGAATAATTACTTTAATTTCTTAGTCATTTGGTGGTGAGTTCACCTTTTTTTATTTTTGATACTAGTAATTTGGTTTTCTTCTTTTTTAAAATCAAATTAAACAAAGTTATATCAATTTTATTGGTTTTTTTCATAAAACCAACTCTTGGTTTTTTCATAAAACCAACTCTTGGTTTTATTTGTTCAATAATTTTCTACTTTTGATTTTATTAATTTATCCTTTAATTTTTAGAATTTCTAATTTGATATTTGATCAGGGGGTTTTCTAATGTATTCTTTCTCTAACTTTTTTAGTTGCATGCTTAGTTCATTGATTTCCTTTTTACTTTATTTATGTAAGCATTTAGAGATATATTTTTAGAGATAATAATTTAGAAATATAATAATTATTTAGAGATATAATTAACTGCTTTGGCTATATCCCATAAGTTTTGGTATATTTTCTTGTTATTTTCATTTTCTTGGATGAAATCATTAGTTCTTTCTATGATTACTTGTTTGATTCACTCATCCTTTTTTTTTAAGATTTTTTGCAAGGCAATGGGGTTAAGTGACTTGCCCAAGGCCACATGGCTAGGTAATTATTAAGTGTCTGAGGCTGGATTTGAACTCAGGTACTCCTGACTCCAGGGCCGGTACTCTATCCACTGCGCCACCTAGCCGTCCCTGATTCACTCATTCTTTAAAATAAGGTTATTTAGTTTCTAATTAGTTTTAGGTAGACCTCTCCATGGCCCATTGTTTCACATGATTTTTATTGTGTTATGATCTGAAAAGGAAATATTCAATATTTCTGTCTTTCTGAATTTGACTATGAGGTTTATATGCCCTAGAACATGGAAAATTTTTGTGTAGGTGCCATGTACTAAAGAAAAAAAGGGCATATTTCTTTCTGTCCTTGTTCAACTTTTTTCCAAAGATCTATCATGTCTAAGTTTTTTAACATTCTACTTACCTCTTTAACTCCCTTCTTGTTTATTTTATGTTAAGATTTATCTAATTTTAAGAAAGGGAGGTTGATGTCTTCCACCAGTAGAGTTTTGTTGTCTATGTCTTCTTGTAACTCATTCAGCTTCTCCTCTAAAAATTTGGATGCTATACTGCTTGGTGAATACATATTTAGTATTGAACTTGCTTCATTGTCTATGGTAACTTTTAGGAGGATATTAAGTTTCCTTACTTATCTCTTTTATTGAGATCTATTTTTGCAGCTGCTTTGTCTGAGATAAGGATTGCTACTCTTGCCTTTTTCATTTCAGATGAAGCATAATATATGTTGCTCCAGCCTTTTACCTTTACTCTGTATGTATTTCTCTGCCACAAATGTGTTTCTTGTAAATAGCATATTGCAGGGTTCTGGTTTTTAATCCACTCTGCTATCCACTTATCTTTTATGGGAGAGTTCATATCATTCATGTTCAAAATTATTTTTGCTCACTTTTTATTGCCTTCCCTGCTATCTTCCCTCCATTTGTATTTCCCCCTTTTTAACCTTATCCCTATTCCCCAGTATTTAACTTCTGAAAAGCAGCTCCTTCATTATGCTTGTCTCATTCTATCCAACCACCCTCTCCTTTATTTCCCCTTTCTCTTTGCTCCTTCTTCCTCCCCTTCGTTCTGTTCAGTTCCTCATTTTCTCCCCCCACCCTTCCCTCTTAATGCTTGAATGGTAAGATAAGTTTCTAAACTCAACTGAGTGTGTATGTGTTAATCCCTCTTTAAGTCAAATCTGATGAGAGTAAGATTCAAGCAGTTCTCCCCTCCTCTTTTCATCCCCTCTATTGCAATAGGTCCTTTGCACCTCTTCACAAGATATAATTTATCTCATTCAATCTTCTCTTTCAATTTTTCTCTTTACTGCTTCTCCCTTTAAGGAAATATTATTTTTAAATCATTCCAGAGACACAGACAAGTCATGAATGTCCATTATTTATGCCCAAGTATATTCTCTCTTATAGAGTTACTATTCTTAAAAGTTATGAGACTCTTTCTTCCATGAGGGGCTATAGCCAGTTTCATCTTATTTGATAAGTTTTTTTTTTCTTTACTCCTTTTTATCTTTTTATGTATCTCTTGAGTCTCCTGTTTGAAGACCAAATTTTCTGTTTAGGTCTGGACTTTTCACAGGAAAAGTTGAAAGTCTCCTATTTCATTAAATATCCATCTTTCCCCCTGGAAGAGAAGACTGGCTCAGTTTTTCTGGATAGTGAGTTCTGGGCTGTATTCCAATCTCCCTTGCTCTCCAGAATATCATATCCCAGACCCTTTAAGCCCTTAATGTTGATGCAGCCATGTCTTGTTTAATCCTTACTGTGACTCCTTGGTATTTGAAGTATTTCTTTCTAGGAGGATTTTCTCCTTGATCTGAAAGTTCTAGAGTTTGACCACAATATTCCTTGGTGTTTTCATTTTGAGATCCCTTTCAGGAGGGGATCGATTTATTCTTTTTTTATTTTCATTTTCATTTTTTTGGTTTTTGTAAGGCAATGGGGTTAAGTGATTTGTCCAAGGCCACACAGCTAAGTAATTATTAAGTGTCTGAGGCCAGATTTAAACTCGGGTCCCCCTGACTCCAGGGCTGGTGCTCTATCCACTACACCATCTAGCTGCCCTGATTTGTTCTTTCAATGACTATTTAGCCCTCTGGTTCCAGGATATCAGGGAAATTCTCCTTCACTATTTCTCTTCAAGGTTTTCATGTTGTTCTATGATTCTTAACTTGTCTCTTCAGGTCTGTTGTCTTGCCAATGAGGTATTTTAAATTTTATTCCATTTTTAATTTTTTTTTAATTTTGGTTAATAGATTCTTGGTGTCTTATGAAGTCATTAGTTTCCACAGATTCCAATCTTTTTATTTTGGGGGAGAATTTTCTTCATTTGCCTCTTGTATCTCCTTTTCTAATTGGTCAGTTCTATTTTTGAAGGAGTTGTCTTTTTTTCATTTGCCCAACTGTGATTTTGAGAGAATTATTTTCTTTTTGCATTTGTCCAATGGTATTTTCAAAAGATTTGTTTTCTTGTTGCAAGATATTGTTTTCTCTTACATAGTGTTAATTTTCTCTTACATTTCTTTTCCCAATTTTTTCATTTAATTTTTAAATTCCCTCATGACCTCTTCTAAGAAGTCTTTCTGGGCTGGAGACCAATTCATATTCTCCTCTGAGCTGGTATTCTTATCTTCAAGATAACATTCAATGGACTCCACTTTACAATGACCATTCTTCATTTTGTTTTGTGTTGGGGGAAGGACAGGTTTACAGGTATTGAGATACCTAGAGGCCTTGCTCCCTGGGCTTAGGAACTCCAAGTGGGCCAGCCAGTACGGGATGTCAGAAGGTTTCTCTGGATTGCCTGTGGTATTGATTAGAGACCTACTCCCTCTGCCTGGGGATGAGGGGGTGGGGAGCAGTGGCAGGATCTACTGAGCCTTGTGCTAAAAAGTTAATCAATTTAATCAACAAATAGTTGTGCTAAAAAGTTAATCAGTTTAATCAGCAAATGGAAGATCTTCAGTCCATGCCTGGATCTTGGAGCAAGGTACAAACACATGGGGGGTTATTCCTGTGTTTGTTCTAGAGAGTGTGTCATGCTTTCCTTTAGGAATGGGGGAGAGACTCAGCTGGAAACAAAGGGGCACAAAGCCTGGTCTTCCAGAAGACTAACCAGACTGACTGGATAGATGTCTGTGCCACCATGCTGGAACTCTCCTGTCCTCCACTGTGCACATAACGAATGCTTCTGCAGCTGTTCTTAGCTGAGTCCCCTGGCGTCAGCCTGCTACCCCTACACTTTCTGCCCTCTGCTTGCCCAGCCTCTCTGTAACAGAACTTGCTGGTAGATGTTCTTCTTCTCAGTTTTTCCCTGGGTTCTGTGATTCCAAAATCTGTTAAGAGGTTTGCTTCATGTTAGTTCTATTAAGGCCAGGAGAGCTTAAAACAGTGCTGCCTTCTCTCTGCCATCTTGGCCAGAAGTAAGAAATTAAATACATAAAGAGTCTCATTTCAGAAAAAAAAAAGAAACTGAAGAAACCATCAATAAACTCCCTGAGAAAAAGTCTCCAGGACAAGATGTATGTACAAGTGAATTTTACAAGAAACAATTAATTCCAATTCAACATAAATTTTAAAAATAAGAGAGGGAATTCTGCCAAATTCCTTTTATGACACCAAGATAGTGCTATTGTCTAAATCAGGCAGAGTCAAAAACCGATAAAGAAAATTATGGATCAATTTCCCAAATGAATATTGAGGCAAAAATCTTAAATAAAGTTTCAGCAAAGAGATAACAGCAAGTTATTGCTAGTATAATGCACCATGATCAGGAAGTATTTATCCCAAGTAAACACTAAACAGATATCATATGATTATCTCAATAGATGCTGAAAAAATCTGACAAAATATAGCATCCATGCCTTAAAAACAGTAGAGAGTATGGGAATAAAATAAGCAATATCTACCTAAAACTATCAGCAAAGATGTTATGTAATGGGGATAAACTAGGAGCACTTCCAATAAAATCAGGGATGATACATGGATGTCCAATTATCACCATTACTATTCAATATAGTATTAGCAATAGGAGAAGAAAAGGCATTTGAAAGAATTCAAATTGGCATTCAGGAAGCAAAACTGTCATGTTTTTGCAGATGATACATATACTTAGAGAACCCTAAAAATTCAACTAAAATACTGTTTGAAAAATTACAACTTCAGAATAGTAGCATATAAATTAAGCCCACATAAATCATCAACATTTGTACATATGAGCAATCAGGTCCAATGGGAAGAGATATAAAGGGAAATTCCATTTAAAGAAAGAGTAGTCAACATAAAATACTTGGGAATCAGGGCAGGTAGGTGGTGCAGTGGATAGAGCACTAGCCCTGGAGTCAGGAGGACCTGAGTTCAAATTTGACCTCAGACACTTAATAACAAAATTTGTCAGGAGCAGCAAAGACTATCAAAGGAAATGATGGGGAAAAATTCAAAGGAAGGTGACCTAGCAGTACCAGATCTAAAAATCTATTATATAGTGGCAGTCATCAAAACTGCCCTGGTACTGGTTAAGAAATGGTGTAATGGACAAGTGGATTAGAATAGTACAAAAGATACAGCAGTAAATGTGTACATTAATTTATTGTCTGACAAACCAAAAGACATTAGTTTCTGGCAAAAAATTAGGCATAGACCTACATCTCATACCATATCTCAAAATAAGGTCAAAATGGGTACAGGATTTAGACATAAAAGTGATACCATGGACCAATCAATAGATCAAGAAATTATCTATCAGAACTATTGAAAGGGGAGATATTTATGAGCATGAGCAAACAATAAAAAGACTGCATTATAAAATGTTAAATGATGATTTTGATTAAATTTAAAATCTTTTTTGTACTAATAAAAACCAATGCTGCCAAGATTAGAAGGAAAACAAAAATCTGGGAAACAAATTTCATTGGTAGTAGTTCTGATATAGGTCTCATTTCTAAAATCTATAGAATTGAATCAAATTTATAAGGTTACAAATCATTTTCCAATTGAAAAATGGTCAAAAGGATATGAACTGGCAGTTTTCAAATGAAGAAATTAAATATATATATATATATACGTATATAAATCATCTGAAAAAATGATCCAAATCATTAGAGATGGACTCAAAGTCTTCTGTCCAGTTGACAGTGAGCATGAGCTCTCCATATCTGGATGAAGGAAGGGGAATACTAGAGATAAAAACATTTTTATAATTAATCTATTTCCTATGTGCTAATTTTACCCCCCTCCCCCCAATCTCATTGCCCCAGTTATGAGATGATATCAATGAACTTTTAACAAAATACCTTTAATAAAGTACCCTCCCTGGCAAGGACTTCCAGTAAATCCCTGCCCCCAGGCAAAAGACAAGCTCCTTTCACTAAAACTATGGATCTCTGTGCTTGCAGAAAGAATTAAGTCTTTGAGCTACCTCTCCTCATCCACAACTCCCTAATTACTCCATCTCTGCACTTTTGAGTTACTGTTCCTATTAACCCAATTACCTCATCTTCCTGCCCTTTTAAAAGATTACTCACTACTCATTTGGGCCATGTGACTCCCTAAAATAACTCTCACAACCTATCCCCTTCTTTGCTACTTATTCCCTGATTGCTCATCTTCCTTTGGTAGGACAGCCAGATCTAAGGGAGAATGATCCCCAAACAATCTCTCACATCCCTCTACTCTTCCTTACTGTTTATACCCTCCTTACTTCCTTTAAAGGCTAACCTGCTCTTGGGGCGCATGAGGAAAGTAGGAGTTTGACTTTCACAGAGCATAAGAGGAGATTGTTGGTTTAAATATGTAAATACATTACCGACTGGGATTCTGCCTATGGACAGGTGTGTGAGTATAAGACAAAAGAATTGAACCCCACCTAATCAGACCCGAGGTTAGATCAAGTCAGACCTTGTCCTTCACAAGTGGGCCTGCTTCATATAACACTAAACATTGTTGTAATTCACTGTCTGTCTCATTAGGAGAGATGAACTTCCTCTGAAGAGAAGTTTATTAATAAAAACTAGTTTAATCACTGTAGACTAAGTATGTATAATTATGAGCTATTTATAACATATATCTCATACCCTATTCTCTTGATCTCTATCTTTTCTTCCAGTTCTTTACCCACAGAATGATTTCATTTACTTGCTACTCTTCATTAATGAAGTGGCCAACCTTTTCAACTGCTTGGAAAACTTCTGTGTAAACAAAGATGCTTTATGAAGAGTCCAAGTATGTTCTCTAACTGAAGAGAACATACCTTTCCAAAGGGTTTGTTATCTTCTACCCTACTCTCTATGATGCTGTGGGGAAAATATAGCCAGCTAAAGTTTCAGGCACAACCATGGAAGAATTCATCTAAAAAAACAACTCTGAGTCAGGAGAATTTTAGGGGCAAAAAATATTCATTTAATTATTGCTTTGGTTAGCAGAGGTTGAGGGAGAGAGATCCAGGAGGCGATAAGATGTAAGGAAAGGTATAGGGGCATGAGAGGACATCTGAGGGTTCTTGCTCCCTGTTATAAAAGGCTCATAATTATAAATAGTGCAGAGCAATTAAACTAGCTTTTATTAACAAACTTCTCTGCAGAGGACAGCCATTTCTCCTAAGAGAAAGGCAGTAAATTTCAACAATGTCCAATCTTACATGCATTTTGAAAGACTTGTTCTTCCCCTTTATGCTAGCCATTGGTCAGGGTTACAATCTAATTGATATATTCACCCCTATATGATTTCTCCTTCCAAGTCATTATAATAATGAGCACAGGTGAGTGAACAATAATATGCATGCACCCCCTTGAACAAGCCCACTTGTGAAGGACAAGGACCCTAAGTCAACCCATGGAGCAGGTCTGATTTAACCTCAGGTCTGCTCAGGTTGGGGTCAATTCTTTTGTCTTACACTCACATAACTGCCCATAGGCATAATCACAGATAGATACCAGGATTTGCAATGTATATAAATATTTATACATATAATTTAAACTAACAATCTCCTCTTACATTCTGTGGAAGCCAAACAACATACATTCCTCACAATATGGGTTAAGGAAGGCTTAGGAGTGAGGACATTTGAAAAAGAGGATAAAAGAGGAAAATTTCTGAGTTAAAGATCCTGAAGCAGAAGCAGTTTTAATGGAGCAAAAATCTTGCCAGCAGGGAAAATTTAGAATATTATAGAGTTTACCACATGTGAAGAGGTAGAGAGGAAGCTTTCAACATTGTCCTTTCAGCATACAGTGTTTGAAGGCAAGTGATTTCTAAAACTATTTTAAGTATCACAGGAAACTGATTACATTCCAATTCAGTTCAATAAGCATTTATTAAGATACTGCTTCTAGTTGATGGTCTTAAAGTGACATCTAAGGGACACCAATCTCAACTTCATCATACCCCAGTTCTTCAGAGGACATTGGTGGGTCATCTTCTCCCATTCTGGTATTAGGGGATCCCCCAAAGAACTTAGGAGACTGACCTAGAACCAGTAAAGTAGAGTGGAACTTGTAACTGTGTCTAAAGAATAACAAGGAATCTTTAGAGATAGTACAGTACTGAGTGAAGATAATTTTCTCAGTCTAGGTGCCCTGTTGTCAGGGAAGGGAGCAGGACTTTCAGGGACTAAGAGTGGGCTATGAAAAAGGAGCCTGGAGAAGACAGTTTCAGAACCCCAGGGTCTGTTCATTGTGTTACTTAGCTACATCAATGTGGGTACAGTGGTTGCAGTAATATATCTGAAAATGTCAATAAAGAGGATTCTTGATGTACTGAAAAATCTTTTTGTCATATAAATGACTTACCTGTGTGTGATTCGCTGTTTCCATCCCATTCATTGGCAGGACCCAGAATACTCCTCTCATTCATCTGGATCATAGGAGGAATTTCAGGTCCAGATAATTCTTCAGCATCATCATAACCATTACCTAGGGTATCATCGGGCCAAAGTGAAATATCTAAGGGAGAGATGATACTTTTATTTTCAACAAGATTTTTCTGTGAGCAAATTTCTTTGAGCATGTGAAACCAAATACATATATACACATAAACTGAATTCAGCTAAAGAATAGGATCACTTAGAAACCTAACCTTGCACTTAGAATCATCAAGTGTTCAAAGTGGAAAAGGGGACAAATTCTCCCTCATATCAAACAATTATTTCAGTCTCCTTCGTGTTCATTTTCCTTAAATTCTCTTTCTTTCAATGATCTCACTACTTATCACTGGCCCCAGCTGAAAGATATATATATATATATATATATATATATATATATATATATATATATACATATATATACATATCACTTGACCAGAACCTTCAACATTGTCATAATTCAATTCATGTTTATCTGATGACAGTGATCCTGAGTCAGAATTCACAAGATAGAGTACATTGATTCTCTGAATTATTCTCCAGATTCTGATGTCCCTTTGATCATATAATGACCCTGAAATCAAACCATATACTCCTCTCAGGTACAGAGCCATCTATCAAATCTAGCCTAAATTTCTACCTTTCTCTGAATCATTTTCCTTGTCTCAGTCTAAATCTCTAACTTTCCAGTATATGCTTAGAGTCAGAGAGTATCCAGCTGTCATTCAGAGTATTATTTTTTATTCATTTATTTAGTTAGTTTTTTGCAAGGCAATGGGGTTAAGTGGCTTGCCCAAGGTCATACAGCTAGGTAATTATTAGGTGTCTGAGGTCAGATTTGAATTCAGGTACTCCTGACTCCAGGGCCAGTGCTCTATTATTATTAAAAGTTCAACATAGGGTGATATAAAATGTCTGGGATGAGGATGTCTGCTGCCAAGAACAGTAGAGTTAGATTTTAGTTGTAGCCTTTCAGGGCAGAATACTCCTTGGGAAACATGTTTTTGTCTGTTCTTTTCCATCATTTGGGGAAAGTGTAAGATGACTTTTCCCTTCATTTTCCCTTCTATAGTATGGAAGCTAATCTATCACAGAAAAGACCCTGTTGGGAATAAGAACATGATAGAAGCAAATAGGAAAAGGAAACTCTTTAACATTCTCTCTCTCTCTCTCTCTCTCTCTCTCTCTCTCTCTCTCTCTCTCTGTTTTTCTGTCTCTGTCTGTTTCCCCTCTGCCCCCACCCCCTACTGGATCTTTCTAAACTTCTGAATAAGACACAATACATTCTGATATCAGTATGGAAGGTACTCCTAGTCTTTGTGACAGGTCACTCTGAGATGATTAATCAAAGTGTTCTGAGTGAGACTAATGAACCTCCTGAATGGGACAGAAATTATTATGCCAACTTCTTTGAAAACTCCATATTTCACTGTGGAAGAACTTGATTGGCAAAGCATAAGAAATATAAAACAACTAGGTAGTGTAATAGATAGAGCACTGACTTTGGAGTTAGAAGGAAAGGCATTCAAATCTAACCTTAGCCACTTGACATTTACTAACTGTGTGACTTTGGACAAGTCACTTAACCCTGATTGCCTCACATCCAGGGTCATCTCAGTCTTTCTGATTCATATCTAGTCACTGGATCCAGATAGCTCTAGAGGAGAAGGTGCATTTGGTGACTTAGCACAGCAGCTCCTCAATCAGGATCCAATTCATGTGCTTATCATGAAATCACCTCCCTGCTGTCATGGACTTCTTCAATAATGAAGGGAAAACATCATCAATATACCCTGGAATCAAGAGTACCTGAGTTCAAATCCAGCCTTAGACACTTAATAATTACTTAACTGAGGGGGCAGCTAGGTGGTGCAGTGGATAAAGCACTGGCCCTGGAGTCAGGAGTACCTGGGTTCAAATCCAGTCTCAGACACTTAATAATTACCTGTGTGGCCTTGGGCAAGCCACTTAACTCCATTTACCTTGCAAAAACCTAAAAAAAAAAATTACCCAACTGTGTGGTCTTCAGCAGGCCACTTAACCCCATTTGTCTTGCAAAAACCTAATACAACAAGCTAAGTTCTAAAAATGACAGCAGGTAACAGGTAATGTCCTAACAAAGAAGAGTATTGCACTTCATGCAGAAAAGGGAAAAATGTGTGGAAAATTTGAAGTTTGTTAATGAATGAGGGTATCATGTCTGGCAATGGAGAGAAGTGATTCTGTTCTTAATGATTAGTACAATTCAAATTGGATGGAAAAGTCCTAAGGGTGTTTGATCCTGCTTCAAGTTATTATTTTTTAAGGACTTCAAGTTTTTTGTATCCAATTCTGTTCTTACAGTGAAAGATTTGTAGTTCAAAGGAATGGTATAATAATGTTAATTCTATTGAGTTGACTCAGAGAAAGCATTGGATCCTTGAATCTGAAATTATGAAATTATGAGAGCTCTAACCTGAACTCCATTTGACAAAAGAACAAAGAACTCTGATGATTTTTCCTGTAGAGATGAAGATCAGAGCTTAGAATTGGGCTGTTGGACCTGTCTGCACATGTAGAAAATGGAAAATGGAAACTAAAATGTTGGGGGTGGGGGCAAGGAGTCAGGCAGGGATTTCTGAAGATACTAGGGCAATAGGTTGTGATACTGATCAAAGCTTTTATTTCATGTCCAGAATGTCCAAGGAAGGAAAATAGGCAGTATATATACATACCTGGGCTTCTCAGAAGGTCCTCTGAATCTTCTGTCAGCTGGTAATCAATCTCTTGGTATAGGTCTTCATAAAGAGAATCCTCATATCTGGACAAAACTGGGACAAATGATCATGGATCAAAAACTCTGGACCTGCAACTGTCACCTGAAAAAGATACATCTCAGGGCTCTCCTCAATCTTCTTTCTGTTCACTCTCAGATAACTCTCTATTTCTACTATAGATGCCTGTTCTGCCCAGCCCCACATGTTATGACCTTGTTTGGAATCCCATGCTGTGCAGAGACTCTATCCTTACAGTTATCTCTCCTACGTCAATGACAGCTGGAGCCATTTGGGGCTTAAAAGAGCAAAAGGTTGTGGTTCATATTCAGTTCTGAAGTACTTTATTTGTCCTTGTCCACAATTCCTATCCCTGTTGTTGCTCCCTACCCTCACTCACACCTTTCCCCACATTTTCCAGTGCCATAGATTGCCCACCTTGTTTCTGGATTCTCCCTCTGTGCATCTGAATCCCTAGGAGGATGAGGACCAGGAAGAGAAGGGCCCCTAAGATGAGGCAGAAGATCCCAAGCAGGGGAAATATGCCAGAATTCGAAGAGGCAGAAACTGTCTTTGTGATTGGTCCTTTGGAGAAGAAGATTCATAAGGCTCTGAATTATGGAAGAAATTGCCAAATGCTCCCCCAAGAAACTCACAGAGGTTAGTATGGTTCACCACAACTGTGAGATCTATCAATTGTGGAACCCCCTCCCTCAACTTCTTCATACAGGGAAGTGTGATAGCAAAGCAGTAAAGGAACCCTCTTTATTGGGACTAAGTTCTAGAAATTCAAACTGGAAATTGGCAGAATGCTGATATATTCTTAAAGAACATTTTGCGAAACCCCCCAAAGCCCAGCCCCCAGTCCACAAACTTCCCAGTAGTTTCTCAGGACTCTGGTACCATAAGGTCAACCATGAGTCTAGGAAGGTTTCTGCTGTCAAAGGAACCTAGAAATGGTGGAAGGAGATTGAGACAGTGGCAGAGCATTATACCTTTAGTAGTAGATGACAGTATTGTCTTCTCAACTAGAAGAAAATAGGAGGGATTAAAAGCTGAAAAATGGGTAGAGAGCAAGTTGGGCATGGGTTTTGAATCCTACTCTAATACCCCCATGATGTGAACTTTCTTCATAATGCTCCTTCCAAACAATTTAAGATCTAGATCTCCATTTTCCACATCACGTTTAAGAAGAGACTGAGAGTTCATATTGGAGCCAGATGACATATGCTAAAGTCAAATCCCAAATTCAGATAATGAATTTGTGGGAGGATCATGTATTCTTTAAGAAAGTTCTAGGGGTGGCTAGGTGGCATAGTGGATAAAGCACCGGCCTTGGAGTCAGGAGTACCTGGGTTCAAATCCGGTCTCAGACACTTAATATTTACCTAGCTGTGTGGCCTTGGGCAAGCCACTTAACCCCATTTGCCTTGCAAAAAAAAAAAAAACTAAAAAAAGTTCTATAGATGCCCCCCCCAACCCAATCTTTAGCTCACCAGTTTCTCAGCAGATTCTCTGACATAGCATGTCTTCTCCAAGACATGAATGATTTTCATAGGGAGTCCCAATAAGGTTGGTTCCTCTACTGCTTTCCTATCACAGTTACCTATATAGCGAAGTTAAGGGTGGGGTTCCATTTAACCTTCTTCTTGTCCCCAAAATATCTCAAACTCAATATGCCTCAAACAACTATCATTTTCTCTTTTTCTTTCTCCTCCTCACACATCTTCCTCTCTTCTGAAATCACCTAATACTAGGGGCGGCTAGGTGGCATAGTGGACAAAGCACTGACCCTGGAGTCAGGAGTACCTGGGTTTAAATCTGGTCTCAGACACTTAATAATTACCTAGCTGTGTGGCCTTGGGCAAGCCACTTAACCCCATTTTCCTTGCAAAAAAACTAAAAAACTAAAAAAAATTACCTAATACTGTTGAGGAAACTACCACTCTCTCAGTCACTCAGGCTCACAATCTTGATACTGTCCTTAAACCCTCATTCTCACTCTCTCCACAAATTCAATTTTCTAGAAAATCTTGTCATTTCCATCTCAACATATTCCCTTTTCTCCACTAACAGCCACTACTCTAGTTCAGGTCTCCATGATCTCCGGAATTATTAAAAAAACTTTCTGATTGATCCTTCTCATGCCAATTTATCTTCATTAAGTTGCCAAAGTGATCATTCTAGAAAGTATTTGGGCAACATTACTTTTGTTGTTGTTAAATCATTTTTCATACATGTCTAACTATCTCAGAACCCATTTGGGATTTTCTTGGTAGAGATACCAGAGTGGTTTGTCATTTCTTTCTCTAGGTCATTTTACAGAGTAAGAATGGATGCCAGTAGAGTTAAAGAAATGCTCAGGGTCACATAGTAAGTGTCAGAAACCCAATATTGACTCAGTAAGACTCATCTTCTTGACTCCAGGTCTGTGCCACCTAGCTGCCCATATCACACCCATGCTTACTAAAATCCCATAGCACCTGGTTAACCTCCAGAAATCAAAATAACTTCTCTGTTGGGCATCTAAAGTTCTTTGCACACTCTACCACTCAGCCATGCAGTCATCCAATTCCTGTTTCCTCATACCACATGCTACTCCACTTCTGTAATTGAATACTGGTTTTTTAACTATCCTAAAATGAAATGCTCACCCTTCTTACCTCCACCTTTTGACATACTTGGCTTTCCTTAGGACCCAACTCAAACACATCCTTCCAAAGGAAGTTTTCCTGAGATACACCAGAAGCTTAAGCTCCTTTCTAGGTTACCATCATTCTATTCTATAGGTATCTTCTATGTATCAAGTTATTTATGTGTTGATTTTGCCTTTTTTCTATTATAGTGGTTTAGTACAGTGTCTAGCATATATTGAGTATTAATTAGAAAATTCTTGTTGATAAACTGGTTGCCAGCTTATGTGTGCTAGAATGGAAGGGCAAAGTATATGAATAGTGTGCATTTTTGACAGACAGGCACTATGGCAAAGCATAGAGCCCTGAACTTAAGATCAGGAAGATCTAAGTTCAAAGGCAAGCTTCTGCAATTCATTTAACTCTTGTCTCAGCTCCTTATCTTTAAAAGAGAAATCAGTGGAAAAGGAAATGGCAAACTATTCCAGGATCTTTCCCAAGAAAACTCCATGGACACAGTCTATGGAGTCATGAAGAGTATAATAAAGTTGAAAAGACTGAACAGTAACATTCTCCTATCATTTTCACTAGAAGAAAAAAATCAACAATTATGAGTATGAGAATGAATAGAGATCAAGTTTGTTACATGGCTTCTGAATTCTGCTTGAATCCTCTATCATTTGAATATCTGCCCAAGGTAATCAAGCAGACCAAGAAGGTTCTCAAAACCTCTACATTCTCTCCCTCCAGCACAAGTCTGTGGAAAGGACTAGAGGACAAAAGAGATATTGTAAGTTTGAGAGTCACAGAATCTCTGCTGAGAAATTTCCCAGCAAGTTATACTTGCTAGTCTGTGTGCCCTTGTAGCAGTCATATAACCTCAATGGACTTCTATTTCATCTTCTGAAAAGGAAAGACATTGGCATCATGACCATTAATTTTATGTTCTAAATTCTACGATCCCAGGATCAAATAACAGCTTCCCCTGGAACCTGAAAACAGACTTATAGAAAACTCATTTATATGCGAGTTCTAGTCCCATGTCTTACAGCTTCAATATCTGTTCTCAGTCTTCCCAGTCCCATCTTATGTCCTTCACACTCACCTGAGCATATCACACCTGCATCCTCCTCATGCTTACAGTTACTCTGCCCCCAGGGCCTTGCAGGGCAATCCCACAGAGAGGATTCCTTCCCTGTGCACTGAACATCATCCAACCAGATTGCCCCATTTCCTTGGCCAAATGTAGCCCCTCTTGGGGCATCCAGAGCAGAGCCACAGTCCAGCTGCTGACAAACCACATTTGCATCTCCCAGGTCCCAGAAATCATCACATACTGTCCCCCAGGAACCATGATGCCAAATCTCCACTCGTCCAGAACATTGGGTCTCTCCTCCCTTCAGTTGAAGTTTGTCTTTGTCTAAAAAGAAGCAGAACCTGTTACATTTTCATCTTGAAAGTGTGGAATTTCTGATGGTTCAGCATATAGTAAGAGAGGAACTGAGATACCCGAGCAACTACTGGAGGTTGGGCAGTCAATGTCCTTCCTTCCTGCAGAGAGAAGACATTAAAAAAGACTGTGTTTATGATAAACCTAAAATATCATTCAATTATTAGATTTTGCTGCTGCAAGATAGAATTCCCACAAATTCCTTAATTTTCTTTCAAAATAAAAAATAGAATAATCTTTTTCATCTTATTCAATAAATCACTTAGTTTATACAAAGAATTATCAACTGAGTAAAAAATGGTGTGTTTGTCTATATCTATCATCCCTATATATCTATCTCTCATCTATCTATGTATCTATCTATATTTAACAAAGTGCCTGCTTTTGGGGAGTTCAGAGCCTAATTGAAGAAATCAATAATATGAAGAACTGAGATGGTAGTGTGTTTGTAGAAATATTTATTTCAAGTCTCCTGCTCAGAGAATAGGAATTGAGAAAAAGATTGATTCCCAACTTGTTGAAATCAAGTTTTTAAAAAAAGTCAACTAAAAGAAAATGTCTGAGGTCTTTGTCATATAACTCTCACTAGGTTCTTCCAATAGTTATAAAGATGGATTAAAATAAATTTGCATCTAAATCCTGTCCACTCACACTGAAAAATAACTCCATTAAAAAGGAATCAAAAGACACAGTTGTTACCTTCACATGTGATATGGGCTTCCTCCTCCTGGTGACAAGAATCCTGGTCCCAAGATTGAGAAGGACAATGCCAGAGGAAGGATTCTTTACCTTGGCAGTTAATTTTGTCTATCCACCGGGCCTGCAAACTTTCTCGGTGGCTATGTAACTCATTAATAATCCCTGAGGTACCACAGTTCAGGTGTCTGCAAATCACTGATACAGTCTTGTGGTCCATGGAATTAGAGCAAACACTGCCCCATGTTCCATTGTAGAAAACCTCTAGCCACCCAGTGCATTTCTGCTTATCACTCACCAGTCTGAGATCCAGGAATTCTGGAAATGGAGAAAAAAGTTATGGCAAAATCAGAGAGGACCTTTATTCTGGGTCTCTTCACATAGTAAATAGTTTTAAACTATCTTACATTTCTGAGAATTTCCACTGCATAGTCCAGCCCCCAGACTGTTTTTTCCCAGAACTACTTCCTCTATATTTTTTAGCATTTCTCTCTTTCTGTCTCCCCCACTGATAAGGATAGGAATTTCTTTACTGTTATTTCACTACTCGGTTTCACAGTTTTAAAACAGTGTATATCTGTGAATAACCAATAATAAAGCAAATCAGCAGACAAGTTGCATGACTATTATGTGCATATCACTTTACTAGAAAATGAAGAAACAAGCTGTAAATATATACATATATGTGTATATATATGGTATATATATATATATGTATATATATACCACCACACAAATATCAAATATATATGTGTATATATGCCTAAATATACATACTCATATATTCATGTATGTAGCTCTCTATTTACTTATCTGTCTCTCTACCTTTCTATCTATCTATCTGTCTATCTATCTTTATCTCCATAAGGGAGAAAACCTACCTATACAATTAACAGTAGATGAGTGAAATTGTTTTCCTTTCATTAGAGATCTTGTCCTGTAATAGAACTTTAGGGAAACTCTAATGAGTGCTCAGTCCTCCCTCAAGTCCTTCAGGGTTAGTAGGGATAGTCAGATATGTGTGGCACATACCTGAGCAGAGGACTCCTGCATCCTCTTTGTGCCTGCAGTCCTGCTGACCCCACTGGAGAGAAGGGCACTCCCATAGGTGGGATTCATTTCCAGAGCAGTTAAGTGCATCCAGCCAGATGGGTCCCAATCCTTCTCCAAAGTGAGCAGAGACCATGGCTTTGAGGGCCACTCCACAGCCCAGCTGCCTACACACCACATGGGCATCATTCATGTCCCAAAAATCATCACAAATGGTCCCCCAGGTGTCATTGTAATAGATTTCAACTCTTCCAGAGCAGGGACCTTCTCCATTCAACAAACGAAGTTGTCCATTTTCTATAAGGAGAAATTTAGATTAATTCTCATTTTCCCAAAGAGAACAGTTTTCTCAGATTGTTCAAATTTCTTTCATACCTGGGAATTGGACAGGAACTTTTTCCTGGTCAGACTGTGAATTATTAAATGTGAGGTATAGGGTCTGGTTTCCTGCAAAAAACACACAGGTCAAATCTAGTAGCTGGAAGTGTTGAGACAAAAGGGAAAAAATAAGGTAAAAATGTAACTTGAGGAAAGGTGCTGGGAAATAAAGGTGCTGGGTCAGCAAATTGGGAGAATAGACTAGTTATGAGTGGGGACAAAGGGATTTCCCAATTTTAAAAAAAATATGTTTCATCTCCATATAATCAAGCAGAAATGCTCTCATTGACAGTTCTATTCCTCCAATCCCATTGTTCCCACCATACCCTCCATGTACAAAGGGCTCTAAAAAATCTGTGACCTTCTATATGAAAGAGTTTTTGAGAGAAAGATTTTATCCCTCCTAACTGATCATTGTTCCCCAGGTCTAGCACCTAAAACCTTTATATAGTAGTTTCCTTTTACCATATTTCTGTCACCAGTCACCATGTCTCCACTCTAGAGTATGCATTTTTACTTGTGGTAAATTTCTGAGGGAGGGAAGAGTTGAAAGAGGGAGAATATTTGGAATTAAAAATATTTTTAAATGAATATTAAAATTGTCTCTATAGAAAATTGAGGTAAAATAAAATAATTTAAAAGAAAATAAATAAAATATGTAGATAACTCTTGTTTAGGAAAGAGAACCCAAACTGTAGCAAGAGAAGCCTCTGTGTGGTGATACCTTATGTGTGGAAAGGGTTATCCATCTCATATGGTCCCAATGACATTTCTAGCCCTCTTTTTCCCCCCTGTTGTTTCATTTCAGTTGCTTTCCTCCTATTCAACTCTTCATGATTACCTTTGTTAACTTTCTTGACAAAGATAATGGAGAGGTTTGCTATTTTCATTTTACAGATTGGGAAACTGAAGCAAGCCCAGCTAACTGACTTACCTGAGGAGATGCAGTCAGTAATTGTCTGAGACCAAATTTGAACTTAAATCTTCCTGTGCTCATGTACTCAATCCACTGGAACACCCAGCTACTTCTCTTCCTAACATGGAAGGACAGCTAGGAAGTGCAGTGGATAGAGCACTGGTCTTAGATTCAGGAGGATAGAGTTCAAATCTGACCTCAGATATTGGATAATTACTAGCTGTGTGACCTTAGGCAAGTCACTTAATCCTGACTGCCTCACATCCAGGACCATCTCAAGTCATCCTGATCATTTCTGACCACTGAACCCAGATGGCTCTGGAGGAGAAAGTAAGACTGGTGACTTAGCATAGTACCACCTCACTCAAATTCAATTCAATTGCTTGTCATAGCATCACCTCCCTGACGTTATGGTCTTCTTTGAGAGTGAAGGACAAACATCATCATAACCAAGGGCTACTTTAATTCTCACTAGATAAGGAAGCAGAAAACTGGAGTCAGAGGAAGCTCTGCTCTCTTTAGGGAGAAGGGAATACAAGGTTAAAATTATTTTTTCTGATACCCTAAATTTTTTAATATACTAGTCATAATCAGGTTCAATATAACTTCTGATCATTCTGACATTAGTTGGAGAAAGAGAGTTAAAAATCATTATTCTCAGAAATGGTTCCAAGGATCTCTCTTGAACTAGTTAAATATGAATTCTTTCTTCCTGTAGCTCAATGGAGAAAAGGTTGTTTTTTAATTAAGGACACAATCAAATCCAAAGATTGATATAAGGATTTTTTTGCACAAGAAACCCATACATTTTATCTGAAAACTTGTCCAGTATTTTTCAATCAATTATTGTTTCCACACTCTTTTAATTAAATACAGATATTTGCGAAGAATGGAACATGTCTTTTTTCTGATTTCAGGGAACTGCACATATCTGTTCTCTTTCCATCTTGTAAAATGTTGAATCTTTCATTTTCTTCTCTAATTGGAAATCAGATTACCTAATTTTGTACTCAAAACCCCTGACCCATTTGTATGTCTGATATACATAAAAATGATCATAAGAAGGTTTTATCCTAATTTAATTCCTACTACCACTAATAAATATTCAAAGATGATAAATTATATAACCTTTGGCCAAAGGACTTTTTTGTATAAGAATCACTTCATTGGTAGAAATTGATTTCATGAGAGGAAGTTAGTGAAGGCTGGATCTCTCTTTCTTTTGGACCAGGATCTCTCTTTTCTCCAGTTTTCACTAACTCTGTTCCTCAAGAAATCAGTTTCCACCAATTAGATCTTTTGCAAATGGCCCTGCAAGCCAAGAGTTGCAGTTTTGGGGGCAGCTAGATGGCACAATGGATAGAGTATTGACTCTGGAGTCAGGAGAACCTGAGTTCAAATTTGGTTCTCAGACATTTAATAAGTGCCTAGCTGTGTGACCTTGGGCAAGTCATTTTACACCATTGCTCTAAAGAAATAAAATTTAAAATAAAAGAGTTGCAGTTTTCAAGGAATGAAGCATTGGGATTTTATTCTAAGAGGGCTGAAGTATGGTTTATTCAATCACAAAAAGGATCCTGGTGTCTATGATTACCACTAATCTGTTCTGTCTTTGAAGAGTGAACTTCCTTCTTGTTCTGGGAAAGCACTCTATAGGAGAATTTGAACAATTCCTAGGCCTTCCTGTCTGTTTGTTCCTCTTAAGTCCTTCCTACCAATGACCAGAAACATATTTTTGTTTACTCTAAGTATTACACAATAGCATGATTCTGCATATTCGCCTAAACTAGTTGATGGATCACAATATAGCTTTCCTACATGGATGTTCCTTTGGAAATGTCTTAAGTGAATGATGTTATATAAAATGTATATATGTGTATATATATATATATATATATATATATATATATATATATATACATATATATATAAATGACATGTGCAATTCCCTATATATATATATAGTATACATATATATTATATATAGGTATATAAATGAAATGTGCTATTCCCAATTAAATGTCACATTTCACACTTGCCATGGTAGAAAAGATGCTCTGGTATACCTGTACTCCTTTTACCAGACTGTTTGCCACTGAAGGCAAAGGGATGGAAAGGGAGGTTGGTATAAAAATGTATAACTTAATGAATATGCAACTGGATGAATATTGAAAGAATTTCATAATATGGAGTTGGAAAAATGAAAATAAAATATCCAAAACAAAACAAATAAAGAATGAAAAGATTCCCTGGCTCTTCCTTGAATACCGAAAATGATTACCTGATTGTTGATGGATATAGACATGATTATACTTTTCCTTTATAGATGCAGGTATCATTAATTTCACTGGCCCACCACCTAGAGATATGCATTGCATCCAATTTACAGATTTCCATTCACTAACCTGAGCAGACCACAGAGGCAACTTTTCCTTTGGAACATGGAGAAGTCCCTAGGAGAGTCATAGGACAATTCCATAAATGCGACTCAGTCCCTGTGCAATAAAATGTGTCCCCCATGACCTGGACATTTCCTTTGCCAAACTGTACATCTTCTGGAGGTTTCATTGCAATACCACAGTTAAGCTGATGGCAGAGAACATTGGCATCTGCCAAATCCCAATGAGAGTCACAAAGAGTTCTCCAGATCCCCAAAACTTGGATCTCCACTCTTCCTTCACACTGGGAGCTTCCATTTGTCAGACGAAAGTCTGTGTACTCTGTGGAGAAGACAGGGCTTTAGAAAAGCATTACTTTTTAATTTCTGTATTAAATATGATGTAGGAACAGCATAAAAGCATTGTATTAAATTTTACTTGAACAAATGACTCCAACATCCATGTCATGATTGCATTTTCCCTGAGGAAGTGGTACCGTGGGACACAATGAGAGAAACGGTTCACTTCCATTACACTGGAATTCTTTATCCCACATGTTGCCATTTCCTCTTCCAAAGTGAGCTCTTTTCATGATGGAAGCTGCAGTCCCACATTGTAGCTCAGCACAGATGACTTTGGCCGTAGAAAGAGTGAAATTCCAATCACAAACTGTGCTCCAATTTTTACTAGAACTGATTTCTACCCTCCCAGTACAGGGACCATCCCCTGCAACAAGCTTGACAGATCCTGGAAAGGCAAGAAAGAAATCCAGTAAGAGACCCTGAACTTTTAAGATTTCCTTGATGAGGAAAAATGCAAATAATTTTGTGAGACTACCTAGCATATTCACAAAGGAGAAGAAGCATAGGAACTTTCCTTTACTCTGCCAATTAATATCTTAGACATATGTTAACTATGATTGAGCCTGAAATAAATCTGAAGGTTCTTAATTCTTGGTACTCTTTGGGAGAGCATGTCTGACAGATTAAAAAAAATGCAATCCTTCTACTCTCTCAACCAAAGAGCAGTATTAGATTAATTTGATATATCCTCTGCCACAGGAATCTGGTTACTCTAAGAAGGTTTCCTTTTCCTTTTTTAAATTTTCTAGGTCCCTTTTCATCCTTTCTTTTCTATTTTTTCAAATAAGTGTTGCTTAGTATAGGCTGATATTTTAATTGGTGCTTTGAGATCTTTACTAAGGATTTGTGCTGAGACGTCTAAGTGTTTCCCCATAATTCTGTATTTCATGTTTCAAGTATAATTTTCATAACTTTTCCATGATTAAATTCCTGCTACTTCTGAAATGTTTGAGACTGAGGACTCAGGTACTATGAAATAAGAGTACTAAACAGTCCTTTAATGCTGTGCTAAGCCATGAGAGTCCATTACCACAAGCAGAATCAGGGAAGAAGAAGACAAGAACTTGTTTGTTTTAAATCCAGCTGCCCATAAAGTAACTTACAATGAACATATATAGACTTATGAATTTTAGTTCCAGGCCAGCATTATTCTGATATATTATATATATATACACGCACATATATATGTGTGTGTATGTATATGTATATATATATACTCATATACACATAAACATATATCTCTCTCTGAGTTTGTCTTTCTGACTCTCTAGTTTTGTTACTAGGGAGAGACAAAGAAATTAGGTAACATCTACTAACTTGGAAAGAAAGCAATCTCTTTTGTCAATGAATCTTTTTTATGATTTGATAGTCTTACTCTGTGCACACCATTCTCCTCTGTGAGTCTGGAACAAGCCCACAATTCTTTGATATTTGATAGTAGCATCTATTATATTTGCTACAGAAGTTTTTGTGGATATGGTGATGAATATAAACTTTGTGGATTTTGCAATGAACTATGGTAAGGATAGAGTAAATGTTGCTGGTTGCTAGACAACCATCTTTAGAGGAAATCAGAAAGTTTCATTTTTTTATAATCAGACAAAAATGAGGCACGAGCCTCAAGATAAATCTCTCTAGGTTGCATGATGAGAATGAAATTGATTCAGGTCAGTTTGTATTAGCCCCCTTGACCCAAAGGAATGGTAGCAGCATGGAGAAAGAAATTATTAGAAGAAATGAAATGATTAACATCAGTGAATGAAGTACCAACTCCAAAGAATCTTTCTCAACTTCTGCACTTATCTTTATCTCTGTTCCTCACAATTTTCTAGGTTTTGTTTTCTGGGTTTGGTGGTTTGTTTGCTTTAGAATGGAGAGTCTATCTTCCTTTGTCTACCTTAAAGCCTTAGTACAAAACTATACAACTGAGGAGGTTGAGTCAAGATGACAGAATGACAAGAATTAGCACAAAGAGAGTTCCCATCAAGAGTTCTCCCAAGAACATATAAAATATATACCAGGTCAAATCCTGATAGAAAATGTCTAAGAAAATGAGGATGGGACTTTTTTTTTTCCAGTTCAGGTCATAAGACCTGAGGCTTTCTGTCAGACAGAAAGAAAAATCTTCAAATTCTAGACTGGACTGAAATTTGTAGGGCATGGAGAAATCCAGGAAATACAAATGCTATCTGCTCCAATTACTCTTTTCAAGTAGACACATGCCCTAATTCACTGTTGAGTTTGAGATTCCCTTGGTACTCAACCTAGTTTAGCCCCTCTGCTGAAACAGTTTACCATGTTTGGCCACTCCCATGTTACATCTTTTTGGGGTCACAGATAAGTGTTAGGTATCTCAGGTGGATATCAAAGGTGAAAAGTAGCCCTCACACTTAGAGGTACTAGTCTTTCTTGAAAACACCCCAAGGAGTGCTTGCCCATGTTCTGGATAGTCGATGTTGCTCTCACAATTTTCCAGTCACCAGTTCAGTGAAACAAGATTCTATCCTTATTCTCATGCTTTTAAAAAACTTTTATTTATTTAAGACAGTGGGGTTAAGTGACTTGCCCTCAGTCACACAACTAGGAATTATTAAGTGTCTGAGGTCAGATTTGAACTCAGGTCCTTAGCTGCCCCCATGTTCTCATGCTTTGAAGCCTGACATTTTCAACCATGTTATCAAATGATTTCACTGAGGATGAATATGACACCAAGTTCATCTACTACATTGATGGTAAATTCTTCAACTTCAAAAGATGAATGTGGAGGGAGTGTTGGTGCATGACTTTCTGTTCACACACATTCAAAAGACTGAGCATTCAGTGCAATCTTTGAAGCTGAGTTGCAGAAAAGTATGGATCAATTTTCTGTTGTTGGTGCTCATTTTGGCCTAATAATTAACACCAAGAAGACACAGGTGTTCCAACAGTCAGCACCACCCTATCCATATATGGACCCATGGGTTATATTAAATGGAGAAGTTTTGAATAAGTTCACTTATTTGGCAGTACACTTTCCAAGGAGGTATATACATTCATAATAAGATTGACACATGCATTACCAGAGTTAACTCAGTGTATGAAGACTCCAAAAGAAAGTAGGGGAGTGAGAAGAGGCATTAGACTGACTGGCAAACTTCCATTTAAATTGTCTGCATATTACTTGACAGGATAAGATGCCAGACACCGAGGTTCTTTCTTGAAATAAACTGCAATGCATTCAAACATTACTGAAGAGAGCATGTTTCCATTGGACCAGTCAAAAAGACTATTTTATGGAAACTCACACATGACAAGTGCTCATAGAGGCATCAGAAAAAGCAATATAAGGATACTCTCAAGATCTCACTGAAAAATTTTGGAACTGATTGTGCAGCATGGGAGACACTGGTATAGGATGGCTCAGCATGGTGTGCTCTCATCAGAGTGGGGCCTGTGCTCCCTGAGCAAGGAAGAATTGAAGCAGCTCAAAGGAAATGTGTGATGTTCAAGTTTAGAGAACCCACCCTGGGTGTTCACATAGACTATTTGTGCCCAACCTGTGGTAAAGCATTCTAAGCTCATATTGGCTTGATTATATTGGACATTGTAACTTATCTCTACCATAGTGATGTCTCTTTGGTACTCTTCGATAAAATGAAAAATGGCAAGAACCAATCATTCAACCAGATCAAGAAAGTTCCCAAATTCCCTACATATTGTCTCCCCTGTACAATCTGAGAAGGAACTCTGGAGAACAAAATAGATAGTGTAGCTTTGGGATTCACAAGACCTGTGTTCAAAAATTTCCCCAAAATATTTGCTAGTCTGTGTGACCTTGTGACAGTCATATAACTTCAGTGAACTTCTATTTCTTCTTCTGAAAAGCAAAGAGATTGACATCATGACAATTAATTTTATATTCTAAATTCTATGACCCCATTTTCAAATTACAGCCTCCCATGGCACCAGAGGAAAGACTTATGAAAACTCCTTGTATAGGCAAGCTCTAGGGCCATGTCCTTCAGTTCAATGCTTATTCTCAGAGACCCCAGCTCCATTTTATGTTCCTCCTGCTCACCTGAGCAAATCACACCAGCATCCTCTTCATGCCTGCATTCATTCTGTCCCCAGGGTCTTGCAGGGCAATGCCACAGAGAAGACTCCCTTCCTGTGCACTGCACATCATCCAACCAGATGGTTCCATTTCCTTTACCAAATTTATGCCCACGTAGAACATCTAGAGCAGAGCCACAGTCCAGCTGCTGACAAACCACACTAGCATCTGCTAGGTCCCAGAAGTCATAACAGACTGTCCCCCAAGAGCCAGCGTGCCAGACCTCGACTAGTCCAGAGCATGGGGTCTCTCCTCCCGTGAGTCGGAGTTTGTCCTTGTCTAGAAAGGAAGAAAAATCTCCTATTGCCCTCCCAGGTTGAATGTGAGGAAACTTTGAATGACCCAGGTATAGAGATGAACTGAAATACCTGTGCAGTGACCAGGGGTTGGGCAGTCTCCTCCTGCAGAGAGAAGAATTGGGAAAGGGCTAGATTAATGAGCCCTAAAATATTGTTTAGTCATTTGGTTCTGTTATCCCAAAGCAGAATTCCCAAAGATCCCTCTAGATGGTTCCAAAATATAAAATAACTCTATCATCTTCTTTATCATATTCGATGATTTGATGAATTCATTCTTTGACCAGTTTTGCGTGTGTGTGTGTGTGTGTGTGTGTGTGTGTGTGTGTGCCTATAGACAGACAAATAGGTGCATAAATGTGTATACATAGATACAAATATATGTATAAATATATAGATATATTACAAAATGTTTGCCTTTAGGCAGTTCAGAGAGTAATTAGAAAGAAGGAACATGAACTTAAAGTGGAGATTTTATAAGGAAGCAGGTCAAAGTTGTTCATGGAGTGAGTGAAGAAGCATGAGGCAAAGAAAAGCTTTGTGTCTGTAAACTGGATGGATGTCTTTGTAAATGAATAAGGTGAAGAACTGGAAAGTTAAAGCATCTGAGGGAATATAGGCAGAAATCTCTTTCTATGAGGGGAAGAGAGAAAGACTGACTTCCTATATGTTGAATCAAGATAAGTAAAAAAAAAATTTGATGTCTTTGTCACATAACTTCTACCAATCTAAGTTTCTTTCACTGTTTATTAGATTGCTTAAAATAAATTTACATCTAAATCCTGTCCACAGATTAATTACTTTTGGATTAAAAAAACTCCCATTAAAAACAATTCAAAAGCAGAGACAGCTGTAAGTACCTTCACATGTGATATGGGCTTCTTCTTCTTGGTGACAAGAACTCTGGTCCCAAGATTGAGAAGAACAATGCCAGAGGAAGGATTCTTTACCTTGGCAGTTGATTTTGTCTATCCATCGGGCCTGTAAACTTTCTCGGTGGCTATGCAAGGGATTAATAATGCCTGTGGCACCACAGTTCAGGTGTCTGCAAATCACTGATATAGTATTGTGGTCCATGGAATTGGAGCAAACACTACCCCATGTTCCATTGTAGAAAATCTCTAACCACCCAGTGCATTCTTGGTTATCACTCACCAGCCTGAGATCCAAGGATTCTGGAAATGAAAAGGAAGGTATGACACAATCAGGGTCTCTGAGTCTCTTTCCTCTGGAAATTGTTTTACATTCTCTTATTTTACTGGGGAGTTTTCCAATACAGTCTTTTCCATGAATTACTTCCTCTATATTTCTGAGCAATTTCTCTATCTTGTCTCCCCCATTGATAAAGAAAGGAATATCTTTACTGTATTTTCACTACTCAATCTGACAGTTTCAAAATCAGTATGTATCTGTGAGCCACCAAGAGTAAATCAGAGAACTATAACTATTATGTGATTAATACTCTATTAGGAAATGAAAATATAAGATGTATATATAAATATATCTATATAGATATAGATATTAACATGCATATACATATCTAAATATATATATGTATACAAACATGCACATAAACACCTATGTATATATAGATATGCATGTATTCATGAGGGAGAAGATCTGCCTATCCAACACAGCTGATGAATGAAATCACCCCTCTCAGATCAGAAGTCTTTCCTTGAAACTAAACTTTAGGGAAACTCTGGCTGGCACAGTGCTCCCACAAGTCCCTCATGCTCATGGGATGTGTGTAGCACAGACCTGAGCAGAGGACTCCTGCATACTCTTTGTGTCTGCAGTCATGCTGGCCCCAATGAAGGGAAGGGCATTCCCCTAGATGGGATTCATTTCCAGAGCAGTTAAGCGCATCCAGCCAGATGGGCCCCGATCCTTCTCCAAAGTGCGCTGAGACCATAGCTTTGAGGGCCACTCCACAGCCCAGCTGCCTGCACACCACGTGGGCATCACTCATGTTCCAAGAATCATCACAGATAGTCCCCCAGGTGCCATTATAAAAGACTTCAACTCTTCCAGAGCAGGGACCTCCTCCATTCAACAGTCGAAGTTGAACATTTTCTACAAAGAGAAATTCAGATTAATTGCTCATTTTCCCAAAGAAAAAGAAGAGTTTTCTCAGATTGTCCAAAGTTCTTTCTTACCTGGAAATAGAACAGGACCCTTTTCCTGATCAGGCTGTGCATTATTGGATGAGTAGTACTGGGTCTGGTTTCCTACAAAAAAAAACACAGAACTCAAATCCAGGCCATGAAAGTTTAAAGTGGGAGAGGTGAAATAAGGTAAATATATATCTTGAGGAAAGACACTGGTCAGCAAATTGGAAAGAATCCATGTTTTAAGGAAATTTCTCAGTCTAAAAAGGTATTTTCATCTCTATATCGTGAAGCAGAATTTTTTTTCTCATTGAAAGGTCTGTTCTTCCACTCCAGTAACCCTAACAAGTCTATCCTTCCATAAGATAAAATTTCTGAGAAAAAAGTCACAGCATTTCTAGCTGATCATCCTCCTCAGGTTTTTCTTTCCTTCTGCCAGGAGGCTATACAGCACATAAGAATTGTTTAGGGTAGCTTCCTCCTACAATATTTCTGCCACCAGCCTATGCCTCAATTGTAGAGCAGGCATTTTATGCTTGTAGAACAGAAACTTGTTTTCAAATATATTGACAAAAAAAAATTTGGAGGAGAGGGAGTATTAATTGAGGGAATGAGAAAACTTGGAACTATTTTTTTATATGTGTTAAATATTTCCTTACATGTAATTGGGGGAAAATACCTTTTAAAATAAGTAAAATAATTACCTAGCTGTGTGGCCTTGGGCAAGCCACTTAACCCCATTTGCCTTGCAAAAAAACTAAAAATAATAATAATAAAATAAAATAAGTAAAATATATTGATAACTACATTACAATATAATTGGTCTCTAATTTATTATGTAAGAGGAGGCTGGGAGTATCATATTACTCAAAAGACAGGGAGAATGAACATCTGTAGTCCTCTTCTCCCCGTTGCCATTTCAATCAGCTGCGTCCAACTCTTCATGACCCCATTTGGGGTTTTCTTGGCAAAGATATAAGAATGACTTGCCATGTTCTTCTGCAGTTAATTTTATAAATGATAAAATTGGAACAGTTAAGTGATTTTCCCAGGGACATGCAGCTAGTAAATATCTGAACTAAGATTTTCTTGACTCCTGGACCTGTACTCTCTCCTCTGTGGTTCCTAGCTGTCTCTCTGCAAACTTCTCCCCCTTCGCTTAAAGGGAGACTTTAATTCCCATCAGGAGGTAACACAGGAGGCAGTGACCAGAGGGTGAGGTATTAGGATAGAATTATTTTTTTCTGATTCCTTAAATATTGTTAATGTAGGGATCATGATCAGCTATAATCTGACTTCTAGTTGTTCTGACATTAATTGGAGAGAGAGAGAGAGAGAGAGAGAGAGAGAGAGAGAGAGAGAGAGAGAGAAAGATTAAAAATATTGTTCTTAGCACTAGTCCTTAGATTACACCCAAGGGAAATCACAGCCCAAAGAAATTTAAGAATCCCTACCCTGAAGGTCAAGATCTTTCTTGGACAAGTTAGATATGAATTTCTTCTTCCCCTAACTCAACAGAGAAAAAGAGTGAAATCTTTAAATTTTAGTTACCTAATAAATTCTAATAAATTGATTTTCCTTTTTTATTTTCTCATTTATTTATTTATTTTTATTATATAAATATTTGATTTTTTTTCAATTATATACAATAGTAGTTTCTACCAATCATTTTTGTAAGGTTTTGAATTTTACAGTTTTCCCCTCCCTCCAATAGAAAGTAATCTAATAATCTTTACATTGTTTCCATGATATGCTTTGATCAAAATTGAATATGTTGAGAGAAAAAGCTTATCCTTTAGGAATAAACAAAATATTAGAGATAGTAAAATTATGTGATACATAAGACAACTTTTTTGGGTCTTTGTTTAAGCCCTAAAATTCTTTCTCTGGATACAAATGATATTCTCCATCACGGACATGCTAAAATTGTCCCTGATTATTGCACTGATAAAGTGAGCAAGTTCATCAAGGTTTATCATCATCAGGCATATAATGTTCTTCTGGTTCTGCTCATCTCACTCAGCATCAATTCATGCAAGTTTTTCCAGGCTTCTCTGAAATCCCATTCCTCCTGATTTCTAATAGAACAATAGTGTTCCATCATATACTTATACTACATACATTGATTTTCCTAAGTTACTGAGGAAAAAGAAACCCTAGTAGCAGGAACTCTCCACTTTTACACATCATTAGAAATAACTTCCCAAGAAAATGCTCAACTAAAAGGGACTCCCTCTAACTCTACTTGTTTCTAAACTTCTAACCAGCTTTCTGTGTCTTCCTACTAAGGGGATTAAAATAAAAGATGATGGTGGGAATTGAATGAACCACACTGACTTCATCTTATGTTTAAATTCTGGAATTAGCTTAAGTCTCTTTCTAGTTAGTTATAATCTAGTCCATTTTCTGTCTTGTAAGAAAATTCGATTAAATTGGGGGAATTAGGAGAAAATATTATTGCATTATTTGAACTTAGTCCTATATGACTGGGAACTGGACCACTTTTACCTGATGCTTGACTAAGGATCCATTCAGATCCAAAGACTGATGCAAGGAATTTTTGCACAAGCATCCCATATATTTTATCTGAAAACTTCTCCAAACTTGACAATCAGTTATTGTTTCTACACTTGGGGGACAGGGGAATTGGGACACCTCTTCTGATTTCAGGGAATTGCACCTACATGATCTTTCTTTCCAGACTTGGAAAGTCCCTAATCTTCTTTCCAATTAGAAATCAAATTATCTAATTTTATAATTTGGGTAATTGTTTTCTTTTAATTAATTGGTCTTATTTTATTGATAGTTATTAATACATAAAATCTTCCTCTCCTGTATTCTTAGTATCAAAGTTGAGAAAGGCCACTGGTCCTGATTGTTTTGAAATTGGCATGTATTGCTTAATAAGTTAATAAGCTTGGAAGCTCAAAGCTTTACTTCCTCAGTTATTTCATCTTCCATATGTCTCACAATCTAGTCCCTTAATTTTTATCCCTAGTAGCTGAGTGATCTGCATTGATCCAATGCATAACATCTCTCTCTGAAGAATCCTGTTCCTCTGACTCCTGACAACATTTTGCTTTGGACCCTGACTTATTGGCATGTCAGATATACATACATTAATGATGCAAACTACTACTGTCACTAACAAATGTTCAGACAACATAAAATTGTGTAATCTTAGACCAAAGAATCTTCATTGCTGGAAATTGATTTCATGAGATCTGGAGGAAAGCTCCTGATCCAGGATCCCTCTTTGTTTTGGACCAGGATCTCTCTTTTTCTTCAGCTTTCACTAATGCTGTCCATCAAGAAATCAGTTTCCACCAATGAGAAGATCTTTTGCAAATGGTCCTATCAGCCTAAGCTTACAGTTTTCAAGGAACAAAACATTTCAGTTTTATTCTGAGATAACAGTAATATGGTTCTCCCAATAACAAATAGTATTTTGATGTCTGTGATCTTCTAATCTAGTCTTAACTTGCAATGTGATCTTACCACCTTTTTCTAGGAAAATACTTTACAGGAGAATTTAGACAATTCCTAGTCTTTCCTGTTTAAGTCCCTTTTACTAAAGACCAGAATCAGTATATCTCTGTTCACTGTTAGAACTACATATTAGCATAATTCTGCACTTTCCCCTAAAGTTCATCTTTCCTAACTGAGAGTTCCCAAGAAAATGTCATGAATGAATGATGACATATATAAACTAAATATGTTCAAAAGCCATGTATAATTCCCCAAAACATGATTAGAATTCTTCACATGCCTTAGTAGAAAAACTGTCATGGTTCTCTAAATATTGAAAAAGATTACCTTGACTCTTGATAGCTATAGACACTGCTATACTTGTTTTTTCCTGCTGCTATCATTACTTTCACTGGCTCATCATGTAGATGGGCTTTGTCTCCAAATGGGAGATTTTTCTTCACTAACCTGAACAGACCACAGAGGCAAGTTTTCCTTTGGAACATGGAGAAGTCCCCAGGAGAATCACAGGACAGTTCCATAAATGAGGCTCCATCCCTGTACAATAAAATGTATCCCCTGTAACTTGGACACTTCCTTTGTCAAAATCTACAACTTCTGGAGGCTTCATTGCAATACCACAGTTAAGTTGATGGCAGAGAACATTGGCATCTGCCAGGTCCCAGTGGGATGCACAGAGAGTTCTCCAAGTTCCCAAAATTTGAATCTCCACTCTTCCTTCACATTGTGAGCTTCCATTCATCAGTCGAAAGTCTGTGTACCCTAGGGAGAAGAAGACAGGGTTTTTAGGAAAGTATTTGTGATGTTTTAATCTCAGTGTCAAGTTCAATGTGGGAGCAGCATAAAAGCATTGTATTAAATTTTACTTGAACAAATGACTCCAACATCCATGCTGTGGTGGCATTTTCCCCGTGGAAGTGGTACTGTGGGGCACAATGAGAGAAGTGGTTCACTTCCATTACATTGGAATTCTTTATCCCAGATGTGTCCAGTTCCTCTTCCAAAGTAAGCTCTCTTCATGATGGAGACTGCAGTCCCACACTGTAACTCAGCACAGATGACTTTGGCCGTAAAAAGATTAAAATTCCAATCACAGATTGTGCTCCATTCTGGTCTGGAATTGACTTCTACCCTCCCACTACAGGGCCCAGGTCCTGCAACCAGCTTGACAAATCCTGGAAAGACAAGAAAGAACTCCACTGAGTGGTCCTCAACTCCAAGATTTCCCTGATGAGTAAAAGAACAAAATTAATTATATGACTCTGTCTACTATAATCTCAAGGGAGAAGAAGCATAAGAAAACACCTTAACTGAAAACATGACAATTAAAACCTTGAAAGCATGTTTATGTGGCTGAACAAGAAATAAAACAGATGGTACTTAAAACCTGCTATGCTCCAAAAGAGCCTGTCTGACATATGTAGGGAAGTGCAGTCCTCCCACTCTTCTAGACAAGGGACAAGTACATGGAAACATCAGAGTATATGGATGTCTCTCTCCCAGGAAGTAGAATTAGACTCATAGGATATCTCACCTTTAGAGAAATAACCATCACCTCTGCACCCCAAAACTAATTGCCCTGAGTGCATTTTCTTTCATTTTTAATTTTGTAAGACTTTGTCATCTTCTCTCTTTTTTTTAATGAATAAGAGATGTTTAGAGTAGATGATATTTCAATTGCCTTGAGATCTTTTTAAAAGTCTGCTGAAATATCTAAGGTTGCTTCTATAGTTATGTTCTCCTTGTTCTAAATACAACTTCTATATTTTCCCATGTTAATTTTCTCTTACTTCTGAAATGTTTGAGGTCTAGGGATTCAAGTGCTAAGAAATAAGGGCATTAAACACACATTCCTTTAACACTGTACTAAGCCATGAAGACCCATACTACAATATGACATCAAGGAAGGGCAGAGTGGCAGAGTCATGATGGTGGAATAAAGGCAACAACTGGCCCAAGTTATCCTCAAACCACACCCAATACCTTTAATGACTCTAAACAAAATATAGAATGACAGAAATTATAAAAAGATGGAATGAAACAATTTTCCATCCAATATAACTTGGAAGATTGACAGGAAAACTCTGTTACACCAAGTTCAGAGAGGAGTGAAGTAAAGTATGGGTCATGTGGGAGCAAACCCTCCCCAGCAATACAGAAACAGAGAACAGGGCAACCAGGGAAGTGGCAGAAGTGGCAGCTTCCAGATCTCAGTTCAGAGATTGCCAAGGACAATTTGGAAGGATTGCAGGAAATGTCCGCAGCACTAGGGTGAGAGTGGAGCACAGTCCAGCACAGACCTGCAGACCAGGACCTGCAGGACTCAGAAGCCACTGAATCAGCAAAAGCAGCTGCTTCTGGAACTGTAAGGGGGTAAGAAGGAGATTATAGAGGGTCTCTTTGCTATCACTAAGGCAGGACTGTAGTGCTCTGTCCATACTCTGAACTGGGTCACAGTCGCAGGCAGAAGAGCAGTGACACAACAGAGCCTGCAGCTGCAGGGGAGCAAGAGACTCTCATCACAGAAAGGAGTGCTTGTGGTCACCCATAGACCAGAGGAGGTATGGGAATTCAGGGAAGCCTGGAGGGATTTGCATGAACTGAGGATGAGCGAGACGAGCAGAACTAGAAAAACAATGTACACCCTAAGAGCAACATGGGGGTGATGATCAGTCTTGATGGACTTGCTCATTCCATCAGTGCAACAATTAGGGAAAATTTGGGGCTATCTGTGATGGAGAATACCATCTGTATCCAGAGAAACAATTGTGGAGTTTGAACAAAGACCAAGGACTATTACCTTTAATTTAGGAAAAAACAAACAAATTGATAATCTTATTAGGTAATCTTGCTATCTCTTATACTTTATTTTTCTTCCTTAAGGATATGACTTCTCTCTTATCACATTCAATTTGGATCAATGTCTACCATGGAAACAATGTAAAGACTGGCAAGTTGCCTTCTGTGGGGGGTGGGGGAGGGAAGTAAGATTAGGGGGGAAATTGTAAAGCTCAAAATAAATAAAATTCTATTATAGAGAAAAAAAGAAATTGGCTCTGAGAGGAAATAATATGTACAAATCACCTGGGTGTAGAAATCTATCTTACCCTAGAGGAAAGTGCGAAGGAAGGGTATGGGGGAAGTGATAAGAAAGGAGGGAATATTATGGGAAGGAGTAGTGAGATGCAAAACATTATTGAGAAGGGATAAGGTGAAAGGGAAGAAAGAATAGAATAAATGGAAATAGGGGGAGTAGGATGGAGAGATATATAGTTAGCAATAATAATTGTAGGAAAAGTATTGAAATATTTTTCTGATAACAGATCTAATTCCTCAAACATAGAAAATTAAATCAAATTTATTAAAAAAGAGCTATTCCCAAAAAGATGAATGATCAAAATATATAAGCAGTTTTCAGATGAAGTTATCAATGCTATCTATGACCTATATTACAAAAAAATGTCCTAACTCTCTATTGATTGGAGAAAGATAAATTAGAACAATTTTGAGATACCTATTAGATTAGTTAATAGAATAAAAAGAGAAAATGACAAATGTTGGAGGGACATAGGGAAAATGTAAAATTGATTTACTATTAGAAGAGTTGTGAAATTATTCAATAATTCTTAAAACAATTTGGAATTATGCCCAAAGGGCTATGAAACCATGCCTACTCCTTGACCTAGCAATGCCATTACCAGGTCTGTATTTCTGAAGGGATGAAAGACAGTAAGGAAAAGAATCTATATTTGTAAAGATTTTTTAGCAGCTCTTTTCTAGTGGCAAGGAAGTTGACATTGAGGGGACACATATCAGTTAGGAAATGATTGATTAAATTGTGCTTTGTGATTATGATGGAATACTATTCTACTGGAAGAAATGATGAATACGATGCTCTCAATAAAGCATTGCAGATGCAATGGGAAATCACGATATACAATATTACAGCAATATTGTAGGATGATCAGTTGTGAAAGACTTACCTTTTCTCAGCAATTCTGTGACCCAAGAAGTCTGAAGGACTTATGATAAAGAATGCTTTCCTTCCCCTGAGACAGATCTGATGGTGTCTGGATACAGATTGAAATACACTTTTTCTTTATATTTTTAATTTTTTTTCTTTTTTTAGGTAGCAGGGGATATTTACTTTTACAACATGACTATTATGGTAATATTTTATATGATTACATTTTTAATCTATATCAAATAACTTAATTTTTTAATGAGAGAGTGGGTGGGAATAAAGAAAAGAATTTGAAACTCAGAGTTTTAAAAATTAAAGTTCAAATTTGTT
Source organism: Macrotis lagotis (assembly GCF_037893015.1). Taxonomy (NCBI): domain Eukaryota; kingdom Metazoa; phylum Chordata; class Mammalia; order Peramelemorphia; family Peramelidae; genus Macrotis; species Macrotis lagotis. Next base: position 7,684,923 of record NC_133662.1, read on the forward strand.
TCTACATGTAACTGGGGGAAAATAAAATAAAATATAAAAAGAAAAAGAAATAAAAAAGAAATCAGGGAAGAACATAAAAGAAATTGTTTGCTTGAAATACAATCGCCAGTACAGTGATGTTCAATGCTCATATTTAGATTTGTGAATTGTGAATCCAGGTCAGTATTATTCTGTCACACACACACACACACACACAAAAACAATTTAAACTAGAGAGACCAAGAAACAGAGACAGAGAGTAATAAGTGACACATCTGCTGATTTCTGAAAAAGGCAACCTTCACTGACAAAGATTCTTTTTCATAATTTTATAATGCTAGAGACTGCTAGGTGGTGCAGAGGATAGAGCATTGGCCCTGGAGTCAGGAGGACCTGAGTTCAAATATGACCTCAGACATTTAATAATTACTTAACTGTGTGACATTGGGTAAATCACTTAATCCCATTGCCTTGCAAAAACCCCAAAATAATAATAATAATTTTATAGTTCTATGCAAATCATTTTCCTCAATATGAGTCTGAAAAAGTCTACAATGCCTTGTCATTTGACTACAACTTCTGTTACAATATGGTGCAGAGTAGATGTTGTTAGTTGCCAGAAATCCATCTGTAGAGAAAATCAGAAAAGCTTCTTTTTTAAAAAAAGAAAATAATGTCCTAAAGTGGGGAGCCCCAAAGTAAATCTCTCTGGATTATATTATGAGAATGATTGTTGCAGTTCAATTATTACATTAGTCCCCTTGACCCAGAGAACAGTAGCAACATGGAGATAGAAATTACTAGAAAAAGGGATTAATATTAGTGAATGAAGTACAAACTCTAAACGATCTCTCCAACTTTGAGTTAACTTTATCTCTGCTCACAATTAGTATGCTCTCATTTGCTAGGCTTGTTTGCTTTAGAATGGAGAGTCTATCTCCTTCTGTCTGTCTTTTAGCTTTAGAATAAAACTATACATCTGAGGAGGTAGAGTCAAGATGACATAATAAGAGGAATTAACACACAGAGATTCTCCCCTCCAAAGACTCTTTCAGTAGATATAAAAAGTGTACAAGGTCAAATTCTGATAGAGAAAATCAAAGCTCTTTTTTCCAACACAGGTCACTAGTGTCACTAGAAAAACAGAAAAGTCTCCAGATTCCATCCTGGCCAGGAATTTTTAGTGCATGGAGAACTCCTGAAAACTGAAAAGCTCTCTGCTCTAAATATTATATTCAAATATTTCAAGAAGGTTTCCAAGCCCCCTACTTACTATCTCCCCAATACAAGCCTAGACAGAACTCTAGAGGACAAAAGAAATATTGTCGTTTGGGTAGTTGCAGGAATTGTGTTCAAAAGTGTTCCAGCAAATTATAATTGCCCATGTGTGTAAACCCTTGTGGTATAGTCTCATAACACCATCAGACTTCTATTTCCTCCTCTGTAGAGACACTGGGATAATGACCAGTAATTTTGTTTTCTCTTCTAAATTCTGTGACCTCAGGGTCAGATTAGAACTCTCCTGATGCCAGAGGACAGACCTGTGAAAACTATATTTATGTGCAAGTTCTAACCCCATGTGCTCCAGTTCAACATCTTTTCTCAGAGCCTCCAACCCCATCTTATATCCTTATCACTCACCTGAGCACATCACACCAGCATCCTTCTCATGGGTGCAGTCATTCTGCCCCCAGGTCCTTGTAGGGCAGTCCCACAGAGAGGACTCTTTCCCTGAGCACTGTACTTCATCTAGCCAGATGATTCCATTTCCTGGGGAAAATGCAGCCCCTCTTGGGGCATCCACAGCAGAGCCACAATCCAGCTGCTGACAAACCACATTTGCATCTGCCAGGTCCCAGGAATCATCACACACTGTCCCCCAAAAACCATTATGCCAGACCTCCACTCGTCCAGAGCATGGGGTCTCTCCTCCCCTGAGTCGGAGCTTGTCTTTGTCTGGAAAGAAACAGAATTCCCTATTTTACTCAAGTCTTGAAAGTGAAGGATCTCTCTGAGATCCCGGGGAATAGTGAAAGAGGACTGCAGTTACTCTAGGTCAGGCAGTTTCCTTCTTGTATATATTTGTTTACACAAACCTTTTTCCTTGTTGTCTCTCCTATTATATTTTGAGTTCCTAAAAGGCACCATCACTAGGGCTAAGTTTGGGGCTTGGCACCCAGTAGATACTTAAAAATTATTATTGACTTAGTAAAAACAAGCTACATACTAGATGAACTAGACACCAAGGAGAGGCAGAGCCATGATGGTACAGTAAAGGCAAGGACTCATCCAAAGTCTCCCAAAATCCCATCTGAAAAATTTTGAAATAATAACTCAAAATAAATTCTGGAGCAGCAAAATTAACAAAACCACCGAATTGAAACAATATTCAAGTCAAGACAACTTTTAAGTTTGGCAGGAAGTTTCTGTCTCAAGGGTAGAAAAGAAATGTCATCCAGGGCATGACACACCTGACAAGAAAACAGGGAGGCCACACGCTCTTGCACAAAGCAATACGTAGCAGAATATACCCAGCACTAGTCAGCAACAGGCCTTGGGGCAACTGGATTTATGGTTGCATTTTCTAGGACTTTCAAACCACTGATGATAAGAAGGTCAGACAACCGGTCAGAAAATTACACTGACACAGGTTGCAGGTCTCTCTTGAATTGCTCATACTCCATTCCAGGTCATGGTCCCAGGGTGAGAAGAAGCATTTGCAGATTATAGATACAAGTTTAGATAATAAATTTTTTTTTTCCTTCATTTTTGAAGAAGACCTCAACAAATATGTAATTTGGATTAGAGTGAGGGGGGCTATGTAAAGTCACCAGCTTCACTTTCTCCTCCAGAGTCATCTGAGTCCAGTGGTCAGATATGCATCAGGATGACTAGAGATGACCCTGGATGTGAAGCAATCAGAGTTAAGTGACTTGGCTAAGGTCACACAGTTAATAAGTAAGTGGTCAAATGTCTGAGGTCAGATTCAAACTCCTGTCCTGAATCCAAGGCCAGTGGTCTATCCACCGCACTACTTAGCCACTCTACCAGTATAAATACTAGATACAGGGAGCCAGGGACCCTAGTTAGAGATCCAGGGTAGAAATCAGTAATTGTGGTCACTCACAAAGTACAGGCCAAAAAAGAAGTGATGTTTCAGACAGTGTCCAGAAATCAACTTTAACATAAAGTTAACTGTGAAGAAATAGACTGAGAATGTGCAAGCAAGCACCTATTAAACATAGCAGAGTGGATAAAAAAACAAAATTCTGCAATATGTTGTTTACACAAAATGCACTTGAAGCAGAGAGAGGAGAGAGGGAGGGAGGGAGGGAAGAGAGAGAGAGAGAGAGAGAGAGAGAGAGAGAGAGAGAGAGAGAGAGAGAGAGAGAGACTAAAGTAAAGGTTACAGGCTCTAGTGGAATCTATTGCTTTAGCTGAGGTCATTTTTAAAAAAAAAAAGGTGTATCAATCATCTTGGACAAGCAAAAGCAGACAAAGCAAAAACAGAAAAAAAATCTAATTAAATGAGATCAGCAAGAAAACTATATCTTGTTAAAAGGTACCATAGAGAATGAAGTCAAACTACACAAATTTGTACCATATAGTGTTTTCATTCAACTTCTTAAAGGAAAAGATAAATGAATTTCAGAGAAATATAGACAATAAAGTTATGTAGTGGGGAACCTCAACTTTTCCCTCAGTATTAGATAAATCTAACAAAAAAATAAGCAGTTAATGAATGATATTAGCAAGTGAAATAGTATAGAGGATGGAAAGAGCCCAGCTATATACTAGGGAGAAATTAGTGATTAATAGGGATGACCAGAGGAGATTGAAGGGGAAATATCAGACAGGTAGGAGGAGAATCAGAAAATAGTAATATCATGAAGTCCTAGAGATTTTTCAAGGTGAAAGTGGTGATTGACAGAGAGGTTAAAAAGTTAATTAAGGGGCAGGTAGATAGCGCAATGGATACAGAACCGGCTCTGGAGTCAGGAGTACCTGAGTTCAAATCCAGCCTCAGACACTTAATAATTACCTAGCTGTGTGGCCTTGGGCAAGTCACTTAACTCCATTTTCTTGCAAAAGAAAAACTCTAAAAAAAAGTTAATTAGATTGACAATAGAAGAGATCCCCTTCCATCTCTAGTAGAATCTTTAACTCCAGGAGTTCCCTAGCAGATAGCAGGAACTTAACAAATGTTTTAAGCAAAAAGGTTCTTACTTTAAATCCAACCCTGACTTGTCCCCTGAAAACATGCAATGTCTTCTTTGCACATTCCAAAGCTAAAATATCATGTGCATTCCTTCCTGTCAGTAAGATGGGGATGGAACCTTAGGGAACCAACAAAGAGAATGGGAGAACAATAAAGAATATTAATATTTCATCAAAGGAAAAATCCTTAAAGGAAATTCTTCCAAGTTCCTCTTTTTTTTTTGATGGGAGAAAATGAGGTTGAAAGAGGTAAAGAAATTTCTGAAATTCACATCACTAGTGGAAGGATCTGGGTTTCCAAACTACGACCAATCTTGTTTCCACTATAACTAAAATTTTATTTTACAGAAAGAGTAGGGGTATATAAGTTGCTCAATTTCTTTCCTTGGGAAAGTTAATGAAATCAGTGAATTCATCCATACTGAACATTGCTATTTGAGTTCAGCTTTTGTCACCGCTGGGTTTGTCACTCCTGGGAACGTAGGAGAACGTGAAATTCTGAATACTCACAGAAATTTTATAATCAGTCACTTTGAGAATATTAAATTAGGGACGAATTAGAGGAGTTTAATCACTCTTCTGAATTTCAGGCCAGATCTCAACTTCACTCCTCACTGCCTTTATCAGTGATTATGGGTAGACATCAGATGACATTATTCTTTCTCAGGTTCATCACTTATAAGATGAGGAAAGGATTGACCCTGTCTTAGACAGGAGGACTAATTCCAGAAAGAGGAGTTCAAAACTACCTTTGGAGTAAAATGTTTGCTAAACACTTCTGTAAAGCATAACCCCTTGTACTTAAACTTAAAGTGGTATAGGTCTTAAAATCACAATTCCTAGATTGGAGCTCAGAAGTAGTCAGCAGGTGCAGAGTTACTTGGATCTTGAAGTAATTGATATAAGCATTTTTCCTCACCTAGTCACAAAGGCTGTGCAAAAAGTTCAGGTCATTTCACAAACTAATAATGATCTCCCAGGTCAGGTCAGCAAATCTCATTAAAAGCTATCTTTTGGCTTGAGTGACTAGATCAGGATATCTCTCCACTTGCTTCATGTATGAAACTTTCCTTCCATCCTTCCTTTTATTTATATACTGAATTTAGCAAATAGCAAGATTTGAAGTTTCATAATTATTTAGAAATATGGCATGGAACTGAGATGATACCTCAGAGCAGGCCAAGGGAATCAGGTCAATGATGCTTAAATGCTTCACTGCATGGGTTTTCTATTAGTTCCTTGGCCATCCACCACATTGGAAGTCATATAAAAGTTCAGACCATTCCTAGAATAATAAGGGACCTTATGATCTGATTCTAGGACAAAATACCATTTCTGGATGAATAATACCCCTCCAAATGAAATTGAAAAGACCCACCAAAAGAGAAGAAAAGACATTTTGACATTGCAATATAATTGCATTCCCTAAAATAGATGTTAAATATTGTATTATGATCTTCTGACTGATAATCTCCCCATCAAGTCCTTCAGTTCAATCAACCTCAGTCTAACTCCTAATAACACAGAACTTAGAGAAAAAGGAAAGTAGGAATCTTACCAGAGCTGGTCACTATGACAATGAAGAAAAGGAGAACAAGCCTCTGGATGGTGGAAAATCTTTCTAATGCCATCCTGACATCCCCAGTTTGACTATAGTCTTCAAGACACCAACTCCTCTTGAGAGACCCCAGATCTCTGAATGAGAGATAAATAGCAATAGGAGCGGCCTATATACACTCAGCTCCTAACCACGCCACCTGTGCTGGAAGCCAATAGAAACTCCTTTTACCATTTCAGACAATATCAGAGACTTCATCTGCCACAGTTTGAAATTCAAAAAACCAATCAAATTCTTTACCCTTTATCCTTTTATGAGAAAAGAGGTCATTGTGATGAAAATTCTCTCTGAGAATAGGAATGAGATTTGCATCTCAGAAATGAATGAAAAGGCTAAATATGCGTGACTCTGACTCCCTTTCCTGTTCATCAAATTATGAATCCATTCACAATCATGGTGTTGTGATTAGTTACTCACTGAACTACATGGGACAGAACCAGGGACACCTTTGATATGTTTGGGGATATTTGAGGATAGATAGATAGATGATAGATAGACAGACAGAAACAATCCAAAGTAACATTTGAAAAAGGAAAAATATTAATTACAAAATATAATTGTGATCAACAAAAAGATATAATTTGGGGACCAAAGAAAATTAATAACCTAAATTAGGACTAGGAATTAAGAAAGGAGACTTTTTTTCTTTTAAATTTATTTTTTTATTCTCATTTTGTACAAATGTTTTTTTTACATTAATAAAATATTCTTGTTTACAAGTAAACAGAATACCCCTCCTCCTCCCCCATGAATATAGATAGACTTGTTTGGGCGAAAAAAGTAAAGGGGAGAGGAAAAAAATTAAAATAAAAAATAATAATAGTAATAATTGTAGGTATGGCCAGGTGGCGCAATGGAAGAAGCAACAGCCCTGGAGCCACGAGCACCCGAGTCCATATCCAGCCTCATAAACCCAACAATCACCCAGCCGTGTGACATGCAAGCCACCCGATCCCCACTGCCCTGCAAAAACCAAAAAAAGAAAGAAAGAAAAAAAAGACCCAAAATAAAATAAAATAGTAATAATAGTAGGGGTGGCTGGGTGGCAGAAAGAGCATTGGCCCTTGAGCCAGGAGCACCTGGGTCCAAATCTGGCCGCAGACACCCAAAGATCACCCCGCTATGTGGCCCCAGGCAGGCCATCCAGCCCTACTTGCCCTGCACCCTCCCCCAAATAATCATAACAAAAAATGTGCTTAAGTCTTTGTTCCAACACCAACAACTCTGTCATGGGTGGATCTCATTCTTTATAAGTCCATCACAAAAGTTATTTCCATATTTTTCCAATGTTGCCATTGCTGATCTCAACTCCCTCCTTTCTTATTTCTCCACTACCATGTACTTTATTTTCTCTCTCCTTTCACTATGACTCTGCTGTCGGGTAGCTGAATGGTGCAGCAGACAGATCCCTGGTCCTGGGGCCAAGAAGCCCTGAGCCCCCACACCACCCCTTAGGCCCAGAATCCACCTGGCCCTGTGGTCCTGGGCAGGCCTTCCATTCCCAGCCCCTTGCAAGAAGTAAGAAAGAAAATGTGTTATATCTGGCCACTCTCCCCCCATTGTCCATCCTCTCCTCCTTTATTCACATCCCCACCCCTTCCCCCTTGCTCCCCCCTCCTTCTTACTCCAGATGTCTATACCCCATTGAGTATATATGCTCTTTCCTCTCCTAGCCATCTCTGATGAGAGCAAAGTTTCCCTCATTCCCCCTTGCCTCGCCCCTTCCATATCATTGCAATAGCTCATTGTAATAAAAAAAAAAAATCTTATGTGAAATATCTTGGACTATTCCCCCTCTCCTTTTTCTTTCTCCCATTCCATTTCCCTTTTTTTCTATTGACTCCATTTTTACACCATATTTTATCTTCGAATTCAGCTTTCTCCTGTGCTTCAACTATAAAAGCTCTCTCTACCTGCTCTATTAACTGAGAAGGTTCATATGAGTATTATCAGTGTCATTTTTCTATGCAGGAATACATGCAGTTCATCTTCATTAAGTCATTTTGGGACACTCCCACAAGGGTCTCAGTGTGTGAGGTTCTGTCCTCCCTCCTGGTCTGTGAATGATCATAAGCGCCCCCCTCTGCCAAGGGGCTGATGTGGGGGGGGGCTGCTGTTCTATGGGGGGCCTAGACTGTGGTCAGGATCTGAATGTGGTCAGAGCCCCAGAGTCCTGTTTCAGCGGCAGAGGACAGAGCTAAGTAATCTCTCTTCACTCCCCTCCCTCAGCTCAATGGGCTCATGCCCTGGGGGCTCCTGCTTACTGGCTCCACCTGCTTCTGTTTCCTGGATCAGGGCTGGGGAAAGAGGATGCTGCTTGCTGTGTGCCCTGAGGGCTGGGCTCCACGTGCTCACTCTGGCAGAGGTCCCCTGCTGTTCCCCCACTTTGTGCCCGGTGCTCCTCGGGGTGCAGCTCAGGAGACTCCCCCACTGCTGTGAGCTGAGATCCCCAGCGCCCTGGGGCTGCCTCCGGGAGGCTGAAGTTCTTTGGCTCTGGTGGGCCACCCCTCTGGTGGGCCGCCTCTCCGACCCAGGGGAGCAGAGCCTTTCTGCTCTTTTCCAGGTTACCTTGAGTAGGAGAACTGCCTCACTGGGTCCCTTTGTGGGTTCTGTCTCTCAAAAGTTTAGTTAGAGTCCTTAGCTGATGAATTTTATCAGAGAGCTCCTAAGACTCTATCCCTTCTTGTTGCCATCTTGGCTCAAGAAAGGAGATTTTTGAAGAATTCAGATTAAAGGACCTTAGACAACCAGGACACTGAACTCAGGAACTTTATACAGGGATCTCAGTGAAACTATGATACCATGTCAAAAACATGTATTAAATACAGGTACAACAGGTTATGCTGGGTTTGCTCCTAAACTGACCTCTACACTGGATGTTTTAGAGGCTCAAATGATTTAGTTCCTCACATCAGTCCTCACACATTGTATTGTTTTTGTTCTCAAAAAGTCAGACTTAAGTTAGATGTAAGACTACAGCTAAGAAGATGACTTTCTATGAGGGCATGGTCAACATTATCCAAGAGATAGCCTCCTTAGAGGCAGAAACAAGCACCCACAAGGATGTGCTATGTAAACGTCCAGAGTTAACAATTATCTAATGAAGTGAATTACCAGTAAATCTTTGTTCGTGTGTATATATGTGTTTAAAGGAGATTAGTTATTATACATCCTATCCTGTGTTCTCAATTACTTGTGGGCACTAGCATAGGTTATTGTTTAGGCCTGGAAGTTCTTACCCCATATTTCTGCTCCTTGAATTCCTGGTCTTCCTTCCAGATCCACTTCAGGTACCTCCTCCATGAAATTTTTCCTTATTTCAAATTTTTATATCACCTTGTCTAGACTCTTCTTTTGTACTAATTATTGTAATTCTACTCACCATCCCAGTGACTTCTTTCATTAAAATATCCCTCCCTTGTCACCACTCCTATACATATGTTCTATTTCCTTAGCAGAAATGGAATTCTTTTATTTTTGCATTCCTAGTCCCTTTGATTAGTCAATGTCTGGTTCAAGAAAAGTGATTAATAAATGACTGTTTGCACATTAATTCTATAGCATAATGCAGTGGAGAGTGGAGTATAAATCTGAGATTCAGTGTATACCAGAGGTCACATGGACAATATTTCTGAATCTGTTTAGTTTAGTTTTATATATATGTATATACATATATATATATATATATATATATACATACATATGCATACATATATGTATTGTACATATAATTCTGGTCCCAAAGTCCACTGACCTGGGATTCCCTCATTATGGCTAGAGATAAGGGCCCTGCCCTACATGAAAGGTAGGACAGAATTAGGGAAACAGAAGAACTCCAGTCATCTCCATTCCCTTTGGAAATCTTCAAGCTTCAATTCACATTGAGTATTTTTGGTTTTCTGCTTCAAGAGGAAATATGGAAGAGGAAAATCATACATCAGGTTACTGAAGTAAAAGACTCTAGTAAACATGAGAGGAGTGGGAAGTCCCCACCATTCCCTGTCCCCAGTCTGTTTAAGTAGGGTCTTCCAAAATCCTCTTGACTGAACTGAACCAATCTCTCTTCCAAAGGAAAGGTTTGCTCACTCTATCCACTCTATATTCTCTATGCATCTTCTCTGATTTCTGTTGTGCTACTGATTTGGATCAATATGTTTCTTTGCTGTATGCTAGATGTGTATACATTGTGGAATTGGTATTTGGTGGGAAAAGGATCAAGTCTTGGGATCCTCCTCCTTCACCTCCCAACAAATGATGACATAGTGAACAGAAGTTAGATGGAATTTCCCTTAGACCAAGAATATTTAAAGGATCAGATACAATTCTAGCTTAGTCCCCCACCCTCTAAGAAGAACAGATCAGCAGCATCTGACCCCACCTCCTTGCTCCTTTCCTGGGAGAAGTTAACATCTCCCTCAGATTGGTGAAGAAAGAAGTGAGAACTGTCTGTACTACCTCTCTTTGAGTTGCACAAGGACAATCCTGCAAGAGAGAGATGAGGCTACAGGCACTTGGGGTCTCTCTCTATATGAGGTTTTATTACATATAAATGGGAATAGTAAGAATTTCTTAACATGGGCATGACCACAGGCAAACTTTCTGATCCTCAGCTTAGTTATTTCTGATATGGAAATAATCACCTTTGCCCTATACATCTCCAGAGGTTGTGGTGAAAGAAGTGCTTTACAAACTTTAAGGCATTATTTAAATAGTTTGACACCTTGGAGACCATATGGTTAAATCTTCTCATTTTAAAGATGATGAAACTGGAGGTCCCAAAGGTGAAGCATCAAATCCAAGGTCACACTGATTCATGTCAGATAAACTGAAGATTTGTGATTTCATGCCGTTAAGACATATTGTAATCACTCCAAATATCCATAATAACAAATAAGTTTTTAAAATATTCAGTATGTTCTTAGCAAATTAGACTCTACTCTTTCAAAATGTCTAACAATTCAAAAATCCATAGAATGGAAGTTGACCACTGAACTAGATACATGTTAAAGAATTTTTCTAAGTAAAGTCAAATCTCTTATCAAGGAGTTGATGACCTGGATTTTTTTTAAAGAAGATAACTTCATTTTTTATTAACATATTATTCATTTTTTAACATTCAAAGATAATATACTTAAAAATAAAAATTTTGATTTCCAAATTCTTTTCTTCATTTGACTACTTTCATTCACCCCTTAAGAAGGTAAGCAACATAACAAAATTATACATGTAGAGTCATGTAAAATATATTTCCAATTTGGCAAATAAATAAATAAAAAATAAATGAAAATAAAAGAAAAATGTTTTAATCTATTCTGAGAGTTCAACTGTTCTCTTTCTATAGGTGGATATAATTTTTTAAATCATAAATCCTGTAGAATTGTCTTTGATGAAAGTATGGATTAGAGGCATGAACAGTTGATCATTAATACAGTATTTTCAGTACTGTGTATTGAACTGTGTTTTCACCTCACATTATAACAGTTATGTCTTTTCAGGCTTTTCAGAAGCTATCATAATTTCTTATAGAATAAAAATAATATGTCACAATTTGCTTAGTCATTCTCCAATTGATTGACATAGTTACAATTTTCAATTCTTTGACACTACACACAAAAAAACTTGCTACAAATATTTTTGTACATAAAAATCTTTTTTTTAATCTTCTAGGTTAAAGATTATACCTATTTTCATTCCTTTGTAGTGAATTCCAAACTGCCCTGTAGATTGGTTGGACCAGTCCACCAATAGTTCACTGGTGTACTTATTTTACCATGTCTCCTCTGTATTTGTCATTGTCTTTAACTGTCACGTTTGTCAATTTGATAGAAACATATCTATTAGCTCAGATTTGCTTTATTTTGCTGATCTTTTTAACCATTTATCAACTGAGGAGTGACTATTTTTATAGTTTTCATTCCATTTCCTTCATATTTGTAAAATGAGGCCTTTATTAGAAAAAACATTCTGTAAACTTCCTCCCATATCCCCTCCAGTAGAGTTTCTGACATTCCTTCTAATTTTTACTGCATTTGGCTTGGTTTGTGCAAAACCTTTTTTAAATTCATGTAATCAGAATTGTCCATTTTACTCTTGAGATTCTCTTTATCTTTTATTTGATCATAAACTCTTCCATTATCTAATGATCTGACCTGATTTGCTTATGACATCAACCTTTATGTCTAAATCATGCAAATATTTTGACCTCTTTGTTCCTGTTATAAAAATTGTATCTATGCCTAATTTTTGCCAAACTGTTTTCTAGTTTTCCATAATTTTTTCTCAAATAGTAAATTCTTGCACCAAATGCTAGGGTCTTAAGATTACAAAATGCTAATTTACTATGATCATTTACTACTGTATATTATGTACCTAATATATCACACTTATCTATCATTCTGTTCTTATCCAGTCAAGCTGTTTTTTTGATCACGATATTGTAATATGCTTTGAAATCTGGTACTTCTGTGTTGCCTTCACATTTTTTTTCATTCATTTCCTTCTTATTTGTTACCTTATTTTTTCTTTCAGATGAACTTGATTAATTTTTTTCTAGCTCTCTAGCTAGCTTTCTAGCTCTTTTGTAGTTTGATTAATATAGTGCCAAATAAGTAAAATAATTTAGGTAGGATTATCATTTTTATTTTATTAGCTTAGTCTACCAATGAGAAATTAATATTTTTCCCAATTATTTATATCTTTGTGCAAAAACTGTTTTGAAATTTTGTATTCATATAATCCACTGGCATGCCTTGGCAGGTAGATTTCCAAGTATTTTCTATTGACAATACTTACTTTTGATGGAATTTCTCTATCTATCCTTGTTGGGATTTTTTTTATCATATTTGGAAATATTGATGATTTATGTGGATTTATTTTACATGCTGAAAATGTGTTGAAGTTGTCAATTGTTTCAACTGGTGTTTTAATTGTTTCTCTAAGATCTTCTAAGTATCTCAAATATTGATAGTTGTGTATCTTTTTATTCCTTCAACTTGTTTTTCTTGTTTTATTACTATAGTACAATATTAAGTAATAGTAGTATGGACATTTTTTTTGAAAGGGATGTGAGAAAATTGGAATACTGTTGATAGAACTGTGAACTGATCTAACCATTCCAGTGAGCATTTTGAAACTATGCCCAAAGGATTGTAAAACTGTGTGTACCCTTTAATCCAGTTATATGACTGCTAGGTCTTTATCCTAAGAACATGGGGGAGGGGAAAGGAAAATAAGCTATTTGTATAAAATCTTTATAACATCTATTTTTGTGCCCAAAAGGCAAAAAAAAATGTGTATACCCTTTGGTCCAGCAATACCAACACTGGGTCTATACCCTGAAAAGATTATGAAAAAGGACAAAAACATCACCTGTACAAAAATGTTCGTAGCAGCTCTGTTTGTGGTGGCAAAGAAATGGAAACTGAGGGAATGTCCATCAGTTGGGGAATGGCTTAACAAACTGTTGGTATATGTATGTCATAGAACACTACTGTTCTTTTAGAAACCAGGAGGGATGGGAATTCAGGGAAGCCTGTAAGGATTTTTATGAACTTATACTGAGCGAGATGAGCAGACTCAGAAGAACACGGTACACCCTAACAGCAACATGGGAGTGATTATCAACCATAATAGACTTGCTAATACCAACAGGGCAACAATCAGGAATAATTTTAGGATATCTGTGATGGAGAATACCATCTAAATCCTGAGAAAGAATTGTGGAGTTTGAACAAAAAATAAAGACTATTACCTTTAATTGTTTTTTTTAGGTTTTTGCAAGGCAAACAGGGTTAAGTGGCTTGCCCCAGGCCACACAGCTAGGTAATTATTAAGTGTCTGAGACTGAATTTGAACCCAGGTACTCCTGACTCCAAGGCCGGTGCTTTATCCACTATGCCACCTAGCCGCCCCTAAGACTATTACCTTTAATTTTTAAAAAAGTTATCTTATTGTGTAATTCTGCTATATCTCATACTTTATGTTTCTTCCTTACGGATATGATTTCTCTCTCATCACATTCAACTTAGATCAATGCATACTATGAGAATGACATAAAGACTAACAAACTGCCTTCCATGGGGCGGGGGGGAAGCAAGATTGGGGAGAAAATTGTAAAACCCAAAATAAATGAAACCTTTCTAAATTTTTTTAAAAAGAAAGTAAAGGATGCCTTTGGCATTGAAAGTGAAAGGATAAATAAGATGCGGCATATAGAATATAATTGTGCTAAAAGAAATAAAAAAGAAGGAAAATTTCAAAAAGAACTTGGAAAGATTTACATGACTTAATTAATAGTGAAATGAACTGAACCAAGCAAACATTGCACAGAATAACAGCAATATGGAAATAGATAGGATTCTTTTGATATCAATAAGAAAATTGATACAACTCTTTACCTAATTTTTCAAATAGGTTTTTAAATGTTTGGTAGAATCAACTATCTATCTGGTCCTAGGTTTTTTTCCCTTAGTTATGGTTTGTTCAATTTCATTTTCTAAATAAGGGTATCTCCTCTAAATCTAGGCACCTTATATTGTTGTAAATATTTATTTATTTCACTTAGATTAGATTTATTCCAAATAATTGGGTAGAATATTTCCTAATGGTGGCTTTAATTTCATCTTATTGTTTGTGAAAATTATCTCCTTTAATTTTTCATACTGGTTATATGGTTTTCATCATTCTTTTGTTAAAAAAATCAAATTAGCCAATGGTTTATTATTTCTTGTTTTTTAATAAAACAAACTCCCAGTTTCATTTATTATTTTAAAGGGCTTTTTCTTTCAAATTTGTTAATCTCTCCTTTGAATCTGAGGATTTGTTTTGTTGTTTAATTAGGGGTTTTTAATTTGTCCTTTTTCTACTTTTTTCTTAAATTGCATTGCATTTTTATGTTGCATAAAATTGCCCTTAAGTTGAAGTTCACTGATATGATTTTTCTCCCTTTTATTATATTATTAAATTTGCTATATATTGCTATTATTATATTTTATATTTAGACATATAAATTTCCCCTAAGTCCTGCTTCAGCTGCCTCCCACAGATTTTGGTTTACTGCTTCATTGTTGTCATTCTCTTAAAGGAAATTATTTATGGTTTATATGATTTGTTCATTCACCCACTCATTCTTTAAGATTATAGTGTTTATTCTTCAGCTTACTTTTTATCAATTGCTAAAATTGTATTTTATTGAATGTAATTTTTACTGCATTCTGGACTGAAATAGGTGTGTTTAATATTTCTGCTTTTCTGAATTTAGTTTTGGTATTTTTATGCCCTAATACATGGTAAATTTTTGGGTGGGTACTATGAACAGTTGAAAAAGTTATACTTCCTTCTATTCACATGCAATTTTCCTGATAAATCTACTATATCTAACTTTCCAAAATTTTTAAAATTTCTTCTTACTTTCTTATTTTATGGTGAGATTCATCTACTTCTTAGAGGAGAAAGTTGAGGCCCCCCGCTAGTCTCCTTCTACTATATCCTCCTTTGACTCTTCCAACTTTTATGAATTTTGATGCTATGCCATTTAGTGCATATATACTTAGTATTGATCATATTTCATTTCTATGGTACCTAATTATATCTTTTAATTTATTATTTTTGATTTGTCTGATACCATGATTATCACCCTTAACTTTTTTACTTCAGCATAAGCATGCCAGATTCTGCTTCAATCCCTTATTTTAATTCTATATGTCTTTCTGCTTCAAATCATGTCTCCTGTACTGGTTTATTTTTTTTCCTTTGGATTCATGTGTAGGACTAAAGATTAGAACTGAGTCCTCACTCAGTTCTTGGACTCAGAATCATCAGCTATGATTATAGAACTTGTTCCAGGTTCTTAAAACAGCTAGGGTCCCTATTCCCTCATACATTGCTACTCTTCTCCTCCAGAATTGGGTAATGGGCAACCGAGCTTCCAGTTGGCACCCATTCCTATTTCTATTTACTGAAAAGTTATCTGGGGATCTCTTTCTTCCCTACTATCCTTGGGTGCTGGGCTGCTTCCTACTGCTACTGCTGTTGTTACCACCATTATAGCCTTCTGTCATTTCCACTGTGCTGCTGCATGACATTTCTGGTCATCACTAATCCCACTGTCCACAGACCTTTCTATCTATATTCCTAAGCTGCTTTGAAATGTAAAAATGACTTACTATGAATTGATTTTGGCTTTTCTGATTAGAAGTAAGTCTGGCATGTTAAGAATTAATTGTGGAGGAGATTGGGAAGGAACAAAGTCAAAATTGCTTCCCATCACTCTATCATCTTGATTTAACTACCACCAACACCAGAATGCCATTCAGAATATATTATATTGCTGTCTGATTACTTTTTGTTTGCTTGGTTTTGTGGAGCAATAGGGTTAAGTGACTTGTCCAAGGTCACACAACTAGTATGTATGGTGTCTGAAGCAAGATTTGAACTCAGGTCCTCCTGACTCTAGGGATGGTGCTCTATCCATTGCACCACCTAGCTGCCCCATACTACTGAAGATAGTAGGAGAGTCCCAGTAAACAGAAAATTGTTGCCAAGACACTTGAGACAATGTATGATGCACAGGAAAAAGCACTGGTTTGAACTGAAAGGAAATCCATAAAGCTCCCTAGGGCAAATCGATTTATCTCTGAGAGATAGCCTTAATTTCCTCATCTGTAAAATGAGGTACTTGCCTAGATGACTTTTAAGAATTGGGCATAAAGGACTTTAGTTCTTGGCTACTATTAAAGGCACCACAATCCTCTTAGTCATCTAAGCTGGCAAACTTGCTTTCATCAATTCTTCTCATACTCACTCAACATCTATTATCAGTTGCCACATCTTGTAGACAAAATAAAAATAAGTGTGATAAAAATCTCAAAAAATGAGAAGTAATTAAATTCTCTATATAAATATATATGAAAAATAAGACTTTCAATAAATGAATAAACATCCTCAAAAAGACAAATTAATAAAATTAATAAACTGTCTACATGCAAATTCCCCAAGTTTTGGGAACAAGCAAGATGAACCAGAGACACTAATTCATAGAGGTAAATTTGACCTCAAAGTTAGCACTAAGATGTGATGGGATTGGGATATATTCCTTATATTTCAGGACTGGAATTCCTTATCAAAAAGTGAAAATAATAATGATAGTAATAATACCATTTATATAATAGCAATTATATATAATGCCATAGTGATTTGCAAAATCCCTCATAAATATATTTTCTATCCTCATTACAACCCTGGGAATTAAGTGCAGAAAGGGAAACTAAGGCAGAAAAAAGTTAAAGTTAAATGACTTTTCCATGATCACATAGCCAGTAAATGAGTGAGTCTAATTTTGAACTCATTCTTTTTTGATTCAGGTCCCAGAACACTAAATATCATACATCTTTCTGCCATCTTGGGTATGGGGATGGATCAGATTGGCAATTGTCTATTATTGAGAAGGACCAGAAGAAGGAATTATAATTTCAACCATGTCACTCCCAGGTTCTGAAGTTCCTTATGTCTTAGAACAAAATGTAGCCTTGTCTCTTTGTCTTTTAAAGTCCTTTGCAATGTGTCTCCAATCTCACTTTCAAGTTTTTCATGTTATTCTCTGCTCCCCACCTCACATCTACTTTTCTACATGATTCTTAAATAATAGAAAAAAAGTAATAGTGATAATAAAATGTTTCTAAAGTATTTCAAATTTTGTAAATTGCTTTGCAAATTATATACTTTGATCTCTATTTATAGTAGATGTGCAACCATGTAATATGCATGACATACATAATAAATTAGGTTATCAATTAATGTTTTGTTGATGCTGTTCAACCATGTCCAACTCTTCATTACCCCCACTTGGGATATTTTTGGCAAAGGTACTAAAATGGCTTGCCATATTCTTTTCCTTCTCATTTTACATATAAGGAACTGAGGCAAACATGGTTAAGTGACTGGCCCAGGGTCAAACAACTAGCATTTGAGACCAGATTTGAATTCAGCAAGATGAGCCTTTCAGACTTCAGAACTGACACCCTATCCATTTCACTACTGTATGAAAATATTTCTACAGATAGATATAGAAATATATGCATGTACATAGGTTTATGTATGTAATACTTATTTTTCTTTATTTTGTATAAAAGATATGACAACAGATAATGTTTGATAAGTAAGCTGGAGAGAATTTAATGTTGTTATCAAAGTTGCTAGTTTAGGGGATTGTAATACCTTCAAAAGTGGCCAGTAGTCTTAGTCCCTTATAATCTATCACATTGTGGGTTTAGAACCAGATAGATTTTTCTCTTTTAACCCTTTATGTTCTGTAGCTTCCTTTGTAGATGTTCAGTCATGTCTAACTCTTCATAACCCGATGGAAAATAGAACTATATGTTCTTCTATCCTCCACCATCTCCCAAAGTATGTCTAAACTCTGGTTCATTGCTTCCTTGATGCAATTTCACCTTCTGTCATCCCCTTTTCCTTTTGCATTCAATCTTTCCCAACATCACAGACTTTTCCAATGAGTCCATTCTGTCCTTTCCTATCCATAAGTTATTCTCTTTGTCAGAGAAAAAAGAAAAAGAATAAAATTCATAGAGCTCTCCACTATTATTGATAAAAAATAAAGCAAATCCATCTTTCCTAGCTCTATGCCCTTCTCTCTCCCACATTCACTCCACATAAGTCCCAACTAGCATTGTTTCCTAGACCATTGCCAAGGTTTCAAGCAAAAGAGAGAGTTTTGATCTGTCCACAGATATTCATGTCATCTCACAACTGACAAGCAGCTGTGGCACAGTAAGCAGACTGTTAAGATCTTTATAATTTGTGATTAGAACCACACAATAACAGTTATGGGGGCAGGATAAGTGCATAAGCTTTGAAGAAGCCCAGAATTTTGTGCTTGGAAGAGATTTCAAAGGCCTCTTATTCAACTATAAAAGTATTTGATATATAGCATCTGGTATACCTCCTTCCCTTCATATGATCCTCAAATTAACTACCCAATTATTAAGATGTTCAAAATAGCAGATAATAGACCCTCAAGGATGTATTTGCTTCTTTTCCCCCCAATCAATTGAGAAATGTGATCAGTTCCAAATACAAAGGCATTTAATGAATAATGAATAATAGCAAAAGTAGCAAAACATATTTCCTCCATAAACCTGGGGCATATGTCTCTCACAAATGCATAAATCACATGTGGAACATTTGACCATGTACAGGCATCACATAGTAAGGAACACATATAGCCAGGGGAGATGTTGATAACACCTCTATATGAAAAACAACACATGACCTGTCATTACAGGGCTTCCAGCATTTTCTCATGATGTCATTGCTATGCTCTTTTTTCCTGCTGGAGGTTACTCTATGATGGGACTGAACCACCTTCAGACACTTTGTAAATTCATCCCTCCATACTCCCACACTTGTATTGCACATATTCACACAAAAATGTATAATATATATGGCATTCATCCTTCTCTTTATGTGCTTTCCTTTTTATTTAAATTGGTCAGTCTGAGTTTTGTGCATCCAGTTAACAAGGAAATATGTTTAGATGTTAAAAACTGGAGAAACCTGAATATCAGAGCTAGTTGTTAGATTTTTAAGCAATCAATCATTACTTTGCTTTTAATCAAACCTTCAGAGATTGAAAATTGAGGGGAGGGGCAGCTAGGTGGCGCAGTGGATAAAGCACTGTCCCTGGAGTCAGGAGTACCTGGGTTCAAATCCGGTCTCAGACACTTAACAATTACCTAGCTGTGTGGCCTTAGGCAAGTCACTTAACCCCAATTTGCCTTGCAAAAAACTAAAAAAATTGAGGGGATATGAATTGGTCACTATAACCATGGTGATGTCTCTGATAGTGTAACCCAAGATTTGAACTTGGGAAGAGGAATCCAAAGAAAAGAAACTGAGGGAATGAACTAATTGGGAAGACATTCTTTAATATAAACAGTTTGCCACCTATGGTAGATAATCTCCTGTGAGGCTGAGAAGAAGCCTCAGTGGCTTCTCAAACTCTGAGGGAAGGTAATAAGGTTTTCTACCTTTTTTAAAAAGAACTAAAGAAGAAACCAGCAGATGGACTTTAACTTGAAAATGTCATGGCAGGCCCTCCTTCTTCCTGAGGATATTAGCAGTCAAAAGATTAAGGTCAGGCATCCAGTTATGTCATTTCTAGAAGATCAGGGAATGAGGGAGGAGGATCTAGCAGAATATAGCTGGTGGCACAAAGTCAGTGAAAGACCACAGCTGAGCATTGTCTATGAAAACTGTGTGTGCTTCATAGCAAAATTCAGGGAAACAGCTGAGATATCAAAAGGAAGTGGACCCAGAATAGTTACAGAATAATTGCAGAGGTCTTCTAGCAGAAAGGTATGAATTATTCTCATATGGATGTACCCTAACTACACAAATTCCCACAATTGCACTGCTGTCACATGTTCTCCATGTTCACAATTTCCCCTCCACATGTGTTCTCAATTTGTATGCTTTCTTTGCATTAGTTCTACTTATCTTGTGGGAAAGTGAGCAAAATTTATGAGGTAAATATCCTTTTGTCGCTTTTCTTATGATACCATCTGATTAAATACCTGTCCTTTGGTCTTCTTGAGTTGTCTGCTTTCTATTAGATCAACCACTCACTCAGATACTAACTTAAGGGATATAGCTCCAAAGAACATATAAAATTTAGAGGAATCATCCATTAGGGAGACTAATAATATAAGTTGTTACTTGTCTCCAAGTACAAATCTCTTTAATGAATAAACTGTTTTTCCAACATCAAGAAACTTGCTAGGCTACTGAGGAATGAGCAATTGTTTGCCCTTCTTTTTAATTAAGAGTCAGGATATTGCATAAATGCAAGTTACAGATTTTCAATTTTTCTACATCAAGCAAAGAGAGCTAAATACTCAAAACTTTAAACCACAAGTATTTTCTGCTGTGCCAGTTTTTTTTTATTGTTTTTATTCTTCCCCATTTGTTTCCTCTAGGATGGATAACCTTCCTTCCAATCATACCACAAAATCATTTCCCCTTTCATGGGTCCCTTGTTCTCCACTATGTATTTCCCCCTCCATTTTTTTTAATTTTTTTTCACATTAAATATAACATTTTGGTCAACAATGCAACATATTGAATCATAACTGTTCATTTTAAGTTTGGACTTCTACAGTCATAGTACAATGATGTCATGTTCTACCTGTTAAACACAAATGTATATGTACAACTTTTACTAGACTATTTGGGGTGCGAAGGGAGGGTGGTAGAAAACCGTTTAACTTATAAATATACAACTAGATGAATGTTGAAAAACTTTCATGACATGCAATTAAGGGGAAAAAAGACAGCCCTCTGATTGTCCTCATGCCAGTCTTTCCTTCATTCAGCTACCAAAGTGATCATTTTAGTTGGAACTTTTAATCACATGATTTTTGTTATTATTTAATCATTTCCCAGTCATGGTGACTTTCTATGACTCCATTTGAGATTTTCTTGGTAGAGATACTGGAGTGGTTTAACCACTTCCTTCTCTAACTCATTTCATAGATGAAGAACTGAGGCAGAGTTAAGAGACTTTCCTGGGATCACATATGTGAGTCTCCATGATTCAAAGTCTGTAATACCTAGCTGCCCATATCATAAGCATATTCTTATCTCCACCTCTTTGACATGTTTATCTTCCTTCAAGACTCAACTCAAATGTTTCCTTCAACAGGAAGATTTCTTGAGACATGCCAGATGTTTTAAACTATCCTTTCTAGGTTATCTTCACTCTGCTGTGCAGGTATCTTCTATGTATCTATTTATTTTTATGGTTTTTCATCCCTTGTATTAAAAAGTTGTTTGAAAATAATGAATGAAGGGGATGGAGCCAAGATGGCAGCATGAGTACAGGGATTCCCAGAAACTCTTCCCCAAAAAGCTCCAAAAGCCTTATGTCTCTCTAACCAAAATTTAGAGAGACAGAAATCACAGAAAAAACTGAGTGACACAATTTCCCATTCCAAGGCAACTTAAAAGATTTGTAGGAAAGATCTGTTTCATTGGGGCTGGAGGGTTTTACCAGCCTGCAAGCCAGGCTGCACCAGAGCAAACTAGTCCCATACTTGCAGGAATAGTCCATGGAGTGCCTGGGTCCCTAATAGAGGGGACAGTTTCCAGACCTCTTGCTCCAGGAATATCTTGAAGCATCAATGAAAGAACTCTGCCACACCAGAGTGAACAAAACCTGGACCAGTGCTGACCTCAGAGCAACCCTGAAGTAGGAACCTGCAGAACCACCTAGCAGCTGCTTTCAGAGCACTCAGTCCATAGACAGTAAGTGGGTTGGGGAAAGATTTCAAACTGACTGCTCTCCCTGGGGTAAGACCCTGCTGCTTTACCCACACTTAGATCCAGGTCACAGTCCCATACTACCATAGCCATGAAGGGACCTTCCTCACAGCTCCAGGGAAGAAGGGAGGGCTTGCCATCATCCACAGACCACAGCAGAGGCCAGGAGAACAGACAGGGCCTCTCATAAGACACTGAAGGAATTGGGGTCCCAAAGGGGTGTCCCTAAAACTCTCAAAATCTTTGTAAGTGTGGTAAATCAGTCATAGGCTGAGTAAATATGCAAACAACAGAAAAAGAAGAACCTGATCATAGAAAACTACTTTGGTCCCATAGAGGAACAAAATAAACACTCAAAATGACAAAGCTGAAGTTTCTGAATCCAAAGCCTCTAAGAAAAATAAGAATTTATCTCAAGCTATGGAAGAGCTCAAAAAAGACTTTGAAAAGCAAAGGGAGTTAGAGGGAAAATTGGGAAGAGAAATGAGAGCACTGCAGGTAAGAAATAGCATGTTATCACTAAAAACAAACTAGATGATTTTGATTACATTAAATTGAAAAGCATTTGCATGGACAAAACCATTGTAACCAAGATCAAAAGAAATGTAGTAAACTGAGAAACAATCTTTATAACTAATGTTTCTAGCAAAGGACTCATTTCTAAAATATACAGAGAACTGAGTGAATTTAAAAAAAAAGTCATTCCCCAATTGACAAATGGTCAAAGGATATGCAACGGCAATTTGCAGATGAGGAGATCAAAGCAATCCATAGTCATATGAAAAATTGCTCTAAATCATTACTCATTAGAGAAATGAAAATTAAAGGTTCTCTGAGGTACCACCTCACACCTCTCAGACTGGCCAACATGACCAGTCATCATTGTTTGAAGGGTTGTGGGAAATCTGGGACACTATTACCTTGGTGGAACTGTGAACTCATCCAACCTTTCTGGAGAGAAATTTGGAACTATGCCCAAAGGGCAACAAAAATGTGCATACCCTTTGATCCAATAATAACAACACTACAGGGTCTATACCCTGAAGAGATGATGGAAAAAGGTAAAAGCATCACTTGTACAAAAATATTCATAGCAGCCCTGTTTGTGGTAAAAAAGAATTGGAAATTAAGTAAATGTCCCTCAATTGGGGTATGGCTATAGTACATGTATGTCATGGAACACTATTATTCTATTAGAAACCAGGAGGGATGGGAATTCAGGGAAGCCTGGAGGGATTTGTATGAACTGATGCTGAGTGAGACAAGCAGAACCAGAAAAACACTGTATACCCTAACAGCAAAATGGGGGCGATGATCAACCTTGATGGACTAGTTCATTCCATCAATGCAAAAATCAGGGACAATTTGGGGCTGTCTGCAATGGAGAATACCATCTGTATCCAGAGAAAGAACTATGGAGTTTGAACAAAGACCAAGGACTATTAACTTTAATTTAGGAAAAAAATTGGTATCTTATTGTCTGATCTTGCTATCTCTTATGCTTTATGTGTCTTCCTTAAGGATATGATTTCTCTCTCATCACATTCAATTTGGATCAATGTATACCATGGAAACAATGTAAAGACTCGCAAATTGCTTTCTGTGGGGTTTGGAGGGAAGGGAAGTAAGATTAGGGGGAAAAACTGAAAAACTCAAAATAAATAAAATCTTTAAGTACAAAAAAAGAAAGAAATAGCATGTTATAAACCAGTTTAAGTCAAATGGGAAAACAATTGAAAAGGCAAATGAGAAGAATGCCTTAAAAAGGAGAACTGGTCAATTTGGAAAAGGAGATAAGAAAGCCCTCTGAAGAAAATAACTCCTTCAAATGTAGAATGGAGCTAAAGGAAGCTGATGACTTCACAAGAAATAAAGAAACAATAAAACAAACTCAAAAGAATGAAAAACTAGAAGAAAATGTGAAATATCTCATTGTAAAAACAACTGACCTGGAAAACAATCCAAAAAATCTAATTTAAAAATTGTTGGGCTACCTGAAAATCATGATCAGAAAAAGAGTCTAGACTATATATTTCAAGAAATAATCCAGCAAAATTCCCCAAGATCCTAGAAACAGATGGTAAAATAGAAATTGAGAGAATCCACCAATTACCTCCTGAAAGAGATACCAAAAAAATCTCCCAGGAATATTATAGTCAAATTCCAAAACTCCCAAGTCAAGGAGAAAATATTACAAGCCTCCAGAAAGAAACAATTCTACCATGGATCTATAGTCACGATTACACAGGATTTAGCAGCTTCTACATTAAGGGTTCATAGGTCCTGGAATATGATATTCTGGAAGGCAAAAGAGCTTGGATTGCAACCAAGAGTCAACTACCTAGAAACACTGAACATCCTCTTTCAGGGGAAAAGATGGACTTTAGATGAAACAGGGCACTTTTAAACATTTCTTTTTTAAATGACCAGAGCTAAACAGAAATTTTGATCTCTAAGTACAGGACTCAGGTGAAGCACAGAGAGAGTGGACAGAAAGGACTAATTATGAGGAATTTAATGGTGTTGAACTATGTGTATTCCTACATGGGAAGAAGATACTGATAACTCATATGAACCTTCTCATTTATAAGAGCAGTTAGAAGGAGCATACATAGACAAGGCACAGAAGGGAGTGGAATATAATGGTATAATATAGTATAAAGATGGAGTCAATGGGTGATAAAGGAAAGTACTGGGAGAAAGGGAAAGGAGAGGTAGAATACGCTAAGGTGTTTAAAAGAGCCAAATTAAAGCTTTTGCATTTGAGTGGAGGGGGGAATGCAAGGAAGAATGAATGAAACTTCATTCTCATCAGAAATGGCTCTGAGAAAAAATAACATAAACACTCAGCAGGTTATAGAAATTTATCCTACCCTAGAGAAAAGTGAGAGGATAGAGATGGGATAAGGACAGGAAGGGAAGGGGGAAGTAGGTGATAAAAGAGAGGGAAGATCGTGGGAGAGGATAGTCAGGTACAACACACTTCTGAGGAAGAACATGGTGAAAGGAGAAAGAATAGAATGAATGGGCGTGGGGAGGAATAGAATAGAGGGAAATACAGCAAGTAATATCAACTGTGGGAAAAGATATTGAAGTAACTTCTCTGATAGACTTATGATAAAGAAGACAACTCATGGAATTTGAATACAGACTGAAGTATTCTTTTTGTCCTCTCACTTACTTTCTCTTGATGTTTCTATTTTGGGGAGGGGGGAGTTTATGTTTACTTTTACAACAAGATTGTTGTAATAATATGAAAATAAATAAACCATTTAAAAAAAGAAAGTTTAGAGTGGTTTCCTTTCTTTCTATCACCAGGACTTAATAGAGTGCCTAAGTCATAGGAAACATTTATTAGTATATTTTTACTGATTGATTGGTTGCCAGCTTCCCTGATACGGGCTGGAGTGAAGGAGAAGTTTGGCTGAACATCGTACCTTTTTTTGATAGCAAAGGGAGGGCAAGGTGATTCAATGGGTAGAATACTGGGTCTAAAAGATTAGGAAAATCTGAATTCAAGTTAAGACAGTCACTAGCTGTGTGTACCTGGGTAAGTCACTTAATCCTTATTTGCCTCAGTTCCTCATCTCATTTCTTCCAATGAGAACACATTGGAAAAGAAAATGGCAAAGTACAACAAGATCTTCCCCAAGAAAACCCCACGGACCCATTCCATGGTGTCATGAAGAGATGGACACAACTGAACAAATGAGCAAACAATACTATCCTATACTTTTCACTAGAAGAATAAAAAACAATTATGAGTATGAACACGAGCAGAGGCCAAGCTTGCTCATGTAGCAGAGGATAGATTTGTGGAAACATGATTTATATTGAAACTCTAGCGCCATGTGCTCTAACTCAAAATCTGTTCCTGGAGCCCTCAGCCCCATCCTATGTCCTTCACACTTTTCTGAGCACAACACACCAGCATCTTCCTTATGCTTACAATCACCCTGCCCCTAGGGACTTGGCAGACAATCCCACAGAGAGGACTCTTTCCCTCCACAGTAAACATCACGCAACAAGGTGGTCCCATTTCAGGGCCAAATTTAGGGGTGGGGAATATACATTACTTACATATATACATACATACACACATATACACATGAAAATACCCACATTATATACATATATATGTATAGATACACACACATACGTGCACTTACATATTTTTGAAGGAATATTTATGTTGAAATCTGCTATGAGGATAGGAATTCTAGAAGAGAGAGACTAACTCACAACTTGTTCATATGAAGATTTTAGTCAATTTAAATAAAAATCTGAGGTTTTGTCACATAACTCTTATCAACCTAGGTCTCTTCTGCTATTTATTTGGATACATTAAAATAAATTTGGGACTAAGTTCTGTCCACAGATTAAATCCACTTGCACTAAGACATAATCTCATTAAAAAGGAGTTTAAAAAAAGGCAACTGTAATATGTGATATAGGTGTCTTCTTCCTGGAGACAAGAATTCTGATCCCAAGATTGAGAAGAACAATGCCAGAGGGAGGATTCTTGACCTTGCCAGTTGATTTTTGTCTATCCACTGGGCCTACAAGCTTTCTTGAGTCCTATGCAATGTATCAATATACCCAATGACACCACAACTCGGGTGTCTGCAAATCACTGATACAGTTTTTATCATCCATGGAGTTAGAGCAAACACTGCCCCATGTTCCATTATAAGAAACCTCTAGCCACCCAGTGCATTCATTGTCAGCACTCACCAGCCTGAGATCCAGGGTTTCCGGAAACGAAAAGAAAAGTATGGCATAATCAAGGGGACATTTGTTTCCATATTCTCTTCCCTCTAGAAATTGTATTATGTTCTCTTGCTCTGCTGGAGAATCTCCACTAGAGAGCATAGACCTCAGACCTTTTTCTAGAATTTTTTCTCCCTATTTTTGAGGATTTCTCTAAATTTTGTTCCCCTCATAGATAAAGATACTTTACTGTGATTTCACTACTTGGTTTCACAGGTACTCAGTGTGTATCTATGAATCATCAATAGTAAAGCAAATCAGCAAAAATATATTTTACCCCTGTTACATAAAGATCTTTCTACTAGGAAATGAAGATATAAGGTGCATATGTATGCATATATATGCATGTAACTCCTATAAATTATTAAACATATTTATTTTATATGTGTGTAGCTAGGAATATGTACATATATACATAAATACATACACATTTTTATAAGCATGTATATATCTTTATGCATATATATGTACACACATACATATCTTCATAAAGGAGGATGCCCACCTAAACAATTATAGTAGATTAATTAAATCAACTCTCCCTCAGTTCAGAGGGCTTGCTATGAAACTAAACTCTAGGGACTGGTCCCTAATACTTTCACACTCCCTCAATGTTAGTGGGATATGTGTGGCACAGACCTGAGCAGAGGACTCCTGCATCCTCTTTATAGACCCAATGGAGGGAAGGGCATTCCTCTAGATGGGATTCATTTCCAGAGCAGTTAAGTGCATTCAGCCAGATGGGCCCCCAATCCTTCTCCAAAGTGAGCTGAGGTCATGACTTTGAGGGCCACTCTGCAGCCCAGCTGCCTGCACACCACATGGCATCACTCATTTCCCAAGAATCATCATAGATGGTCCCCCAGGTTCCATCATAATAGACTTCAGCTCTTCCAGAGAAGGGATCTCCTCCATTCAACAAAGCTGTCCATTCTCTATAGGGAGAAATTCAACTTAATCATCCATTTTACCAAGGAAAGAAAAGGGTTTCATCAAGATTGTCCAACTTTCTTTCTTACCTAGAAATGAAACAGATACCTTTTACTGGTCAGACTGTGTAGTACAGAATGTGATAGATGGGGCTTGGTTTCCTGCAAAAAGTACAAAGCTCAAATCCATGGAGTTGTAAGTTTTAAGCTAGTGTTGGACAGTATTTGTCTTTCATTTTCACTGTAACAACTATTTCCTCCATATACAGAGTGCTCTAAAAAGTCCATGACCTATAAGGAAGACTTTCTGAAAGAGTAGAGATGGAGCTAGAGATATACTTTTATTTATAATGTATTAACATATATGTGTGTGTATGTATATATATATATATAAATACTATAAAATTTGTGTGTGTGTATATATGTATATATGTATATATGTATATATATATGTATATATATATGTATATATATAGATATAGATATAGATATAGATATAGATATATACAAACACATAATGTAGGTAAGTGATATCACAGTACAAAAGTCCTAGTCCTGGAGTCAATAATACTCATGTTCTTGAGGACAAATCTGGCCACAGACAGTGACTAGTTGCATTACCCTGAGCAAGTCACTTAACCCTGTTTACCTCTGTTCCTTCATCTGTAAAATGAGCTGGAGAAGAAAATGGCTACTCAATTGAATGTCTTTGCCAAGAAAATCCCAAATGGAGTCATGGAGAATTGTACCACTGAAAAGAGCCTGAACAACATGCATGTGTGTGTGAGAGTACATGTGTGTATATCATGCCCAGTAAAGAATAGTGGACTGTGTGCTCCATGAGCCCAGGATCTTGTCTTATATATAAACTGGGTGTCATTTCTGATATCTACCACAGGATTCTGCCCAAAGAAGTTGTGTAATTGAATGAGAGAATGAATGAAATCTATACATACTAGATTTAGATCTTAGATCATCTGAGTTAGAATTCAGGTTTTGATACTTTATATTCCCCCTTTGTAATGAATTTCAAAGGGCCCCCCCTCCACACTCTGTGAAGACCAACACCCTTCATTCCTCACAACTCCCCCCTTTTCTTTTAAATAATTACTTGGTCTTCACACTTCACCTGGATGTTTTCCTCAAATTAATTCATAATCCTCATCTTCAATAGCACTACTGACTTTTTCTATCAATATTTTTACCTCTTCATTATTAGAGCTATACACCAGTTAGGACTGATTTGCTGATAGAATTTTATACTATTTGAGTTATTAGCTGGATCATACATGGGAGACACACATGGCTCAGCATTCTTCACACTTAGGGCCAATAGTAAGATACCCAGTAACTGTATTCACCATGAACCAGTAAACCCATTCATCCAAAGAGGGGTTGTCCAGGTTTGGACTGGCACATGTGCCAACTTTATGATATCCCTGGTTGTCTCCTTTAACACCTTCCCACTGTCATCTTTAGACATTTGATAAATTTGATAAATTCAGTTTACCACAGACTCCTCCTTCTTCAAACAAAGTAGTCTAATACCAATATATGTTGAATAATCGCCTCTTTTGTTAGCAAGACTTAATCAGTCAGTAAATCCAAGGCCTTAGGTAATTTTTCCACTACAGCTTGGAGTCTTATTAGTCTATTCAGGATATAAACTGGAGTTCCATAGCCCCATCTCCCATCCTGTGCCCAGGTAGTAGGCCCTTAAGTCTAGAAAACTCCCTGACCAGCTCTTTGGACAACTGGGTCTAGGCAGTAGTCCTACAAATCCAATAATGTCTCTAGTGCTAGTTAGTCTTCCAGGAATAGTTTCCAACAAATAGATAATACTGTTCCTCCTCTTTACTTCCAAGGGGCCCTCTTAAATAGACCATATAATCATGGTGACAATAGGTACATTTCCAAAGTCGCTGTACCTCCTTCCACTTCCATTTTATACCAATGTC
Organism: Macrotis lagotis; assembly: GCF_037893015.1. Classification (NCBI taxonomy): domain Eukaryota; kingdom Metazoa; phylum Chordata; class Mammalia; order Peramelemorphia; family Peramelidae; genus Macrotis; species Macrotis lagotis. The sequence continues at coordinate 7,714,727 of NC_133662.1, forward strand.
TTTAGAAAGGTCTTCCTGGCTCCAAAATCCAAACTAAATTCCTGATGTTGTGCCATTGGATCAATCCCAAGAATAGCTAATATACCTAGTGATGTTACTTAAATTATTTTTCTTGCAAATGGCCATTTCAGCACTTTCCTTGCAAGTCCACACTAACTCATAATTAGTTTCCCTCAACAAATGCCCCCAGTTTACAAGGGATCCAGGTACCATCATTAATCTCACAAGAGTCTGAGGCCACCTATCTCTTAAGTTGTACAGTCCAGAATATATGTACCCTACTTCTGGACATGTCCAGACATTTGCTACTCCCCAGGAAAATGTCCTGGTCAGTCAGTTATAAACAAGTGTCACCCTGAACTGTCATATGCCACCAATGTCTCTCTCCTCTGGATCAGAATCCTGTGCCACAGTGCACCTCTGACCAGGGACTGAGAATCTAGGCCAGACCCAGGGGTACTGTTATCCAAGGTCAATTCTCAAGCTGCTGTGCATTACTGCAAGTCCAACAGCTAGCCACACCAAAAGACTAGGCATTGACTTCTGCCGGCTAGACTCTCCTCCCACCTTTACTAACACCCCATTGTCTAAATCAGAGATAGGAGTCACTCCCTAGATAGGATATACAGACTCATGTAGATATAATAATGCCACCCAATATTCTCCCTCTTTCTCTCTCAATGGAGAACATTTTCACCCTGCCTCCCCTACTCCTTTCTATAAGCAGAAGGGCATAAGTAGGGTGTCACACAGAGTCAAGGGGAAGTTGCAGATAAACAATGTACACATAGGCAAGAGATGGTGAGGATGAACTAGTCCAGTGTCTCTCCTCTCTTCTTCTCTTCTCTTCTCCCTTGGAGGCATCCAATGTCCTTCAGCATCTTCCGAATCTCTTCCAAAAATTCCTGTCCAGCTCTGGTGACTAGTTGAGACCTTGTCTTCTGGTAGAGAAACTGCTTAACATCTTATTCAGATCAAACCACATGTTTCTATCACAAAACAATGAGATTCTGGAGCTTATACAATTAACATTTTTGCTTTATTGTCAATTGACACACATACTTCACTCTTCTTTTAACACAAACCTCTATTAGTATTTTACTGCGTTAGCAAACCCCCTGATGAGAATGATCACATTGACTCAAGCTTGTGACACAAACATTCAGTGGTCATCTTTGTTCTAAGACCAGCCAGCATCTGGTTTAAAATGAAACAATTTTAACCTTTGCTTAATCCTTAACCAAAATGAATTTTTTCCCAAATAATCCCATATTTTCCTTTTCCTGATGTACTTAGCTAACTCACACTCCTTTTTTAAACTAGAACTTGAAACTGTAATTATCCTAAGAATTTCCCATTCTTCTTACCTAAACATTCCCTCTAACACAAAAACTAAGTAAACTTAATTCCTGTCTTAGCATGTAGCTGATAGCAGGTGTCAGAGCCAGACACCTAACACACCTAACCTTTCTCTGGCTATTAGATCTAACTCACCTAAAACTTCTTTTTCTGGTTTGCTTTGTAACGAACTATAAAGATACAAGACATTAAAGGAAAATTCCTTTATAGATATAAGTACTGAATATCAGTGTCCAGACAAAGGTCACATGGGTAAGTCAAATATCTTAGGCTAGATTTATTCTTCCAGGTAAGATATTATCCAAATGTCATTTTGGGTAAATAATGTCAAAGGGGTCCAACCTCAGCCATAATGAGAAGCCACCCCTTCGGCTGCCCATCCCTGTCACCTTGACTTCCTTGGCCCATTGGCTTCCTTGGCTCCAAGAACATAACATTTACCCAATAGCATTTCTTTTTTTTGTTCACTATCCTGGTATCTGACATAAGAGAAAATTGATTAAAAGTCCTATGATCTAAAATGGTTGCTTTACCTAGTTAGAACTCCAAGTGAATACAATTCACTAAATTCCAATTATAATCTTAATGGAGTCCCAATTAATGAAACACCTACCTAAAGCTAAGAATCCTTCCTGGTCTTTCTAACTATGACTGGACCTACAGGCCTCATCTCCTGCTTCTTATTAAAGATATCCCTTTGTCTGAAATAATATCTATTCCATCTCTATATAAAGATGGCATATCAGATTCCCCTGGCTAGAGAAACCTCCTTCTAGCTTGTTGTATCTTACAGCAAATGCCTCCTTTGTCTAAGAGATTGCACAAAGAAATTTCAAATTATCTTCTGTTTATCTTTCCCACATTACATAGTGCTTTTATTTCAAAGCAAACAACCACCACTTGGGAGAATACATATATAGATCCAAAATATTCTCAATTCATTTATATAGATGGAACCTTCTAAACATAAACTTGTTTACCTACTATCCATCCTCAACATAAAAATGGATATTTTTGGCAAGGCAATTGGGGTTAAGTGACTTGTCCAAGGTCACACAGCTAGGCAATCACCAAGTATCTGAGAGCCCATTTGAACTCAGGTCTCCAGACTCCAAAGCCTAGTGCTCTCTATCCTCTGCACCACCTAGCTGCCCCCTAACATACAAATTACTTTTCAGAATTCTTTAAAACCATTAAAACATCTTAGGTAGCTTTAAATTTCCAACATACGTTATTAATTTCATTATAACACAACAGCAATAAGAGTAACACACAAATTACTAGATTGTACAAAGCAATCCTTCCATTATTAAATTATTCATGAACCCACAGATCTATCCCAGAATGGGTCATATTTTTTCATATTTTCATATTTTCACATTAATCCCAGGCTTTAACAATACAGTATTTAAATAACATTCACAATAGATAACTAAATGTTGCAAATATAATCTCTTTGCAGTTACAAAAGAAAATCACATACCTGATTAAAAACATCTTATTCATCAATAAGTTACCTTACAATAGAGACCACAATTACAATTTGTTCAGAACCCCCCTCAGCTGTCTGCAGTTACCAAGAGAGAAGTCCAAATTATAGACTTCTTTTAAAATTAAACATACATTGTTAATATGCATTAATCATAAAATTCTTATTTAAACATCTCATTTCCCATAGAACAAGAGCAAAATGAATATCCTAGGTTCTTTAAACTTTTGTGTCTTTACCCAAATTCTCATAATCCAATCTCATACATATGACACATTTAAAACCCAAATGTAATTACAACTCAAGTTCCCAACAGTTTAGTTTGATAAAAAAAAAAAAAGCTTTAGAGTACCTTATACAGAGAATCCAGCACTCACGTTCCAAAAGCTCTATCCAAAATAAAAATACAATTGTTAACATTATTAGGCTTAACATTAAAACCATTTAGAAACTTTTCCCAAAAGAAATCAGTAAACATCCCTGATAGCACATGTATTTCTCTTCTTAGTAACACAATACCACTTTTCTTTAACCCAAAAGTGTTGCAGTAAAGTTTTAAAATCCCAAATTAATTTAACATTCTAGGTTATTTAATTCCTCCCATTCTGTACAAATTTCCTCAGAATGTTACAACACTAAAAACCCTCAGCATGCTTCCCAAAATTCTAGTTCAGAAACTTTATAAACAATGAAAGTCATCACCCAAGCCATGTGGCCAGTACATATTCATTAAACGTGATTTCCTTTCAATAAAGGAGACTCTTAACCATGGATATAGTTTTTTCTTTCCCAATCACATATCCACCTGTGGAGGGGTCTCTTTCCCTTTAAGGCTTAAGCAATTACGCTCTGTGGGTGAGGCACTTAGGCAGTCTCAGTATAGGGTTCAAGTCTTAACAAGATGGTGAATGGGATCAAGACCACCACGTGTCCAACCCACCACCCCCTTCCCCCACCCCAGGGAGAAATCATGGGATCTTTCCCAGGCACTCATAAGGATAAAAAAAAAAATCTTCCCTCCTATAACTTCTCAATCTTTCCCTTAAAGGTTCTTTTTTCTCTTAAACTCTTCTAAACTCTCCCCAAACCACAGCTTTTTCTCTTTAAGAATCCCCCTCCCTTCTTTATAACTCTACACACCTAGAACAGCCACCACTGGCTTAGTGAGGGAAGGGATGATTTTCACATGGGGGCCACTGCACAATATCCCCCCCCCCTTTCTGAAACTCCTGGGCTCAACTCCCAGCTATCCCTCTTTTAAAACTTAAGTTGGTGAACAGAAGGTTTGATCTTCAAATACAGGACTCAAGTGAAGCATAGAGAGTGGAGGAGAAGAGGAAAATATGAGGGACTTAATAATGATGAGCTACATGTTATCCTGCATAGAAAAATGATACTGATAATACTTAAATGAACCTTCTCATTTAATAGATCAGTTTATAGGTGAAGCACAGGAGAGAGCTGAATTCGAAGATATAATGTGGTGTAAAAATGGAGTCAATAAAAGGGAAATGTAATGGGAGAATGAAAAAGGAGAGGAGGAATAGGCTAAGATATTTCATATAATAAGATTTTTTTATTACAATGAGCTATTGAATTGATATGGAAGTGGGGAGGCAAGGGGGAATGAGGGAACCTTTGCTCTCATCAGAGGTGGCTAGGAGAGGAAGCAACATATATACTCAGTGGGGTATAGACTTCAGGAGTAAGAAGGAGAGAAGGCAGACAGGGGGACGGGAGGGATGTGAGTGATGGGGGAGCAGATGGACCATGGGAGGAGAGTGGTCAGATACAACACATTTTCTTTTTTACTTCTTGCAAGGGGCTGGAATTGGATGGCCTGTCCAGGACCATAGGGCCGGGTAGATTCTGGGCCTAAGGGGTGTTACATGGGCTCTGGGCCTTTTGGTCCCAGGGCCGGGAATCTGTCTGCTGAGCCACTCAGCTATACAGCAGAGACAGAGTGAAAGGAGAGAGAAAATATAGTATATGGCAGTGGAGAAATATGAAAGAAGGGATTTGCAATCAGCATTGGCAATGGTGGAAAAATATGGAAGTAACTTTTGTGATGGACTTTTCATAAAGAATGTGATCCATCCATGACAGAGCTGGTGGTGTTGGAACACAGACTGAAGCACATTTTATTATTTTTTTTGGGGGGGGTTGCAGGGCAAATGGGGCTGGGTGGTTTACCTGAGGCCACACAGCTGGGTGATTGTTGGGTGTCTGAGGCCAGATTTGGACCTGGGTGCTCTGTCCACCACCTGGCCACACCTATCATTATCATTATCATTATTATCATTATTATTATTATTGTTGTTGTTGTTGTTGTTTTAATTTTAATTTTTTTCTCTCTCCTTTACTTTATCTCTCATGTAGGTCTATGTTTTTTTTGGGGGAAGGGGGTATTATGTTTACTAAAACAAGAATATTTTAGTAATGTAAAAAGAGCATTATTTGTACAAAATAAGAATAAATAAGAAAGAAAAGAAAAAACTTAAGCTGTGTCCTAGGCCTAGAAATTCCTAAAACACTCACCTAGACAAGACAGGACATAGAACAAACACACATACATTCCCACAGGAACATTCAAACTCACTCACACAGCACTGAATCCAATAGGCTTCCTTCCTTCCAGCTTCCTTGGCTTCCAGCTAGCAGCCAATGTGGCTCCCTTGCCCCCCAAACCTGGAGGCAACCTTCCCCCTTTAAGATTTTGGGGAAATTCCTGGAGAGAGAATTCAAATTCCCCTCCTTGGGGCACCCTTACATCCTCTGGCCTCTCCTTTGTGATAGCTCTCCCACATGGAGGACTTCTCAGCCAGTCCTGGGTGGTTCTGGCCATCTATGCCACCCTGCAAATTGCTGCTTTACCATGGTTCTACTCCCAGACGTTTTAATCGCTCTTGGCCCCAAACCTGGGCCAATCTTCCCAAGAATCTCTGAGATATTTCCCCAGCAAAGAACATCAAGAAAGTGGGCTTAAAATCAAGTTATTTGTGCTCATTATTTTCTTGTGTTCTTCTTGGAAAATACTAGGAAAAGAGATTTACATTAGTATTTCGAGATGAGCTCCCAAATTGTTATAAATGACTCGAGAATACTTAGGCAAGAGTGATTAAAATGGTTTTTATTAAAATATCTTAACAAAATGGCACACCTCTCTCATGGTGGTAGGAAAATTCCAATATACAAGCTCTTTTATGCACTTTGAAAGACTTTGTTCCTGCCCCCTCATGCCATCCATAGGCTGGGGTCACAAATCTAATTGATACATTGGTTCCTATATATTTCCTCATCCTGCTCATTATACTAATGAGCAAGACCAGATAAATCTCTTTGCAAAGGAGAAGGTCAAGACTAGGACTAGGTTATTCTAATCTAGTTTGTCATGTTTGGAATGGGATTAAGAGAACTCTCCCAGTTTTGTGGTTGACTGGAGCCATTCCTTCTTTGTAATGAATTTCAAAGGGGTCCCCCTCCACCACCACAGACAAGTTATTTAATTTCTCTTCACCTGAATTTTCTCATTTGTAGGACTCAAGAAGTAATATTTCTACTTCCTGCCTCCTAGAGAAGCTGAAAGGTCAACACTTTGTATGACACTGAACCCACAACAACCCTATGAGTCTTGTTCATAATTTTACATGGTGAGGAGAAAAGCTCATAACAAACTCATGCCCTCCCTATATTAACAGACTCCCTCAAACTCCCTCATCAAGAGAATTCTCACTACATAGAATGGCAGGGCCAGGGAATGACAGCTGGTTCTCCATAGAGAAAACCTTGAGTCCCTGGCTCTAAAAAGAAAACCCTCCCTCTGAAACCACATAAAGAGAAATAAAAATAAAGAGCATATTGACTCCTGTTGCTGCCAGAGAAGATTCAAACCCTTGTTCTCCTTGGAGGCTTAACGACCCTTGAAAATCTTGGAACCATCCCCCAAGCCCAGTCCCAGCGAGGATAAACTTCAGTACAGGAGGGAGGCAATCTGACCTGGGAGAAAGGAGTGTGAGCAACTAGGAAGTCTATAAAGGAACTTTCTAAAGAGCAAGCCGTTATTTAAGAAGTCCATATCTCCTTTTATCTGGAAAGTTTCTCCTAAGTGAATTTCAGTCCCTGAATCTGAGCTATGCTTTACTGTTTCCTCTATTTCTCCTGACTCCAAAATCACAAACCACCTCCCAGAGATGACTTGGAGCCCTTTGCACATTTACACATACAAAGAAAGATGGGAAGATTAATGGAACTTGAGCCTGCCAGTACTGGTACAATCTAAGGGTGTGGGATTTGAAGTGGGAAAATATGATTTGAATAGGGTGAGGTCAGTATCTCTGAATCTCAGTTTTCTCATCTGTAAAATGAAGGGATTATTTAGATGTCTTTTAAAATCCCTTCCACTTCAAAAATTATGATCCTGTAACTTCCAAAATTTCTTTTAAAAATTTCTACAGAGGGGCAGGTAGATGGCATAATGGAGAGAACAGGTCCTGGATTCAGGTGGATCTGAGTTCAAATTTGATCACACTGGGAAAGTCACTTAATGTTTAAATGTCCTCAATAAATAAAGATTTATACCCATAGTTTTTGCTGTTGTATTACAATGATTTCTGAAATAAATTCTTTTCCCACTGTTTCTTTCCAGGGAATGATGTAATAAGATTTATTTTAAGGCAGAAAGAAACTTTCAACAAAATCCTTTGTCACTTGTGCTCTCCAGGATGGTCTCGATTTCCTCCTGAATTCTACATGTCCTTGTAGAAGAGCATGTGACAGACCCTTGGGTCCATTATTCTTTCTCTATCATCTTAGTAAATACCCCTTTCTAAAAGCTAATTAACTCTGGCTAACTGATAACAACTATCAATCATTGGGGAAGTGCAAGTACATTGCTATAATATTAAATAGTCAGGTAAAATTTATTTTATGTCTATTATGTGCCTGGTGACCGCTGTCCCCCCACCCCCACTGAGTCTTTCAGAGGCCCCTAAAATCCTGAGAACTCAAGTCAGTGTCTGCCCTTTAAAGCCTCCAGTGTGAGGAGCTAGAGAATGAGCTCCAAAGCTTGTGTTGCAAAATAAAATGTATAATTTTATTTACTATATACAAACTCAGAAATCATGAGATAAGCACAGCATTCCTCATTTAAACAAAACTTTCCAATTATATGAAGTCAACCAATGAGATCTCTGGGTGATGTTTTGACTTCTGAGGAATTTGTCTTTAAGTGAAAAAACCATCAAAGTCATTCACTGCATCCTGGGATATTTGTCCTTACCTTTGTCTTGCTACTTCAAAGACTGAAAAAGAAAGTGAGATTATTTTTGTAAAAATACTTCACTAGAATCCAGTTGGATTATATGTAAAGTCTAAGATCAAAGCATATCAGATTTTAAACATTTAGAGAGTTCAACAAAAGTTGTTGTTCTTACTGAAGGGAAACTAAATATGCATGAGTATCCTGACCCTCTTAAGTTTACAACTTAAAAATTTATTGTATCTTGATAGCAGAGGCAGTATACAAAGAACTAGATAACTGCTGAGATTCCTTTCATCTCTGAAATTCTGTAATTGATACTTATGTTCATATCAAGTAGTTTGTGCTCCTTTGAAAATAATTCTTTTTCATATATTTTAAACTTTCAAGAATTGTCAATGCTTATTTTTCTTAAGCATGTTTGAAATTAATTTAAAATTCATACTTATAAGCCAGTTGTTTTGTGCTTCAACACACACACACACACACACACACACACACACACACACACACAGAAAGAGAGAGAGAGAGAGAGAGAGAGAGAGAGAACTTGAGTCTCCTCTCCCACCCCTTCAGTGAATGATTCTTTCACTGAAATCTCTTTATTATAGACTTTCTGAAACTAGTTATAAGGACAACCACTAAATGGCAAAATTTGCAATAACATGACTATTCTAAAAAGTACAGTTGGTTGTGCGTAAAGAAAGTTTTCTATTTTCTATTTCTTTGAGTAGTTAATTTGTCTGTAATTCTGACTGTTTACTATTTGAGAAATGGTTTAGACATAGAGAACTGATAAGAGTAGCCTGGTCAGCTAGATTTGTTATAGCTATACTCATTGATCATACACTTCCATCAATAGCCATTTCATTCAAGGAAAGTAATTAAGTCTCAGAGATAATTTGATGGGCTCAGAATGGTGTGAAAACTGGCAGAACCCTTCATATTGAACTTGAAAAACTTATAAAAGCAGATCTTTCCTGGTCCTTTGGAGAAGATTCCAAAAGAATTGATCCAACCTACAGACCAGGCTTTGGTTCTTGGTCCAGTTAAAAGAAAACTATTATTTAAGAATGAGAGAAGAAATATGGTACCACACAATTCTTGAGGTATTCCCCAAAGACTTTCTGAGTCTTCATCAACTTTACTTACTATCAGGGAACCTGCTCATAGGTTAAAAGAAAAAAAGAAGCAAAACCACAAGTAAGAGTTGAAAAGGATGTACCTAAACAACAATTCATTTGAAAAAAAACTTGGATATTTTCAATTATGGTATTTAGAGTCAGGAGAATGATATGAGAGTCAAATTTATAAATCCAAAACTGAATTAAAAGAATTGTATCTTTTAGATATAAATGAGTCAAACTAATAATAGAAAAATTATTCACATTCACCACTTCACTGTCATTCTTAACTCCTCACTCACAATCATGCCCATATAGTCAATCTGTTGCCAAGTCTTACTTTCATCATCTCTTGCAGCATCTCTCAGACCCATAGTTTCTTCCCTTCCCCACTCCTTACCCCTCCCACTATTGTAACCAGGAACTAAACTGACTATGTTAAATGACAGGGATAAAGACAGTTTTGCCATCTAGGCTATAGAGGAAAAGGGGGAAGAGGGAAAAACCTCCAGATGCTGAAGGAAAAAAGAAAAGAAAACCAAACTGCACCCAAAGAGCTGTCATTGAATCTTTCTTCCCTCCCCCCACTCCACCCCCCTGAATATCTGCCTTAACCTTTATGTGATTCAGAAAATTGAACCACATAAAGGAGAAGGTAGATTGAGGATAACAGGGATGGCAACTCTTCCTGTTTCTATGAACTTTTTCAGTCCCATGCAGATACTCCCCAAGGAGAATGCAGAGATCTCCAATATGGCCTTGGGTTTTCCTTTCTAGCCTAGCAGGATCCATCTCAAGAAATTGTTTCTTCCCCCAAAGAGGGAATCTTGTGACCATACACGATGTTGACTTGAGTGCAATTACTCATTCCTTTACTAAGAACTGATGCCTTGATTGGTCAGTATTGGTTACCCAGAGAGGGGGAAACTTGGTCTGGATCAAAGTAGATAAAAAGAGACTCACTGTCTCTTCAAAGGCAGGGGTGGTGAGAAAGAAGAAAAAAGTAAAAGATGAGAATATGCACAGCAGAGGTATCTGTATGCAGATAGATGGAAGGTCCTAATCAAGACTATTCCTCAAGGAGTCAGAAGGACATGTGACATAACAGAAACAGAAAGGAGTCATTCTTCCACACACACACACACCATTCAACTCTCTTCTTTACTATGCTCATCCCAACCACCCCCACTTCTGCCCCAAGACAAATCCAAACACTAAATCAAGTTAGTGATGGCTAAATTCCATCTTTATTGGATAAACTCCTTCCTGTATTCTCATAAAGACCAGTGATTCCAGTTTCAGCCTGGGCCTAAGCTGAGGGGGGGGGGGGGGCTGTTCTTCATTCAAGCTTTCAATCTTTCCAGTTCATAAAACCACATAAGGAAGAATTAGTTTGAAGTTCTCTTTTCAGAATGTTGGTGACTTAAATACCCAAATACTTTCCAAATGGTTTCTTGGAGCCTTGCAACAGGCAAGGAGGCTGATGGACTGCAATTCTTGGAAATCTGTGGCCAACTCATTATCCTCATCCCTAAGGGATGTGCTGACATGAGAGACATAGGTGCTCATCCAGTGGAACAGCCTATATTCCTAGGGAATGAATTCAGGGTAGGATCAAAAGGAAGAAGAAGCAATGCCTAAATTCTGAGGAACATAAATTTCTCAACTAGGATGCTATGGAAGCTGCTTATTACAATCCCAGTGAAAGGAGAAGAGAACAATATAAATTCTGGCCTTCTCTCCTAGGAGGAACTCACACTCTGACAAGCTCAAGGAGGAGAAAGAAGCCAGGAAGATTCTGGCAGCATTGATTCTGAGGGATCTAGGCAGATGGAGTGGTCCTATTTGAACACACAGTCACCATTCTGATCCAGATAGCAATTGCACAGCAGGACGGCTTATCAGTTTTTCATAATTCAATATCACCTTTCCCAGCTCCCCTCCCCCTTCTTCCTGATCCTCTGGGGAGATCTGATGCTGTGTAGCTGCACTCATGGCAAATATTTTCAAAGTATGGATTTAGCAGCTAAGAGTAGCTGCTGCCATCAAGGTTGTTCATTTCACAATGTTGTAGATAATGTGTACATTGCTCTCTTGGTTCTACTCCCTTCACTCAACATCAGATCCCAAAAGTCATTCCATGCTTCTCTAGAGTTCAAGTTCTAGTAATCATGTACCATAACTTGTTTAGCCATTCCCCAATTGATGGGCATCCCCTCAATTTCCAATTCTTTGCTATACAAAAAGAGATGCTATGAATATTTTGGAACATGAAGGACTTCTCCCTTTTTTTGATAATTTCTTCTGGATACAGACCTAGAATTGGAATTGCTGAGTCAAAGGAACAATTTTATTGCCCTTTGGGCATAATTCCATATTGCTCTCCAGAAAGGTTAGATGCATTCACAACTCCACCAGCAATGAATGCATCAATGCCCCAATCCTCCCACAAACTCTCCAATATCGATCATTTCCCCTTTTTCTCATCTTGGCCAATCTGATAGGTGTGAAGTGATACCTCATTGTTTTAATTTGAATTTCTCTAATCAATAATGATTTGGAGCATTTTTTTCAAATGATTATATATAGCTTTAATTTCTTCATTTGAAAACTGTTCGTGTCCTTTGACCATTTATCAATTGGGGAATGACAAAGTATGTCTTTAAAAGGAAACATAAAGCCAGATGGAACTGGAACAGAGTTCACTCCCAGGACCATGACCATGACCCCATGTGAGGAATGAGGATTAGCTGCCAGGTAGGGCCTCAGGGCTTAGTGTATGCAGGGTAACTGCACAGTAGACAAATCATTATCAAACTCAGCTAGTGCCCTGAGCTTGCTTATATACCTCATTTGCTGCAGCTGCCACAAGAGTTGGGTAGTTGACAGAATCAGACAGAATAATGGTTAATTTGAGATCTTTCTGGTTGGCACTTCTATTCTAGGAAGATGTTAGTGAGTTATCCCTGATTGAGGATGTCAAACAAAGTCTATTGAGACTGTCCTGTCACTGGGTCAGTGTCAGTTCTTCAGCTATGATGGGAGGCCAACAGGGACCATACCAACCTCAGACAAACCTTAGGTAAGTCACTTAATCCCACTGCCCTGCAAAGACAAAAAAAGAAAAAAAATCTTATAATCTTCAGCAATGACTCTAGCCAGGTTTGCTTTTCAATTTGCTAATGGAATGGGTAATGATGCAGGTATATATAAATTCTTACGAGGCAAAATTTATTTAACACACATGTACATAATGGTAATACTGTGCCTTCATCACTTGCTTATGTTGCTGTCAAACATGAAAACAAGTTCAAAATAATTTATTTCTCAGTCTGCCAATTATACTGTTATTATATATAAAACTACTAATGAATATATTAGCATATTATAGATAGTATACTATTATAGTAATATATTACTCATATATGATTATTGCATATGTAATATATACTATTATAATCACATATAGCTAATTATATGATCATAGTAATACTCTATAGAAAACATTAAACAAAATCAATTCAGTTATGCTTAAAAGGAAAGCAGTTAAAATGAAGTACTATGAAAATAGCAAGTGTCTGATAAAGAAATCCTAAGATATATATAAAAATTGATTAAAATTTATAGAGGAGCCATTACCTAGTTCATATGAGGTCAAAGAAAAGGAATAACCAATTTTCACAGTGAGCATGTTTTCTTTTAATATGCTTGCTTCTCTTCTTCTGGATTATCCTTCACATCTGTGTACTTCCATCCTCAATCTATTAGTCTCTTGTTTCTTTGATGAGATTTGCCATTACAGATTTGAGTTTTCTCTCCTCACTTTTTTTTGCTGTAGACATAAATTCAGCTCCCATAATTTTTATTTCTCGTTTGAATCATTCAGGAACATAGTGCTTTGGTTCCATAGTCTCCTCAAATTTGATAGGGTCCTCTGTTTCATCCTGTTACATTATTTTCCTTTGTTTTGCAGTATTTATTCATAAATTCCTGAGTTCATTTTATAGATTCAGGGCTCACATTTCCTTCTGAATAAAGTTGAAGTGTGGATAACATTCTTGATGCATTGCAGAGTGGTTTCCTGGCTTTTTGTGGGTTGCATCAGATTCCCCCAAAGCCCTTGAAAATTCATATATTCTTATGCTGTATCCCCTACAAACTGATCATTTCCTTATTAAAAATTATGCTGACAAGGAGCCGACAAGGCCAAGTTATCTGAGATTAATTTATAAAATTTAGAACTAAGAGACCTCAGAGGTCACCAGTTTAATACTCTCACTTTACTGATGAATAAACTGAAGTCCAGAGAGATAAATCACCCAGAAAATAAGAACTGCCAGAATCTCTGATTTCACATCCAACACTCTGTCCTTTAGGGCAGACTCTTGGTACCTAATAATGAGTATACAGACCCAGCTATGAGGCTCTCCAAAGCATGCAACAAGAGTACAAAAGTTGGTGAAGTGTGCTTTCTGTTTTTTTTCTGTTTTGTTTTTTTTCCTGGAAGAACACAACTATTCCTCACCAAACCAATTTGTTATTTAATAAACATTTATTAAGTGTTTTCTCCATGTTAGGCTTTGTGTTGAATGTAGAAGATCCAAATAAAAGCAAAAAAAGGAGTCCTGATCCCCAAGGACTGTGTAGTTTTATGGTAAATAAAACATATAAATCAATATGTACATACAAGGTTGGTATTTGAACAATAATATAAAATTTACTACATACAAAGAAAAAAGAGGACAAGATGTAAATAAAAGTGAACACCTAGTACAAAATAGTTCCCTTCTTAAGAGGATACTTTACAGTATTTGTATCTTTTTTAAGAATTTACTTTCTTTGTCCAACCAAGTTTCCTATACCACATTTCTTCTTTGAATCTTTTTTCTGAACAAGAGGAAGAAATTTATATTTCATATCTTCTCCCTGAGTCTCTTAACTCTCATAATGATTATGTTTCATTGAAGAAAAGTAGTTCATGGTATTTTTGTCATTAATGATAAATCTATATGAAAAAAACATATGAAAAATCCCTCATTGGGGATCTAGATTTACATGGATCAGGTTCAATATGGTAGTTTTATCTTGAATGACTTTTTGGATCATGTCCTACCTCTGTGAGATTCAGTTCCTTATCTATGAACTAATAATAATGGTCATCCTTCTTGCTTATAGAGAATCAAAATGATATCACTGTGTTGGGATAGAGGTAAAGTATGTCTGACTAAGCCTGATTAGACCAATATGACCTTGGAAGGTTCTTTCAGAATTTGAGCACAAAAAATAACTCATCTACGAAATTAAAGAAGGACAAAATTTCTAAAGTCCTTTCTGAACTCTAACAACATCTGATTTGAGGTAAAGATATTGCTAAGCATTTTAAAATAAATTTAATTTTATCCTGCTGAGATCAGAAATACCATTATCTTACCAATCAGAATTAATATTGAAAGAGTTATCTACATTCAGCTAAATTCTTGATATATCCCCAGATAAGCATGACTCACTGTAAATTTACTGGCAGGTTGAAACCCACAAGGCGTTGAATTTCAGTTATAGTTAGCTATAATAAACAGGATGTTAAGCAGGATGTTAATGTGTGTTGAGTTTGCTTTCAGTGATATATAAATAATGTCTGATTGGCAGTTATATAACCTCTGAAATATCTTGGAAGGAAACTGGAAAAGAATTCAGTTACAATCTCTTGAACTGAGATCCACAATCCATATACAGATTCAAGATACCTATGAGCTTATCTGGAAAAAAAAGAATTACATCTTTATTTTCACTGACCTTTGATTTCCTTTGTAATTCTATGCATTTTATTTTATATAATTTAAAGACATTATTCTGAGAAGGGATACAATGGTTTCTACAGACTGCCCATGGGATCCATCTCTCTCTCTCCCTCACACACAATACACACACCATTTAAAAAAAACAAAACAACTGAGCTGATACAACTCCACTATTTAAAACATGAGGGGATTGAATCCCAAAACCCAAACAAATGGGTAGTCATAGTTACAAAGGCCATGAAACAGGCTTAAAATCCTATCCTCTGAGATTATTCTAATGGTTTCAAAAAATTCTGAAAGTAATAATTTGTATTGTGAAGATGGCTAGTAGTTTGGTTCATATATAGAAGTTTCTAGCTATATATGTAAACTGGGACTAAACTGTGGTTATTTGCTTTGAGGGAAAAACACCTATGTAACATGAAGAAGACAAAATAATGATGAAGATTTAAGATTTCTCTGTGGCGATCCCTAGCCAACTGTTATGTGAAAAACATGGAGATGATGGGCAGCCTAGCCAAGAAGGAGATGTTTAGTTATTTTAAACAGTTAATAACTAGATGGGTTCATTGCAAAAAGTTGATTTAATTATATATATATATATATATATATATATATATATATATATGAATTAGGATTATTGTTTTTACATCTCAAAATCTGTTTTGCATTTCATTCACAGCACTGTC
This sequence comes from Macrotis lagotis, assembly GCF_037893015.1. Lineage (NCBI taxonomy): Eukaryota > Metazoa > Chordata > Mammalia > Peramelemorphia > Peramelidae > Macrotis > Macrotis lagotis. The sequence continues at coordinate 7,730,443 of NC_133662.1, forward strand.
CTTAGAGCTACATGAGCAACACCTGAATTATGACTTTTTTCCCCCTGGATCTCTTATACCAAATTACAGCCTGGCAGACTCTTTGTTCTGGTACTCAGACCACCTGAAGCTCTGGTTATAGGTAATTGCTATATTACAACATATGATCTGCCTGACATCAGGTATGATAAAAGAGAAAGATAATATTCTAATGAAGTCATTTAGCCCTATGGGATTTAGCCGCAACTAGAGTAGGATTCTTTTAAAAGTTCCCTCACCTGGCCCATTGAAAAATATTGTTTGTATAAGGTATCATGTCCTTGTGTATCTTTCTGCTCTGTAATAGCAATTTGCCATGATCATTCCAGGTGCATCATAGTTAAGTTTGAGAGTGAGCCAGTGGATCAGGATAATGCCTATTGGTAACTGCTTTGAGAAGAGATCCATTCTTCAGCTAGAATTTTTGTTCATTCTAAACATGGCCAAAGCCATAGAAAATTTTGTTGTACATTACATTTTGGACATGTGCAGTTTTTAAAATGCTTTTTCAGTACATTTGTTTATACTATTTTTGAACTTTTGTTTACAACTTATGTGGCATTCATCAATTATTCTGTGTTGTATTGGAACCCATGTTCTTATGGAAAAAAATTGATATTGGTTTAGGATAATAAAGTATAATTCTTGCCCCTTATAGACCTTCTAGATTTTCCTAAATTATTAGACCTCTGTTAAATAGCATTTTCTGTTACAATATCTCTGTTTGCTTGTTCAATTTTTTTCCTTGAGTTTTGTTTCTCTTAACTGTATAGCTCCAAGATCAGCCTCTGCAAGATGCCAACCAGCTGTGCTAGCCAAGCATTCCCTGGACCCTGCTTCAATGAAGGCCTGGCTGTAATACATTCATCTCCAAATGGACTCCGAAAGGCTCAAAAGAATCTGGTCCTAAAATAATTTGGGGGGGGGGTGATGCAGGGAAAGATGAAGAGAATTGTGAATAACAAAGAATTTGGGTGAAGATGTAAATTGACTCTTCAGATGTAAATTGACTTGAAGTTCAGAATTATGATTGTAACTGAAACAATTGTAATCTTAAAAGCTGCTTGGGGTGGAGACCTCCCCCCATTCTTAATGTATCATTGATTCATTGTTTAAAGTAAAATTTGTATGCTGATCTCCTTAGGCTTTACCCTCTACCTAATTTCTGGTCTAGTAAGAGAAAGGGAGTTCATCTTTTGCCTTCTGGATGAGAGGCAAGTCATAAAAACCGACAGAACTCAAGGCTGGCTCAATCTTCTCTGACCATGGTACAGCCAAAGCTGCTTGGTTGTTCTTTTATCTCTCTCTCTCTCTCCCCCTTGCCCTTCCTATGTGTAGTAACCTTTTTAACAAATTTTTGTATTTTTCCACCCATGCTTTTCTGAGCCTGAATAAATGATTTCTCATAGGCAGAATCAAACCCAGGGGATACAGTCTGACCAGGGTTGGGTTAATATTCCAATCTCCTCCCTAATCCTCAACCAACACCTCCATCTTGAGTGGGATAAAATTCTGAGATTTCTTCAGTAAAATATAGATTGAATCTGGTTAGCTATGTGCCCCTCCTTGACAAAGCAAACTCCTGGGGTATTGGAGTCAACTGACTTTATCTTATCTGTTAATATCTGGAGAATCATTCAATTCCTGGGATTAAAGAGATAATCTGGTTTCAGTTTGAATTTTATGATTAGTCTGCTTAGTTTGAATTTTGTGCTCCTCTCCCTAGATTAGTTTGCTTAATTTGAATTTTATGAATTCTATGCCCCTTTCCCTAAGGTAGTTCTCGAGTTTAGAGTGTAAAACCACATTCCTCACTAATGGGGGGGGGGGTTCTCATTAGGATAAATGTGATTCTTGAACCTTTCACTTTCCCCTCAATCTCTCTGATTGTGGCCTGTTCCGGGAGAAACGAATAAAGCCTTTTCTTTCATACCTTTAGAGATCTCTGAAATTTATTTAAGTGGCAATTGTCCCACACAATCTCTACTTCCAAGTCTTGCTTTTATCCATCAGACTCCAGCATCTACTTCCACATTTTTATTTTCACTCTCTGCCCTTTAACTCTAACTTCCATCTCCGGCCTCCTCCTTCTTCACCCTGTCATCAAAATATCTGTAAATGCATGTAAGCTATTGGCAAATGTCTGTATGTCTGAAAATATCAGCCTTCAAAGATGAGTAGTATTATCTGTTATTTGACATCTCATTTTCCTCTATTGCTTTCCCAATAGTGAACATTTCATTCCTCCCATGGTCTCTTAAATGTCTACCCCTCCAGCAATCATTAAGGCAGGCAAGAAGGATTTTTTTTTCCCAAAGGAATCTTACTTCAATTATTCTAACCAGTTTTTAATCCTAGCTCAGTGATTTTTCAATGACTTCATCCAACATCAGAGGCACACTGATTTCCATCACAGATCAGATAGACTCTCTCATCCCCATCTCAGTTTACAGACTATCAATGACCCCCACATCATAAATTCTTACATTTCTATCACTCTCTAATGGGCCACTTCCTCCGTCTTTCTCCACCACAACAGCTCTCAGCTTCTCTTGGCCTCTAGGATGCTTTGCTACCCAAGGGATCTTGGTTCTGAGTCCAGAAATCAATGGATCAATGCATATGTAAATATATACAGAGAGAAACAGACATCACTGTCCATGTTCCAAGTGACTTTGTAGCAAATTATCAATTATAATTATAATTGTCTTAGTTATCAGAAATAATTCCACTAAATGATACCCTTAACTGACATCAGCAGGTGGTATAAAGCAGGGGTAGGGCACATTCGGCCCCTGCCCTGACTTATAAGCCCATGAAATCATTTGGTCTGATACTATCCTGGCAACTGCAGGCTGGACTCAAAATTCAATGAATCTGTTGGGGGGTAAACTCATTATCTGTTTGACTAAATATAGCAGGTGAATGATGTCATAAGCATCCAAGTGGCCCTCTGCAGGGAGAGAGGTTCCCCACTCCTGGTGTGGAGAATCAAAGCAATCCCACTTCTCTTTAGGCTCCTCACAACAGCGCCCGGGGATGATCCTGGAGGGGTCCACAGTAGAGGCCAAGGGGCAACAGAGGTTGGGTCAACTCAGCCTTTCGGCCGGGCCCTCCCCTGGGGGCGCTCATTGGAACTTCATGGGCAGGATTTCCTCTCCTTTTCTCTGCACTCTGGACTTGGCAGCACCGCTGCTCTGCGCTTGTAGAAGCTGTGGGAGGTGGCCCCTGGCAAACAGAAGGCCCGCCCGTCCCAGGAGTCTCGGGGGGGCGGCAGGGCTGGGGGCACAGCTGGAGACCCCCGGGGACGCGTCAGGGGGAGGGCGGGAAGGGCTGGCAAGTCCGCAGAGGGGGAGCCGGGCCGCGGGGGCTCCGGCGGCTGTGGGCATTTCCCCCAATTCTGACTGCGATTGCGGGAGAAGGAAGGCCGTGTTGTCTGTCTGCGGTGCCTGGCGGGCGGGTGGAGCTGGGAGCGCTCGCAGCAGGGCCCCGGGGAAGGGGCAGGGGCACACGGGGCAGAGGCCGGGAGCCCCAGGCCACCGGCAGGCGTAGCCGGGCCGGGGGGTCCCGGGGGCCCCGCCCTCGCCGCCCCTGAGCCGGCCCCGGGCCCGGGCCCCCAAGGCGGAGCCACTGCCCCATCCCCCGGACCTAGGGACCACACAGTGAGGCTCGCGGATGTTCCAGGTGGAGACAATGCCACCAACAGGGAGGTCCCCGAAACTCCACTTGGGGTCCTTGTCCCACGCGAGAATCGCTGGATTGAGAGAATCAGGCCTGGATCATTCACTTTACGTGGAGGTTTGTCTGTGTGGAGAAAGGGAACTGCCACCCCCGATCAGAGACTTTTAAGGCGACACTTCTGTCCTGGGTTTTCTGTCTGGAAAGCAATTGAATGTGAAAAACAAAGCAAAAAAAAGGGTATCAAGGGGGTCACCCCTCTGAAAACCCAGGAAGCAGAGAAAGAAGCTGAGAAACGTGGTCATAAGATAGACAGTGAGCTAGACTCCCTCCTGCGATCATCATGGCTTGCGGCTGTGTTTAATCTGCAATAAAACAGCTTTTCCAACATTTTCTTAAGTCTTTCTTAAAAATAAATCAAAGCCTGTAATTTGCCGATTTCTAAGGCAAGTGCTCACAATGAAAACATGAACAATTAAAGCTTTTTAGAGGTGGCTCTGGCACACGTCCTATATGGTAGAGGAGGGGACATTAAGGATCTGTCAGTGGTTAATCAGATGGGTAAGAGCATAGAGACAGAAACAGAAAAAGAAGCTGAGAAGCTTTATGATGAGATAGGCGAGCTAGACTCCCTTCTACGATAACTATGGCTACAGTAAATAAGTCAGTACCTCACTGCAAAATGGGAGATAAAAATAAAAAATAATAATCATATGGAGGACTGTGAAGTTAAGGGACCAAGTCAGTATATGACAGAGGCAGAGCACAAACTCATCTCTGGCTCTGGGGCCAGTTTTCTCTCCATTACATTGCACTGCTCCTCAAAGGATAAACTTAAGACTCTTAATGAAAACTTTAAATGTAGTGATACCAGAAGCTGGAAAAAACCCAAGTTCTAACAATCTTTAAACTTAAGACATAAGATCCCAGTTTTAGGACTTCTGCTTGCAGAATAGTCACATCCAGTAATACATAAAGGAATAGAGATTTTTAATGCTGTATTGAACCTCAACCAAAAAAGGGAAAATACTTAAGTGCCAAGGTATGTGAGAGTTTGCAATATTCTCTATTGGAAGGTGGAAATAGTTTTCTAATTGGTCTCCAGTAATCCAGCTTCTCTTCCTCTCTAATTCATCCTTCACAGAGCTACCAAATTGATCTTAAAATTAGCACATTTGACTACACAACTCTCCTCTTCAAAAAGCTTCAGGAGCTCCCTATTACCATGAAGGTAAATTATGAATTCTTTTGTCTGGTATTTAAAGCCCTTTACAGGTTGGCTCCAACATTTCTTTGAAGGCTGATTACACATTACCATCCCCCTACAGACCAGTCAAATGGACCTACTTGTTTTTCCCAATGTTCAGTATCCTATCTGCTCTTTCTGTAACTTCAACCCAATCCTGAAATGTCTTTCCTTCTTGCAACTACTAGAACCTTAGAAGTCTCAGGCCAAGTCTACTCAATTTTTAGTGCTTACCACTATTCAAAAGCAGTGTATTGATCTTGTATATATCTTCTATTTACTTATTTGTATTCATAATATGTAATGAAGGAGAGGCAGGAGATTGAGAGGAGCAGATAAAACCATCACCACTATTCTCCACCCCACTCCTAACCCAGAAAAACTTGTAGTCAGGACTCTTCACCCAAGAGCTACTAGCTGGGCCACTCAAGTCAGTAGTTTTGCCTTCAGCTGGATCCTGCAGTGAGTAGGGGAGGAAAGAAATATAATTTTTATCCTTTGAAATGATATTTAAAAAGATATGTTTGCCAATCAGCCTTAGTCTTCCTCTCCCATTCCCTCATAGTACAGTCAAACTAGATTTCTTGCTGTTCAGACCACTAGGACTTGCTTTTTTCTATGTCACTACATCTCAAGCTCCCCTGCATCTTTCTATCCATCCTACAACTGAACTTTATTATATGTGTTGTCATCCCAATTGGAATGCGTCTCTTGTGGACAATCAATTTTGCTATTTCATTTGTAGTCCCTCAGTTCATCTGATTCTTTGAACACAATAAGTACTTTGTTCACTGTTTCACTGATTCACAGATTCATCCATTCATTCACTTATTTATGTCTGTCCTGGTTTTTTTCTGCCAGAAAAAAAGAAGAGTTCTTTATTGGCAAGAACCATTTTCTTTCCGTTTTTTTTAATTCCAGAATTTAGCACATTGCTAAAGTAGGTAATACTTTTCCTCATAAATGTCTGTTGAATATCTGTTTCATGAAAAAAACATAAAATAGATAAACCTTTGGTTAATTTGTTTAAAAAAAAAGAAAGAAGAAAACCAAATTACCAGTATCAAAAAGGAAAAATACCACTAAATTAACTAAAGGTTTATCAATTTTATGTTTTTTTCATAAAACCAACTCTTACTTTTATTTATTAATTCAGTAGTTCCTTACTTTTGCTTTTAGATTTTCAGAATTTCTAATTTGATATTTAATTAGGCTTATTTAATTTGTTCTTTTTCTAGCTTTTTTCAGTTACAAGCCCAATTCATTGATCTCTTCTTTTTCTATTTGGTTCATGTATGCATTTAGAGATATAGTATTTCCCCTAATAACAGCTTTGGCTAAATTCCACATGTTTTAGTATGTTGTCTCCTTATTGTCACTGTATTGGTTGAAATTATTTCTATGACTTGTTTGAACCACTCATTCTTTAAAATTAGTATATTTATTTTCCAATTAATTTTAGGTTTATCTCTCCATGGCCCTTTATTGCACATGATTTTATTGTATCATGATCTGATAAAAATGCATTTAACATTTTTGCCTTTCTGCATTTGATTGTGAGGTTTTAATGCCCTAATATAGTCAATATTTGTGTAGATGCCACATATTGCAGAAAGAGGGGTATATTCCCTTCTATCCCTGTTTAATTTTATATCTAGGTTTTTTTTAACATTTTATTCAACCCCCCCCAACTTCCTTCTTGTTTATTTTATGGTTAGATGATCTAATTCCAAGAGAGGGAGATTGGGGTTCCCCACCAGTAGAGTTTGGCTATTTATATGTTTTTGTAACTTATTTAGCATCTCTTCTGGGAATTTTGATGCTATACCACTTGGTGCATACATGTTTAGTATTGAAACTGCTTCATTGTGTTTGATATTTTTTTGGAGAATGTAGTTTCCTTCCTTATCCCTTTTAATGAGCTCTATTTTTGCATTTGCTTTGTCTGAGATAAGGATGAAGCATAATATATTCTGCTCCAGCTTTTACCTTTACTCTGCTTCAAATGTGTTTCTTGTAAGCAGCGTATTGTAGGGCTCTGGTTTTTGATCCACTCACCTATTAACTTCTTTCTTATGGGAGAGTTCATTCCATTATCATGCATAGTTATAACTCTATTACACTCTATGTTATTTCCCCTCCTTTATACCTTTTTTCCTTCCTTCACCCTATCCTTCCCCATCAGTGTTTTGCCTCTGAATACTGCTTCCCTCAATCAATCCCCCCCTTATATCAGTGATCCTCCCTTTGCTTCCCTCTTTCCCTTTTCCCCTTCTTTCTTTCAGTGGTCCCTTTTCCTTTTCTCTTTCCCCTCCTAATACTTGAAGGGAAGATAAATTTCTAAACCAAACTGAGTGTATGTGTTACATTCACTCTTTAAGTCAAATCCATTGAGAGTAAGATTCAAGCCATCTCATCTTCTCCCCTTTTCCCCTCTGTGGCAACAGGTCCTCTTTACCTCTTCAAGTGATGCAATTTACCCCATGCTGCTTCCCCCTTCCTCCAGTCTCATTACAATTACCCCCCCCTTTTTAATGTCTTAATTTTTTAAAATCATTCCCTCAAAATCAATTTATGTCCTTATTCAGCCTAAGTAAACTCCTTGTAACAGATATGATTCTCAAGAGTTTTGAGAATTTTCTTCCCAGGTGGGGATGTAGCAAGTTTAATCTTACTGAAGTCTTATTTTTCCCCGTTTACTTTTTCATGTATCTCTTGAGTCTCCTCTGTTTTTTTCAACAGGAAAGTTTGAAAGTCACCCATTTCATTAAATGTCTATCTTTTCACCTAAAAGAGTGTGATCAATTTTCCTGAGTAGCTGATTCTTGGTTATAATTCAAGTTCCCTTGATGTTCAGAATATTGTATTACAGACCCTTGAATCCTTTAACCTTGATGCAGCCAGGTCCTGTGTAAATCTTGACTGTGGCTCTTCAGTGTTTGAATTGCTTCTTTCTGGATTCTTTTTTTATTTTAATTTTTTAAAATTAATTAATTTACTTTTTCCTAGATTTGTTTTATATTATTACAACAATTTTGTTATAAGAGTGAATGTAACCCCCCCAAGAAGATGAGAAACTTCAAAAACAGTCAGAGAGAAAAAAATGTACTTCAGTCTGTGTTCAGATTCCAGTGGCTCTATCTTCTCTGGGGTAAGTTGCTTTCTTTTTCATAAGTCCACCAGAGAAGTTGCTTCAATATTTTTCCCACAGTTGCTATTACAAGTTGTATTTCCCTCCACTCTATTTCTCCCCACTCTCATTTATTCTATTCTCTCTCTCTCCTTTCATCCTGGCCCTGTCCAAAAGTGTGTTGTATCTGAGTTCTCTCTCCCTCAATCTTCCCTCTCTTCTATTACCTATTCCCCCCTTCCCCCCCCATTCCCCCCCTTATCCCATCACTTTCTTCTTATTTTTCTCTAGGGTAAAGATAGATTTCTATACCCTATTAAATGTGCATGTTATTTCTTCTCTGAGCCATTTCTGATGAGAATGAAGGCTCACTCATTCCCCCTTGCCTTCCCCCATTCCATTCCATTGAAAAAACTTTTTCTTGACTCTTATGTGAAATTTCTTAGCTTCTTCTTCATCTCCTTTCCCTTCCTCCCAGGACTTTCCTTTATCACCTATTAACTCCATCTTTTTACTATATTATACCATTATATTCCACTCCTTCCTGTGCCCTGTCTATATATGCTCCTTCTAACAGCTCTTATAAATTAGAAAGTTCATGAGTTATAAATATCTTCTTCCCGTGCAGAAATACAAACAGTTCAATATCATTAAGCTCCTCATAGGTAGTCCTTCTCATCCACCCCCTCTGTGGTTCACCAGAGTCCTGTACTTTGAGATCAAACTTTCTGTTCAGCTCTGGTTGTTTCAATAAGAAAGTCTGAAAGTCCCCTGTTTCATTGAAAGACCATCTTTTCCCCTGAAAGAGGATGTTCAGTTTTGCTGGGTAGTTGATTCTTGGTTGTAAACCAAGGTATTTTGCCTTCTGGAATATCATATTCCAATCCCTACAAGCCCTTAAGGTAGATGCTGCTAGATCCTGTGTCATCCTGACTATGGAGCCTCAGTAGTTGAATTGTTTGTTTCTGGAAGCTTTTAGAATTTTCTCTTTGATTTGTAAGTTTTGGAATTTGGCTATAATATTCCTGGAAGTTTTTTTTTTCTTTTGGGATCTCTTTCAGGAGGTGATCAGTGAATTCCCTCAATTTCTATTTTACCCTCTGCTTCTAGGATCACAGGGAAATTTTATTGTATTATTTCTTGAAAAATGAAGTCTGGGCTCTTTTCCTAGTCGTGACTTTCGGGTAGCCCAATAATTTTTAAATTATTTCTTCTGGATTTGTTTTCAAGGTCAGATGTTTTTCCAATGAAATATTTCATGTTTTCTTCTAATTTTTGGCCTTTTTGGAAGAGTTTTATTTCTTTATGATTTCTTGCAGTCATCAGCTTCCTTTAGTTCCATTCTGCATTTGAAGGAGTTATTTTCTTCAGAGAACTTTTAATCTCCTTTTCCAGCTGGCCAATTCTGCTTTTTAAGGCATTCTTCTCATTTACTTTTTGTTTTTCTTTTTCCATTTGCCCTAAACTAGTTATTGACATATTATTTTCTTCATTATTTTTTTTTGCATTTCTTTCACCAAGCTGTTTATTTGGTTTTCCTGAGTTTTCTGCATTGCTCTCATTTCTCTTCCCAATTTTTCCTCCACCTCCCTTAATTGCTTTTCAAAGTCTTTTTTTTAGCTCATCCATAGTTTGAGCCCATTTTCTATTTCTCTTAGAAGTTTTGGATCTGGAAGCTTCAATATTGTCATTATTTGAGTATGTGTTTTTATCTTCCATGGGACTAAAGTAATTCTCTGTGGTCAGATTCTTCTTTTTTGTTGTTGTTCACTCATTTCCTCAGTCCAAGACTAATTTACAGCACTTCCAAGGCTTTGAGATTTTTTTTGGGGGGTACCCCACTGGGACCAGTATTCCTCCAAGGTTTTATGCTTTCTTGCCTGTGGTTTGATATGTAGATGACCACAGCACTACCCTCTGCCCTGGAGCTGTAAAGGAGGGGTCCTGCTGAGCTATCTTAGTATGGAAGCCCAAACTGCAACCTGGATCTGAGTGTTAGCAAACAGCAGAGTCCTGCCCCCAGGGAAAGCACAGAAATTTTTGCAGTCTCCCCTGACCCCCTTACTATCTGTGGGCTGTGCTTTGGAGGTGCAGGCTGGTTTCTCCCGATTCTCGCTTCAGGTTCTGTGCCAGTTCTCTTCACTCCACATTCATTCTGGTCGAACAAACAGAATTCTTTCCCTGCTCCTTCAAGCTGTTCCCCAGCTGTGCTAGGACTGGGGCTTTTTCCAACTCCCGGGACTGGTAAAGCATACCTTTCCCATGGAACTTCTAAGTTATCTTGGACTGGGAAAATATATCAATCACTCAGTCTTTCTGTGGGTTCTGCCCCTCTAAATTTTGGCTAGAGTCATAATTTGACAGCTTTTGGAGTTCCCTAGAGAAGGAGTTCCTGGGAAATGCTGCCTTCACACCACCATCTTGGCTCTGCCCCCTCTTTCTGGACTCTTGCAGGATTTTCTCCTTGATCTGATAATTCTGAAGTTTGACTAGGACCATTGGATCCTTCACCACAATGTTCCTTTCATTTTGGGATTTCTTTCAGGAGGTGCTTGATAGATTCTTTCATTGACTATTTTGTCCTCTTGTTCCTGGATGTCAGGGCAGTTCTCCTGGATGATTTCCTAAAGAATAGAATCCAGGCTCTTTTTCTGATCATGCCTTTCAGGGTAGTCTAATTATTAGTAGGTAGTCTGATAATTGGTAGTCTAATTGTTGATTCTTAAATTTTCTCTCCTGGATCTATTTTCTAGGTCAGTTGTTTAATCAATGATGTATTTTACATTTCTATTTTTTTTCATGTTTTTCATTTTGTTATTTGCAGGCCATCAGTGTTGAGAGCCCTAGAGGCTTACTAACTGGACTGTTGATAATAAGAACTGCTAGTGGTTGCTCAGAACACTGACTGGTAAGGGAAGCCTGAGGCTCTTTTTCTCTGGTCTTTCTGTGCTAGGAATGTCAATCACTCCTCCCTACAATGGAAACACTTGGGGCACAGGCAGCTCAGTCACTGGGCTAGGTCAGCCAGGCTGGAAATGACAGAGGCTCTCTTAGTGTGGAAGTCAGCCTCCCACTTCCTTGTTGGGGAGGTAGGACCTTTGGGGGCTATGCCTGAGCTGTTTGTGTGGGAAGACCAGGGTCTCTCTTTGTATTGACCATCAATGCTGGGCAACTAAGCTGCCCTGGGCATTTTGGCAAGGTAGGAACACCTGGGGTGATCTCTGGATTCTTTACACCAGGATACCAGGCTCTTCTGCCAGGTAGGAATGCCAGTGGCTCATCTTCAGGGTCACACCATCTTGACCAGCTGGGCAGACTGAATGTGAGACATGGGCACCTGCTGGAGCTTTCCCAGCATGCAGGAACTGCCCACTGCTCAGCCAAGTCCTAACTTCAAAGCCTCCACCCCCACAAACTCAGATCTCAGATTGGTTCTCCTGCCTCCCCTGCTGCTCCTGCGCTGGGTCTCTAGGACTCTCAACACTGAAGGCCTACAAGCAAGAACAGTTTATTTTCCTAATTTCTATATTTCATCTAGTACACCACTGAGTAAAGGTTTTCTCCTCAAAAATACAACTACTCGGGCACCACAATTTGCTTCTTTGTTCCATGACCATTTTCTGTCCTAGTGAGTTCAAGGTCAGCTGTTTTAGGAATGCAAAAGAAGAGAAAGTTGGAGTCTTATTCATAGTCCTAATCCAGAATGGTGTCCAGACCTTCCAGTCTCATGATGCTGATTACTTGCCATTTAAACCATGTCATCTTGCAGAGCCCTGTCTCCATAGAGTGGTTTAAGAGCTGATTCTCTAAGGCTCTGGTCTCCCCAGTCTTTAAAAAGGAAAGATTCTGGGAACCCTTAGAATGAGTGTGATGTCCCTATTTCTGAAATATCTCATATTTAATCCCCTCCCTCTAATATAAACATGGAGCTCCTGGGAGATCTCTGTTCCAGGACAAAACACCTAAAGGATCCTGCTCCTTTCCTTTTCTTTTTTCATTTTTTTTTAGATTTTTCAAGGCAATGGGGTTAAGTGGCTTGCCCAAGGCCACACGGCTAGGTAATTATTAAGTGTCTGAGGTCAGATTTGAACCCAGGTACTTCTGACTCCAAGACCAGTGCTCTTTTCACTGCACTACCTAGCCGCCCATCCTTTCCTTTTCAAGAGATATAAAGGGTTCAGCTATTTTTCTGACTGATCTTCAGTGACAAGAACTGATCTTTTTCATGAGATCTGAATTCAACTTTTAGAGACTAGTGAAGAGAAACTAGTGTCTGAAATCAACAGGTTAAAAAACCTAATTCCTGATTTCAAAAATAGTCCTTTATTGTTCCCTTCTTCCCTCCCAGAGGTTCTTTCAATCCTTTCCAAATCCTGTACCATGGGGAAGTCTCCAACACCTCTAACAGTCACCATGAAGTAGAATAGATTAATATATAGAAACCTCAAAATCTCTTTTCTCCAGGAGCACAATCTGAATCTGCTCAAACTAAAATGCTGACTGGAATGGGGCTTGGTGCTGGACTGACCTTATTTGGCATGGTACTTGTCAGCTGCCCCAGAAGTTTGAAAGGTAAAGGAAGGTGCTGGAGCTAACCTTTTGGAATAAGTGGCTCTTGAATGAAGTTCTGGATTCTGGTCCTAATTATAGCTTTCTTCTGTGTTGATCCTGGGGAGGGAACTAAACCTATGAGATCAAGCTTCAGGACTAAGGAAGCTATTAAAATCTAATCCCTCAAAACTGAATTAGCCCTGGAGAAAACAAAATATATCATTCTCAACCCCTGAGGAAAAAAGAGGAAAGGAGCTGCCTACCTCTCCTCAAGCTTCTTGTATCCATCAGTGGCCTCCTTCCACAGAGTTCTGTGCAGGCACAGGATTCAGACTCCATGAAGCTCTCTGTGCTCTTAGTATTGAGAGGATTTGGAAGCATATCTAGATATTGAGAACATTATCCCCCTTTAAAGGGGATAATGGAATTACTCTAGTCTTTTATTCTGTGTCTCCTTATGTTTTTCTAATTGTTTCTCTGCCTTTCTCTTTGTCTGGATTTATGTCTGTCTTTTGCACTGCCTCTCTGACTAAGTCTCTGAGTCTTTCTTTGTGTGTGTGTGTCTCTCTCTTTCTGTTAAACTGTCTCTGTCTATCTGTCTCTCCCCTATAAAGACTCTTTGTTTTCTTTGCCTAGGATCAGCATGATTTTAAGCCTAAACCTGGAAAGATTTAAGGACTGACTTTCTCAGAATGGGCTTTTATGCTTTTTTTTTTTGCCCACAGATTCCTATTCTGGGACCAAAGAAAACTCATATTTGTAAGGAATTGTGAACATTAACCCATGACAACAAGATTTTCCCAGAGCTGTTACCCAGTTCTAGACCCTGACTCTGCCTTTGACTGAAGTCTCAAAGAAGGCTGAGGGTACTGGGGGAAAGAAGAGATGATGTTTGTTGGGGCAGGGACATTATTTCTCAAACTCCTACAGAGCTTCTGAGATGATCTGGGAAGTTACATGCTTCACAGAATGGATGTCTACTTCCTTCAGCTCCAACCTATCCTCTCTTGCCATTTAAGGAGTCACCTTGTCATTCCCTTTAAAAAGGTTAGAACTGTACTAGCAAGGTATCATCCTTCATTATTGGTGTTATTTTGCATATAGCACATTTCCCATTGCATCTGTTCATGTAGGTCTGTCTAGGTTTTTTGTTGGGGTTTTTTTGTAAGGCAAATGGGGTTAAGTGGTTTGCCCAAGTCCACACAACTAGGTAATTATTAAGTGTCTGAGACCAGATTTGAACCCAGGTACTCCTGACTCCAAGGCCGGTGCTTTATCCACTATGCCACCTAACCACCTAGCCACCCCCTGTATAGGTTTTATTAAAAGCATCCTCAACCTTGATGGACTTGTCACCTCTTCAGTGCAACAACCAGGGACAATTTTGGGCTGTCTACAATGGAGAATACCATCTGTATCGAGAAAAAGAATTATGAACTTTGAACAAAAACCAAAGACTATTACCATCAAATTAGAGAAAATGTTATATTATTATGTAATTTTACTATCACATACTTTATTTTTCTTCCTTAAGGATATGATTTCTCTGTCATCACATTCAACTGAGATCAATGTATAACATGGAACCAATGTAAATAGTAACAGAATGCCTTTTGTGCAGGGTAGGGAGAGAAAAGCAAGAATGGGGGGAAAATTTGTAAAACCGGAAAAAAAAATAAAATATTTCTCATTGGAAGCATCCTGTTCATTATTTCTTATAGCAGAATAGTATTCCATCATAATCACATGCCATAATTTGTTTAGTCATTCCCCAACTGATGGGTATACTCTCAATTTCCAGTCCCTTGCCACCAGAAAAGAACTGCTATAAAAATCCTTTATAAATACCAGTCCTTTTCCTTCCTGTTTTTATCTCTTCTGGAATCTAAATCTGGTAGTGGCATTGCTAGTTCAAAGGATAGGCATAAATTTTTATCATTTTTTGGGCATGGTTCCAAATTACTCAACATAATTGTTGAATCATTTCACAATTCCTCCAACAGTGCATTAATGTCTCATTTTCCCTACATCCCTCCAACATTTGTCATTTTCTATTTCTGACCGATAGCCAGTAAACTAGCTATGAGATAGTACCTCAGAATTGTTCTAATTTGTATTTGTCCAATAAATAGCAAGTTCATTTAAAAAATATGGCCTTACAATTTACAGATGAAATAAAAACAATCTATAGGCATATGAAAAATTGCTCTAAATCACTAATTATTAGAGAATTGCAAATTAAAACATCTCTGAGGTTCCACCTCACACCTTGCAGACTGGCCAAAATAAGCAGAAAGGACAATGATCAATGTTGGAAGAGATCTGGGAAATCTGGGACACTAAATACATTGTTGGTGAAGCTGTCAACTCATCCAACCTTTCTGGAGAACAATCTGGAATTATGCCCAAAAGGCAACAAAAATGTGCATATCCTTTGATGCAGCAATACCACTACTTGAAGAGCTTATGAAAAAGGGTAAAAATATCACCTGTACAAAAATATTCATAGCATCTCTGTTTGTGGTAGTAAAGAATTGGAAATTGAGTGAATGCCCATCAATTGGGGAATGGCTTAATAAACTGTAGTATATGTATGTCATGGAACACTATTGTTCTAGTAGAAACCAGGAAGGATGGTAATTCAGGGAAGCCTGGGAGGATTTGCGTGAACTGATGCAGAGTGAGATGAGCAGAATCAGAAGAACACTGTACACCCCAAGAGCAACATGGACATCAACCTTAATGGACTTGCTCATACCAACAGGGCAACAATCAGGCACAATTTGGGGGTATCTTCAATGGAGAATACCATCTCTATTCTGAGAAAGAATTGTGGAGTTCGAACAAAGACCAAAGACAATTACCTTAATTTTTAAAAAAGTTATCTTATTATGTAATTTGCTATATCTCATACTTTATGTTTCTTCCTTAAGAATATGATTTTTCTCTCATCACATTCAACTTAGATCAGTGCATACCATGGAAACAATGTAAAGACTAACAGACTACCTTCTGTGGGGGATGGGGGAGGGAAAAATTTTAAATTCAAAATAAATAAAATCTTTCAAAAACATATGACCTTACATAGTATTGATAATTTCATCTGAAAACTATTCATGTCTTTTGATCATTTATCAATTGGAGAATGGTTCTTTTCTTTTTATAAATTTGACTGTGTTTGAGAAATGAGGTCTTCATAAGACAGACTTTGTTTCAGTAATTTTTCTCTACAGTTACTATCACTTACTATATTTCTCTTCATTATATTCTCCCCACTTCCATTCATTTTATTCTTTTACTCCTTTCATCCTGTCCCTCCTCAAAAGTGTTTTGCATATGACTACCCCCTCCCACAACCTTCCCTCCTTCTAACTGCCCTAATAGATGAGAAATTTCATATGAGTTATCAGTTTCATCATCCTGTGCAGGAATAAAAGTATCATTAAGTCCCTTATGATTTACCTTTCCTGTTTACCATTTGATGCTTCAGAGTTTAATATTTGAAGATCCAATTTTCTGTCAGCTCTGGTCTTTTCATCAGAAAAATTAGAAAGTCCCCCTCTTTCACTGAATGCCCATCTTTTCTCCTTAAAGAGTTTGTTCATGATGCTGAGAAAAGTGAGCAGAACCAAGAAACACATTAACAACAACACTGTGAAATGATCAACTGTGATGGATCCAACTCCTCTCAACAGTTCAAAGATCAAGGATAATCCTAAGAGACTGCAGAATGTAGAGCAAAGCTTACTATGTTCACTTTAAAAATTTTTTTAATGTTTTTCCTTTCTTTCTCAAGTTTTTTCCCCTTTTCCCCTTAGTTCCATTTCCTGTTTCACAACATAACTAATATAGAAATATGCTAACCGTTTGTTCACCACCATAGGGAGGGGAAAAGGAAGGGAGGATGGTAGAAAAATATGGAACTCACAAATCTACAAATGGATGAATGTTGAAAATTTTAAAGAATTAATTTAAATTTTAAGAAGTACAAAGAAAATACATTTTTTTTAAAAAAAAAGAACCACCCAGTTTTATTGGGTAATTGATTCTTGGTTGTAGCTGAAACTCTTTTGCCTTCCAGAATATCATATTTCAAGCTCTATTGTTTGTTTCTGACCACTTCCAAAATTTTCTCCTTGACCTGTGAGCTCTGAAATTTGACTATAATGTTCCTGGAAGTTTTGATTTTAGTATCTCTTTCAGGAAGTGATTAGTAGATTTTTTAAATTTCTATTTTATTGCTTCTAAAATTTCAGGTCAGTTTTCCTTGATAATTCCCCGAAAAATGATGTCTAAACTCTAATTTTGTCATGGCTATCAGGTAGTCCAATATGTCATGGCTATTAAATAGTCCAATAATTTTTAAATTATCTCTCCTAAATCTATTGTACAGGTCAGTGCTTATCCAATGAGTTATATCACATTTTCTTTTAGTTTCCCAATCTTTTGGTTTTGTTTTATTGCTTCTTGATTTCTCCCCATGTCATCAGTTTCCCTTTGGTCCATTCTATATTTTAAGGAATCATTTTATATATCCTTTTCCATTGACCAATTCTGTTTTTAAAAGTAGTCTTTCCTCATTAGCCTTTTGAACCTCTTTTTTGATTTCACCCAGTCTGGTTTTTTAAGATGTTATTCTCTTCAACATTTTTTGTGTCTCCTTCACATAGCTGCTAACTCAATTTTCATGATTTTCCCACATCACTCTCATTTCTCTTCCCAATTTTTCCTCTACCTCCCTTATTTCATTTTCAAAATCTTTTTTTGTATTCTTCCTTGGCTTGAGAGCACAATTCTTATTTTTCTTGGAGGTTTTGGATATAGAATCTTTGATATTGGTTTGGTTTTTTTTGAGTATGTATTTTGATCTTTGACCATGGTAACTATTATCAGATTTTTTTTCTTCTGTTGTTTGCTCATTTCCCTAACATATAACTTGATGTAAACTCTTTGTGAAGGTGGGGCTCTGCTTCCAGGGCAAGTGTGCGCTGTCCCAAACTTTTCAGGTTTTTGGCAATTGTTTTCAGAGATACTTCTAGGAATTTGCAAGTTTTAAATTCTTCCAAGATCTTATGATCTAAGGAGAGGTTGTACCCTTCTGACCTGTGCTCTGGTCTGTGGGTGACCACAAGCTCTCCTTTCTGCCATGGGAGAGGCAGGAGAGGCCCCTCCTTCCTGAAGCAATTCTCTCTGTTGTGCTTCTGCTCCTTTTCCTGGGATGGGAACCCAAGACCCAGATATGAGTATGGGCAAAGCAACAGAGTTCTGCCTCAGTGGTAATAAAGACCCCTATTATCAGTATCATCATCCTGTACATCATCCTATACCATATTTCTCTTCACTGTATTCTCCCCATTTCTATTCATTTTATTCTTTTTCTCCTTTCATCCTGTCCCTCCTCAAAAATTACCATCTGTGGGTCTAGAGTTCTAAGGCAGCTGCCTCAGCTGATTCAGAGACTCCTGAGGCCTACTCCTGCTCTGCTGGGGTCTGGTCTGTGTAGTTGTGGGTCTGTGAGAGACTGTAATCCACTCTCTCCCTGGTGTGACAGATTTTTCCTGCTGACTTTCCAAGTTGTCCTTTGCAGTGTCTGGACTGAGATACCTAGAAGCTACCACCACTGCCACTTACCCAGACACCCAGCAGTTTGTTTCTGGATTACTTGGGTCAGTTGCTCAGCACTCTGGAGCTCCTGTAGCTGCTGCTGCTCTGTGCCCCTCTCTCACCCCAGTGTAACAGACCATTCCCATGGATCTTCCATGCAGTGTTGGGCTGGAAAATTATTTCACTCAGTCTTTTTGTGGGTTCTGTCACTCTAGAATTTAGTTAGAGTCATTGTTTGTGGATATTTGGAGCAGTTTGAGGGGGCATTTCTTTACTCTGACATCTTGGCTTCAAATAATAAATTTTTTAAAATTGCCTCAATCACTCATAAAAGATCTTTAAATAATTGTAGTTGGGAAAGGGTCAGGGTCGATTTTGAAGAAGGAACATTATCAGAGAGCAGACAGATCTGAGATCGTCATGGAAGCAGTTGTATCACAATTTTGTAAATTTTGTTTTTCACAATACCTAATCAAGGTAGAAATCAAAACTTTTATTCAGAGTGAAAAGAACAAAAAGAAGTCAAGATTTAATTGGCAGGAAAATGAGTGATAAGGAGTAAATACTCTTGAAAGGACTTCACACTTAAAAGTGGGATTATATTAAAGGCTAATGGCTCCACTATTTTAATATTTCTTTCTCCTTCAAGGGAAAAGGAAGGGAGTGAAGCATTTATTAAGAGCCTGCTATGTGACAGGTATAAAGATAAGTACTTTACAAATATTTCTTCATTTCATCCTCAAATCAAGTCTTGGAGGTCAGTGCTATTATTATCTCTGTTATACATTTGAGGAAACTGAGGCAGATAGTGACTTGTCCAGGGTTACACAGCCAGTGTTTGAAGGCCAAATTCAAACTCAAGTTTCTGACTCCAGTCCCAGTGTTCCACTCAACTTGCCAGAGGGCAAAAGAGAAGAGACAGGCATGAAAGGGAATATACAGATGCATTCTAGCTGATCAGGAATACTGTCATTTTCATTACATTTAAATAATAAATAAACTTTGTTAGAATGAAGAGGTAATTCTAGAATCACACTTAGCACAAATAAGATAGTCACACCATGAGAAACAGTTAGGAACTAAGTGACTGAGTGAAGAGTAGGTCTTTTATATCCTAGCTTGGTGATATAGACTTCTGTCAGACTCAGTGGTCAGATTTTTAAAGTCTCTCTGTCTATCTCTGTCTCTGTTTCTCTCTCTCTCTCTCTCTCTCTCTCTCTCTCTCTCTCTCTCTAACTCTTGCTATATCTCATATATTCTCCTTTCAGCATCATGTATGGATCTTCACCACCCCTTCCCTGTACAATTGCAATAGCCTTCAAGTTGGTTTCCTGGCCTTCTGAATCCCAGGAAAGGTCATCCATCTTCCCTTCCATTTAATAAACTCTAGCGGTTCCATATTGCCTCAAGATTCAAGTGTAAAATCTTCTCTTTGTCTTTTCAAGCTCTTCACAATGAACAACTTGCTACTTAGCAAGTTTTCTTATCCTTCAACTTATTTATCTAATCTGTGATCCAGCCACATTTGCCTTCCTGCTTTTCCTCAAATTCAAAACTCCACTTCCTGAATCCAGGTCTTTTCACTATTTGCTCTCAGTTTCTAGAATGCTCTTCCTCTCTCCTCCACCTACTGGCATCTCTGAGGCTTCTTCCAACACACATCTCTAATCCTACATTCTGTGCAGGGCTTTTCCTGGTCTCCTATTCCCACTTTTTCTCCTCCTATCCTATTACTATCTTTCTTTTGAGATACTAAATTACTTGCACATACACTTTTTTACGGGTTGTTCAAGGACTGGCACCATGCCTCAGCCTTTCTTTGTATACCTGTGTGCTACTCACAGTGTTTGACACAAAATAAGTACTTAAAACTATACTTATTGATAGACATGATGAAGATTATTAGAACAGACCTCATCAGACTCTAGAGAAGCATGGAACAAATTAAAGAAACTGAAGCTGAGTGAAGGGAGCAGAACTAAAAGAACATTTTACACTTTAACAACAACACTGTGAGTTGACTAACCTTGATGGATGCAGCTCCTCTTCAGAGAGCCAGGACAACCCTGGGAGACTTGTTAGAGACAATGCTATTCACATCCAGAGCAAAACAAAACAAAATAAACAAAAAAATACAGAATCTGAATGAATATTACGTTCACTTTTTAAAAATTTCTCTTATATTTTTCTTTCCTATTTCATAGTTTTTCTTTTCCCATAGTCCTAATTCTTCATACAGAAAATGACTAATCTATAAACATGCCAGATGCTAATGTATATGTACAATGTTTACCAGACTGTTCAGGGGAGGGGGATGGGAAGGGAGAGTGGAAGGAAATTATGTAACTTATAAATGCGTATATTCATGTGGATGAAT
The DNA here is from genome assembly GCF_037893015.1 of Macrotis lagotis. Taxonomy (NCBI): domain Eukaryota; kingdom Metazoa; phylum Chordata; class Mammalia; order Peramelemorphia; family Peramelidae; genus Macrotis; species Macrotis lagotis. Next base: position 7,751,047 of record NC_133662.1, read on the forward strand.
GTTAAAAACTTTCATAACATGTAATTGGAAAAATAAAATAAAAATCAGTTGGGGGAAAAAAATTAGACCTCAGCTGGACACAATAGTCCAGGCCTTTATTGGGAAGAACAAGGATGATGCAATGCTTCAACTCAGAAGTCCTGAACTACAGTAGAGCTAAAGTTGACTGAGCATTTGCACAGAATCCAACACCAATATTATGAACCTTTGGGATGGGGTTGGACATGAGACTGCCTATAGGAGAATAAACCAGTCCAAGTTAAAAATGGAAGAGTTGGGGGCAACTAGGTGGCACAGTGGATAGAGCACCAGCCCTGGAGTCAGGAGGACCTGAAATCAAATCCAGCCCCAGACAATAATTACCTAGCTGTGTAACCTTCCCATTTGTCTTGCAAAAAAAAAAATCATAAAAAAATAGAAGAGATGAAAACCTATATCAGTATTGGGATCAGCTACACTTTCAGCTTGATCAAGATAGGGAAACAAATCTTTCCCCCCAGACTACCAAAAGAAAAAATCACCAGCCTGTACATAATTTAATCATTCAGTTTACTCCTAAAGTCAAATGAGAGTCAGGTTGGCAATGGACACTAACTGAGGAGGATGGATAGGGATGGGAAGAGAAGGATAGAGCTGTTGTTGTTCAGTCATGTCCCATCATGGAGACACTTCATGAACCCATCAGGGATTTTCTTGCCAGGATTGGTTTGCCATTTCCTTCTCCAGTTCATTGTACAAATGAGTGAAATGAGGCAAGAACTGTAAAGACTGAAATTTAACAGAGTCAATATATAATAATTGACAATATACAGATCCATATAAATCAGAACTCTCAATCTCCCTCAATTCTGGATTTCAGACCCCATTTCCTCTCAGTCTTTTGACTAATCCAAGAGTACTAAATCAATAAATCCAGGGTCATTTCTATGTGTCCATCCCAATGTACCGTCTGAACTAGTAGCTGATTGGATGAGGGTTAGGACTCATGAAACTCTGGGGTCAAATCCCAACTCTTCCTCTCACTCTCTGTATCAGAGATTCTAGAGATATCAGGTTATATCTGTATCATGCAAGTGGGAATGATCTGCTCCTTGGTTTTGGGGAATAGTTCAGAATGAGGATGACAAGATTTTCTGTTGGCATCAAACACTTGCAGAATATTTCAGTTTAACAAATCTTGTGACCCCAGTACCTCTATCTTCAGACTAGTAGAGATGGATTATGCACAAGACCCCGTACTAAGGCTCTGCAGAGGAGGAAAGTGTTACCTGGCAGCAGGATCTCTTATCTCTCAGTCATAAACATTACAGATTTTGACTCACTAAAAATAACTACCTAGCAGGCTAGCCCAGATCAGGAAAATTGGTGCTATTGCTTAACAGATTGGGTACATACTGAAGGACAACTCCCCATCTGCCTCTTAAATGAAACCATCCTCTCTTTATATAAATACAATGAGTCCCACATATCACAAAACTTTGAAATACCTGAAGTCATTGACAGGGAAAAGACACAGTAATGAGATGAATCACCAAACAGTGGAAAGACAGCCCGGACCTAGGACTGGATATGATTCATATCTGTTTGTTCCTATGGTTCCTTAAGCATCTGCCAGATTGGGAGCCCTACAAGGGAAAAGAGACTTCCTGAAAACAGAAGGGACATTGAAAACTGATTCTGGAGTCAAAATCCATCTCTTCCAAAGAAAAATTTGCCTCTGATTCTTTCTGGGGTGGCCCCAAAAGAGAATGGCTCAGAACTGAGTTTCTGTTCCCCCTTTATTTTTTCCAATTGATATTTTATCTTATTTTTCCAATTACATGTTATGAAAGTTTTTCCAACATGCATATGGTCATTTAAGTTGCAAAATTTCATTCCACCCTCCCTTCCCACTCCCTTCCCTTCAGTGGCTAACAGTTTGGTATATATTGTACATACACATTTGTATTTAACATATTTAATGGTTAGTCCTTTTATGTATGAGGAATTAGAATTAAAGGATAAGAAAGAAAACCACAAGATAGGAAATAAAAACATAACAGAAATCTTTAAAAGGTGAATGTAGAATTCATTCAGATTCTGTAGGGTTTTTTGTTTGTTTTGTTTTATTTTGCTTTTCTTCCTCTAGATGTGGATAGCATTGTCCATGGCAGGTCTCCTATGTTTGTCCTAGCTCTCTGAACTTCTGAGAGGAGTTGCACCCAGCAAGACTGATCAACTCACAATGGTATTGTTAATGTGTGCAATTCCTAAACCAGACTTAAACTCTCTCAGGGAAATTTCAACTCCAAACAAAACAACAATTCCAAAATAGAGCAACTGAATTGAAAAGTAGCAGACTCACTTTCAGACAAAACCACTATATTGTGCCAAGTTCAAAATCTGATCTGGTCTTCTAGGCACTCTTTCTTATGGTATTGTCAGTAGGAAAAGTTTGATTCCTTTCAAAGCATGTATCTAGATGAGAGTCTGGATACTCAATAAATTGAAAGACCTAAAATTGCAAAAATTTAAAAATAAAAGGTTAAAACAGAATTGACAGAAATTATAGATTAGACAAGAAGTTTTATTCTCTGGGGTTTACCATTTAAACCTTAAAATGGAGGACATTAGAAAAATGACTTCCACTTCCACTGGGGAAAAGAGTTTATCTTTTATGCAAAAACAGAGAATAGGGAAAATTACCAACCTCCTTTGTATGGACTGAAATAAAGTTTGCACAATATCTTTGTCCAAAACTGCTCATCAAAGTCTTTCATCCTTGTCCAATACTATGTGATCTCCTGTTGCTCTTCCTGGCAGGACAAGTCTTCTAGCATCCCGGTAATTGTCCTCCTGAGTTAGTAATTAACATAGGGAGAGTTACCTAGGAGTCTTAATTTCTTACTAACTGATATGTGAAGACTGAGTGCTCTAAAAAAATTAATCCTTTGCAAGGATTATAGTTTTGAGAAATTTCTATGCTTAACGCTATTCACTGTATTGGGTGTGTTTGTGTGTGTGTATGTGTATGTGTGTATGTATATACATATATACATCTATTTCTATATGCATATACATATATTCACACACACATATACATGCATTCATCCCACATTCACATTTTATTAGAGATATTCAAGGCAATATTTGGAAGGATATGGCTAATAAAATAAATCATACATTTGGGACTCAGGGACTATGAATAAAGCCAGGCTTGAACTGAGTCCTGAGAAGTGAAAATGTAGATTTTGTTTTTGAGGAAGCAGTCAAAATGACCCTGTACCATGTGAACATTTCATTCCAGGATGCTTTGCTGGGATTTCAATGAAACTATGATGAAATTCAGCAAACATTTATTAAATACCTTGTTCCCATAAAAGGCTATGTTAGCCTTGCTCCTTGTTTGGACACCACTGGATTTGAGATCTGGCCTTGCCAAATGCTATGTAATTATTACTCATATTAGCCCTCACCCTATAGTATAGAAGTTTATGTATGATCTCAGGAAGTCTGTTCAAGGGATTATAATATAATGATGACTTACACTAAGGCTCAGTTTCTTCTGTAATAGGAGTATAATAATGCCAGGGTAACGATGGGGATCAAAAGAGATAAGAGGTAGTATATTAAAGAAAAGTCTTTGGAAACATTTTTGATGTTGAAGAGTTTTCTCCTTCATTCTTGAAGAACTCAATGACATGCAAGAAAATTGGATTTGAGTGAGGGGATGATGTACTTAGTCACCAGTCTCACTTTCTCTTCTGGAGACATCTAGTTCCAGTTACAAGATATGAATCAAGTTGAGCAAAGATGGCACTAGATGTAAGGCAATAGGGGTTAAATGACTTCACTAAGTAACACAACTGGTAAAGTGTCAAGTGTTTGAGGCCATATTTGAATTCAGGTTCTCTTGACTCCAGGGCTGGTGTTTTATCCATTGTACCACCTAGCTGCCCCAAAGTACCATTTAAATTAATTAAAGTGATATATAAATGTAATCAACTATGTCTACAGTCACTCTATCTCCACCACTACTACTGAATCTAGTTCTGTTACCACTACTATTACCCCAAGCACCAGCACCACTACTACTATAGAACTATTATTAATGCCATTATTAGTACTACTATTACTGCAAATACCACCATCCCTATTACCATTACTATTATTGCAAACGTCATTATTATTACTCCTACCACTATTGTTCCTACTCCTACTACTCCTACCACCACCACCATCACCACCACTATTACTACCCTAATCATCACCAACACTACAACCACCATCACCACCACAACCACTATTACTCCTACCTTTACTCCTCCTCCTCCTCCTACCATCACCACCACACCATTACCACTATAATTCCTACTATTTTTACTCCTATTCCTACTACCATCATCACCATCACAGCCACTAATATAATTACTATACTGCTCTTACTCCTATTCTTGTTGCTATAACAATCACCAACACTGCCACTATCCTACTAAGACTATTACTGTTATTGCTGTGATTACAGTTACAACTATGGCATCGATTACAATTACTACTACTACTACTACTACCACTACCACTACTACTACTATTGCTATTACATTCTCTTAGCTTTTTGCTTATTTTGTTGTTTTAACTCTGCTTCTGAGGTATAGAAAGTATAGATCCAAGCTTTTTTTTTTCTGGAGTTGGGGTCTGATCCCTGGATTGTAGCTGGCCAAGATGTTGGCTATGCACTCCAGGCCTTGCCTTTGTTTCTTCCTTTATGTCCAGGTTCTGCCTTAGCAGTGGTTTGTTCCTAACCCACTCCTGTCTTTTACCCCAGTGTTCCCAGGGTTCAGACTTTGTTTGGGATTGGGAGCCTCTCTGCTGGCTTCCTATCTAGCTGTCAGGATCTTTACTGTTATCAAGCTGTCAAGACCTGGATTGCACTGTGGCTAAAAGCCTCCTGCTGGCTTTCTTACTTTCCCACCTCCTGGGTTTTACTTCCCCTTTTCCCCCAAGGAGAGAGACCCACGAAGATCCTCCATGATATCTACCATTAAAAACTTCTTCAAATCTTTTCTTTACATTGGTGGGATCTTTAGCTTGGAAGTCAGAGAGGAGGATTCATTTATCTTTGGTAGGGAAAAATTCCTGGCATGTTAGCATCATGCTGCCATCTTGGTTCTGCCCCAGAAATCTCTTCCATTGGATTATGATTTCTTTGAGGGCAGAAACTGTCTTTTGTCTGTTTTTCATATCCCCAGTGCTTAACCAAGCAATAAAAATCTACTTATAAATGTTTGTTGACTGACTAATATCAATAATTCTATGATTTTTCCTTTTAAAAATATAATAAATGGGGAAGATAGCAAAATAAGTCATATGTCTATTCAGAATATTTCTTTAAGTCCTAGATGGTATGCAGGTGATTATTGTATCTTCTCTTCATATGTGGAATTTCAGTCTATCTGGTCTGTTACTAATTCAAATAATATATACACATTCTCTACTTTCTGGAGGAGGACTAGAAAGACATTTCAATTCAAGAAAAATTTGTCAAGTCAAAGGCAATTGTTGTGCTTCCTCCCCCCAAAAAATTCTAAAACAAAAAAATCCAGTCTTTATTATTAAAGAATTTAAAATAGAAATGGAAGGGAAAGAAGGGAAGAATGGAGAGAATGATAAGCCATATGGGTTTTCAATTGAGTCTGGGAAATTTTGTTTGCTTCTATGTAGGTTGTATTAGTTGAAAGAGCTAGATATGAGGCTTCCAAAGCTACAAACAAATAGGATAAGTCAATTCTTTAACCTGTCCCTTATTTCTAAAGTCTTACTCTTTGTTTCCATGTATTTGGGGGTTATTCCAGAGAGATTTGCACACCATACATATCCTCCTGAGGAAAGAATCTCTCTCTTCTTTCTTGCAGGCACATAACCTTGCATCTAATCTTTCCACCAATCCAGAATCATGACTAAGCATCAGTATACAAAGTCTTCCAGACTTGTCTAGAAATTGAATTAGATAGTTAAAAAATGATAAAATATAATTATAATAATTCATATTTAAATGACTTATTAAAGTTTAAAAGTTTCTTTCTTCATAACAATCTTATGAGGTAAATGGGACAATTATTATCTCCATTTTATACATGAGGAAGTTCAAAATCAGAGAGGTGAAATGTCTTGCCCACAGCCAACTCTTTCATATTAGTGACCAGATTTAGAACTATGTTTATTTAGTCTAATGAATTTGCACCACCACCCCCCTTCTTAAACCACATCTCCCTGAATTCTATTCTTTGTCTGAAGGATTTGTTCTCCTCAGAGAGTTTTCTTATCTCTTTTTCCATTTGGCCAGTTTTGCTTTTTAAAGCATTCTTCCCCTCAATAACTTTTTAAACTGTTTTACCCATTTGACCTAAGCTGGTTTTTAGCATGCTATTTTCTTCAGGGAGATTGATGAATTTACCAGAAATCAGGAATCAATACTTCAAAACCAAAAAAAAATGAAAAATTAGAAGAAAATGTGAAATATCTCATTGAAAAAAACAACTGATATGTGGAAAACAGACTTAGGAAAGATAATTTAAAAATTATTGGAATACATGAAAGTCATGATCAGGAAAAGAGCCTTGACATCATTTTCAAAGAATTACTACAGGAAAATTACCCTGATATTCTAGAAGCAGAGGGCAAAATAGAAATGGAGAGAATCCACCGATTCCCCCCGAGAAAGTGATCCCAAAAAAACAACCCCTAGGAACAACCCCTAGCCAAATTCCAGAACTCCCAAGTCAAAGAGAAAATATTACAAGCAGCCAGGAGGACACAGTTCAAATATCATGGAGCTGCAGTCAGGATCACACAGGACTTAGCAGCAACTGCATTGGAAGCTCGTAGGGCTTGGAATATAATATACCAGAAGGCAAAAGAACTTAGAATACAACCAAAAATCTTGCTCAATTTCTTCCCTTGGGAAGATTAGGACAAATGAAAGTGAAATCATCCTTATTTAGCATCTACTATGAGTGGGGATTGACATTGCTGGGAATATAGAAGTATGAGAAATGCTTAATACTAACAGGAAACTTAGAATCAACTACTATGGGAATATAAAATTAGGGGTTAATTAGAGGAGTTTAGACATCCTGATTTCTTGGCCAAATTGCAGTCCATATCAGTGATTTGGAGGAGACATTGGGGTAACATTACTCATTCTCAGATGCATCATCTATAGGACAGAGGTGGGATTGACCAGTCCTTAGATGCTGGAAGGACTAATTCAACACAGAGGAGTAAAAACTTTCTCTGGAGAAAAATATTTACAAAATACATCAGTTAAAGAAAGTTTGTAACCCCTCGTACTTAAATTGAGTAATCTTAAAAGCTCAGACTTATTTAGCAGGTGTAGTTATTTCAATCTTGTAGTAACTGATACCAGTATATCTCTCCTCTAACAATCACAAAATCTATACAAAACATTCAGATCATTTGAAAAACTAATAATGATCTCCCAGCTAGTCAGCCTGTGGTCAATCAACCTAGTACCAATAAAGATTGGCTACTGAGTGAGGAACTAGATTGATGTATCTCTCTGCTTGATTCATCATATATGAAGTCTTCCAGACATATGCTCATAAGCTGAATTTGGCAAATGGCAATGATTTGAAATTTCCTTTAGTCCTTTAAAAGGATTTCATGACCTCAAGATTCACCCCAGAGCAGACCAAGAGCATCAGGCCAATGAGGCCAAAACAATGAAGAGACATGGTTCTTCTATTAGTTCCTTAGACATCTACCATATTAGAAGTCACATGAAAGCTCAGATCACCCCTGAGAGAGAAGAGAACCTTCCAATCTAATTCTGGTAGCATATACCATCTCTCCTGATGAATAATATCTCTCTAAACCTAATTGCAAATTGAAGAAAAGACATTTGGACTTTGTAATCTCCTTTCTTCTACCAAAACAGACAGTAAATATTGTATTTTGCCTTTCTGACCATTAATTTCCCCCCAAGTCCAGCTCAGTACAACTCCTAATAGATTCTGTGCCAGAAGCAAAATAAAATCTGACCAGAGTTGGTCAGTAGGAAACTAAGATAAGGAGAACCAGAATCTGGACAGTGGGAAATCTCTCTAAGGTCATGCTGAAACCCCAAAGTCCTGCTGTGTCTTGAAAGCATCAGCTACTCTTGAGTGACCCCCCACCCCCGTCCAGAGCACTGATTGAGAGATGTACAGCAAAAGGAGTGGAGTTTATAGATTCAGCTCCTGATCATGCCACTTGTGCTAGGAGCCAATAGAAATTTCCTTTACCATTTCAGCCATGATCAGAGACTTCAGTTGCCACTGTCTGAAATTTAAAAACCAATTAAATTCTTACCCCTACATATCACCCTTAAATGAAAGAAGAGGTCTTTGTGATGAAAATTCAGTCTGTGAGAATAGAATCAGTCTGTGAGAATAGAAATGAGACATGCATCTCAAAATGAGTGAGAAGACTATATCTGGGTGACTCAAACTCCTTTCTGGGGTCCATCTCATTTTCATGGTCCATGAGATATGAAACTAGTCACAATCAGTGATGTTGTGGTTAGTCATTCATTATAGTGTAAGAGTCAGATTCAGGAACATCTTTGATATAATTAGTCTTATTACAATGTTTATTAAGTGAGTCTCTTTTCATTAGATACAATCAAAAGGAAATACTTGAAAAGGTTAAAAATGTTAACTTCAATAAATAATTGAAAGCAACTAAAGGATGTAATTTTAGAATGAGAAAAAGATGATAACCTCAGTTAGGACTAGAAGTTCAGAATACAGACTTCTGAGGGATGCACACAAAAGGACCCTAAACAAATAGTATATTGGACTCCAGTATTTTATTATATGCATATTAGTGAAACTATGATTCAATGCCACAAACATGTGTTAAATATTAAATATGTGCAGGGTCCTATGCTGATCTTGCTTGGACATTACTGGCCTCTAGACTGGATCTTATTGAGCTCTATGAGATATATATACATATATATTTACATATATATCTTACATAAATCCTCACACCATATAGTTTTTGCTCTCAAGAAGTCAGACTTAAAAGTTCAACTAAGAAGATAACTTTCTATGAGAGTTTGGGGAACATTATCCAGAAGATGGTCAACTTAGGTCCTTGAGTAGTAGTGAAAAGGCAGAAATAAGCACACATAAGTCTAAGTTGAGTAAACATTGAGAGTTAATGATTATTCAATGAAATTAATCACTGGTAAATATATATGTGTGTGAAAGTGTGTGCTTGTGTGTGTGTGTGTGTGTTTGTGTGTTAGTATATGTGTAAAAAGGAAATTAGCTATTCACATCTAATTTTGTCTTTGAAATTTTTGTGGCACTTGCATAGGTTATTCTCTAGGTCTGTAACTGTTTCCCTCATATTTTTGTTCCTTAAATTCCTGTTCTTCCTTCCAGACCCAACTCAGGTATCCCTTTCATGAAACTTTCTCTCATTTCAACTTTTTTATATCACTTTGTCTAGACTCCTCTCTTGTACCAATTGTTGAAACTCTACTCACTATCTCAGTGATTTCTCACATCAAAACATCCCTCCTTGATCATCACTCCCATGCATCCTCTTTTCTTAGTAGAAGTGGAATTCTCCCCCCCACACAATAATATTTTTCATTTGTATCTCCTGTGACTATTAAATGTCTTATACATGCAAAATGATTAATAAATTACTACTCATTCTTTCTATAATATAATGTAGTGGAGAGAGCAGTGAGAAAACTATATTCAGTGCCTACAAGATGTGTGACCATGAGAAAATTTCTGGATATCAGTTTAGTTGTTTATATTCCACCCCTATCTCAAAGCCTCAGTGGTTTTACTTGTGGATGTGAAAGTCCTGCAAGGCCTTGAGGTAGGACTAAACTAGGGTGAATAGGAAAGTTCCAATCATCTTCAGTCTCTTTGGAACTCTTCAAATTTCAAGTCACTCTGGAAATTTTTGGTTTTCAGCTTCAAGAGACAAAATGGAAGACGTCAGTCACACCTCAGGTCACTGATATGAGAGGAGCTGGTAGTCTCCTACATGTCCCTGTTCTCAGCTTGCTACAGTAAAGTCTTCAAGGAGTTTCCCTTTGGGTGAGCTCTAGTTGAGCTGAGGTAACTTCTCCAATGAGAAAGCTCTTTTACTTTATATACACTATATTCTTTTATGTATGCTTCCTTTTGTTTCTATTTTATTAGTGATTTGGATAAATGTATTTCTTTGCTGTGTACTAGATGTGTATTAATTGTGGAAGAGGGATCTTAGCCTTGGATATATAATTTGGGATCTCCCCTCCAACAATAATGACATTTTGAATGGAAGTTAAATGGAATCTTATCATATCACCTAGACCAATAATATTTAAAGGAGCAGATACAGTTCTAGCTTAGTACTCCCTGTCTCTAAGAAGAACAGAGTAGTGCCCTCTGCTCTCACTTAGTGTTTCCTTTCTTGGAAGAAAGTAAGATATTCCTTAAGACTGGTGGAGGAAGAAGCGAGAGGTGTGTGTACTGCCTCCCTTTGAGTCACACAAAGACAATACCTGCTAGAGAAAAGGCTATAAACACTAGTAAGACATAGAGCTCTCTCTATATGTGGGGATTTATCACATATAACATGTGATATCACATATAACATGGGAACAGTCTTAACGTGGTCATGACCACAGGCAAACATTCTGTACCATGTGATACAACTCTCTCACTTTACAGACGATGCAACTAGAGCCTCCAAAGGTGAAGTATCATATACAAGGTCTCACTGAGTGAATAATCATGTCAAATGAAGTGAGGGCTTTTGATTTCTAGACCATGCTGCTATCATCCCAAACCTTCAGATTAACAAATAATTTTAAAAGCATTCAGTGTGTTCGCACCAACTTAATCTATACTATTTCAAAATTTCTAACAGTTTAGAAAAGAACAGGATGGAAGCTGAGTTTTGTACTCCCTATAGACAGATTAAAGAATATTCTAAGTAAAGGCAAATAAAGGGCACTCAGCATGAAGCTGATGATTTTGATTTTTTTCTAAAAAAAGAGGTAGTGGGTTTTTTTGTTAAATTATTATTACTAGGGGTGGCTAGGTGGCGTTGTGGATAAAGCACCGGCCCTGGAGTCAGGAGTACTTGGGTTCAAATCCGGTCTTAGACACTTAATAATTACCTAGCTGTGTGGCCTTGGGCAAGCCACTTAACCCCGTTTGCCTTGCAAAAACATAAAAAAAAATTATTATTGCTTATTTGTTTTTGTATTAAAATCATAAATTTAAAAACAAAAATTTTGAAGTCTAAATTCTCTTCCTCTTTTCACTCATTCTCTGATCCTTTCAGAAGACAAGCAATGAAAAATACATTTTCATTTTAGCAATGTAGACAAAAGCAAGAAAACCATGAAATCGAATAAAAAATTCAGATCTTTCAATTATCAAACCCTAAATGATTATGTTCACTTACTATTGTATATTGTGTATCTGATATATTACATTGATCCACTACTCTGTTTCTTAGAAAATTAGATTGCATGGTTGATTACTATCTTGTAATATATTTTGAAATCTGTTACTACTAGACTACCTTTCTTCACTTTTTTTTGATTTATTACCTTCACATACTTCATTACTTTTTTTCCTCCAGATGAACTTGATTATTTTTTCCAGGCCTATAAAAAGTCTTTTGGTAGCTTGATTGATATGGCACTGATTAAGTAAATTAATTTAGGTAGAATTATCATTTTTATTTTATTAGCTTAAGCTCTGCATGAGCAATTAATCTTTCTCCAATTGCTCAGATATGTCTTTGTGTGAAAGGTATTTTGTAATTGTGTTCATATAATACCCAGAAATGTCTTGGATGGTAGATTCCCAACTACTTTCTATTGTCTACAAGTATTTTCAATGAGATTTCTCTTTTTATCTCTCCTAGCTGGTCATATATAGAAATAATCATTTATATAGATATATTTTATATGTTGCAAATTTGTTAATTGTTTCAACTAGTTTTTTAGTTGATTCTCTAGTATTCTCTAGGTATGAAGTCATATCATCTACATCTATGAAGTCATATCATCTACATTTTGTCTATTTTTAATCCTTCAATTTGTTTATGTCATTGCTATAGCGAGCATTTCTAGTATTATATTGAATAACAGTGGTAAAATTACTTATTTAAGGGGATATGGGAAAACTGGACACTATTTCCCTGTTGGTGGAATTTTGAACCAATCAGAGCATTCTAGAGAACAATTGTCTTGATAACTTGTTTTTCCAATGAGATATTTCATATTTTCTTCTACTTTTCTATTCTTTCGGTTTTGTTTTATTGCTCCTTGATTTCTCATGGAGTCATCAGTCTTGCCTAACTATAATTTTAAGGAGTTATTTTCATTAATACATTTGATTAATCTTACTTTCTATATTTGGTTAATTTTGCTTTTTAAGAATTTTAAAATTTTCATCAGTGAAATTTCTTAACATTTGTAAATTTTGCTTTTTAAGGCATTCTTTTCTTCAGTGGAGTTTAATACTTCTTTTTTACCATTGGATTAATTCTGTTTTTCAGGTGTAATTTTCTTCAATATTTTTTACTCCTTTTATCAAGCTATTATTAGCAGTAGTAGCTATTTTTTCATAATTTTTTGTATTACTCAAATTTCTTTCTCCATTCTTTCCTCTACCATTCTTATTTGATTTAAAAAAAATTTTTCTCTTCATCTTTTTCCTTAACTCTTTTGGGAAGTCTTGTTAAATTTGTTACCAATGTGCATTTTCCTTTGATGCTTTGTTTATTGATGCTTTTACATCTTTGTTTTCTTCTGAGTTTGTATCTCTATTCCTTGTCACCATAGCAAATTTTTATAGTTAAATTGTTTCTTCATTCTTTGCTCATTTTTCTAGTTTATTTGTTGACTTGGAACTTTTTTCTTAAAATTGTATTCTGCTCCCTGAGGAGAAAAGAACTGTCCCAATTATTTTTGTGTTTCTGTTTTCACAGTGAGCTTGGTGGTGGAGGAGGAGAGGTAAGTATTTTGTGCTTCTAAAGGAGATCCAAGGAGAGGACATATGGTCATTGCTCTTCTGGTCTTTGTTCCTTTGTAATCATAAGACACCAGGGGTGGCTAGTGTAACACAGTGGATAGAACATTGGCCCAGGAGTCAGGAGTACCTGAGTTCGAATATGGCCTCAGACTCTAAATAATTACCTAGCTGTGTGGCCTTGGGCAAGCCACTAAACCCCATTTGCCTTGCAAAAACCTAAAAAAAGTCATGACACCAGAGGTCCCCTCTGTATTGAAATTACATCTCAGAAATGAGTAATGGGCAATGCATTTGCTACACAGAGTTCAGTTCAATTCCCAGTGCCAGCACAGAGGTCCTCTGAAGTCTCCTGATGACTTGTCCAATCCCTTTATCATCTCTTGTTGCTCTCAGAAGTGGAGGACTGCTGCAGTGTCACTCACAGCCTCCAAAGCCCACCACTGATGTGGCTATCATGTTGCACTCTGGGTCAGTAACACAACCTTCTCCTTCTCATTTCCTAAGTTGTCTTTAACAGAAAAAAATGTCTCAGCCTGACTTTTTGTTGATCATACTGCTCCAGAATATGATATATGCTATTTTAATGTTGCCTGGGGGGAACATTGGGAGAGTTTGACTTAAATCCCTCCTGTACTCTGTTGCTTCCTTCTGTTAATATTGTAGTTAACTTTGGAGGCCCATGACGTTTGAATGCTTCCAAAGTGGTATGATCTGGGGAGAGGTCTGCTCATTGCCTTCCTGGTTATACACAGCAAGTACATGACCCTTTAGGAATCAGTTGGCTTATATGTGATTGAGTTTCAGTAAATTATTGATGGACCTGGTAACTGTTAGCCTACTGAGAAGATCCCCCCCCTCCCCGACTGGTCTCCTGGACCAGGTTTATTTGATGTCAAGTTCATGTGAGGAACTACAAGGTGAAACTGAGTCCTCACTCTGTTCTGGGACTCAAGACCACCCAGGTATGTTTATGGAACTTGTTCCACATTTCTCACACAGGAAGAGTCTCTATTCCTCTGTTCCCTGAAACTAACCCAGAACTGGCACCATTCCTGCTCACAGTACTGGTGAAATGGTCCTCGGATATCTCTTTCTTCCCAGTTGTTCAGTCCTCTGGTATTGGGGTTTTTCCTGTTGTTGCTACTGCTATTGTCATTATAATCTGCTGCCACTTCCACCATGCTGCTCTCTGACACTTCTGGTTAGCCCCAATTCCAGTGTCCACTGATCAATCTGTCTTTCTTCCTGCACTGCAAATTATTTTTGGCTTTCCTAATCAGAATAAAAGTATGCTGTAATCATTCAAGTCTGACCAGACTCAATGGAGACTTAGTGGAGAAGATCCAGTCAAAATTGCTGCCACTTATTCTATCATCTTGATTTTATCACCAGAACACCTTCCAGAAAAAACTATACAATATTACTGCCTAGTTATCTTAACATAGTTGGAGAGTCCCAGGTAACAGAAAATTGTTGCCAAAACATTTGAGACAGGTTATGGTACATAGGAAAGAATACTGGGTTTGAACTCAGAGTAACTCCATTCATTCTAGGACAAATAATGAATAGTAATAAAAAGAATATTTCTTACATAAACCTGGGGTATGGTCTCTCAAAAATATCCAAATAATATGTGGGATATATGGTCATACACAAATATCACACAGAAAGGAATACATGTAGCTAAAGCCAATGTGCCTTAGAATCAATCTAGTTTTAAACTAAAATGGACCATAAGGTACCAAGATTCTTGGTTGCTACTATTAAAGGTACAATCTTTTTAGTCACCTAGGTTAGCCACTTTGATATCCTCCTCAACTCTTCTCATGTTCACTCCATGCCACATCTTGTGGACAAAAATAAAGAAAATTAAGTGTGATTAATTCTCAATAGTGAGGTAATAATCAATAGTGAGGTAATAAAATACTGGGTATATTTGTATATGATAAAAATTATAATTTCAATTAAATGAACAAACTTTCCAACCCCCCCAAAAATAATCCCAAGTTAACAAACTGCCTTATATAGAAATGCCCAAAGTTTTAACAACAATAAAGATGAATCAGAAATCATAATGTAATGAGGTCAATTTGACATCAGAGTTAGAATTAAGACATAATGGAATTGGGGTGTGTCTAATAAATGAAATATGGTTCAGAATTGGTTTACCTTATTGAAAAGTGAAAATAATAATAATAACAGTAATAGTATTTAAATGATAGCAATTATATGTAGTGTCATAAGATTTTCAAAATCCTTTACAAATAATCATCTCATGTTATCCTACTAATAACTCTGGGAAATTAATTCTAATTAACAGGGAACTAAAACAAAGAAATTAAGTGATTTGTCTATGGTCACATATAGAAAGTGTTTAAGATTTGTCTTTCTGACTTCAGACCTTACACTACTATCTACTTCATCATCTAGTTGCATTATATTAGTATATATATATAGATATAGATATATTGTTAGAAATATAAACACATATGTTTTATATGTGTTTATATATGTTCATATATGTATGTGTTTGTACATATACTTACACATATATATTTGTGTGTTACGTATGTATGAATGATGGGCATCATTTCTCTCTTAACCCTTTCTGTTCTGTCCTTTCTTTTGTGGTTCAGTCATTTCCAATTTGTCCTGACCCCATGGACCATACCACTCCAGGTTCTTCTCCCAAAGTCTGTCCAAGTTCATCTTCATTTCTTCCATGCCACTATTTGTCCATCTCATCCTCTGTCATCCCTTTTCCTTTTGCCTTCAATCTTTCCCAACATTTGGGTCTTTTACAATGAGTCCTTTCTGTCCTTTCCTGTACATGGATTATTCTCTTTGTCAGAGAAAAAAAAAAGCAGAACAAAACTCAAATAGCTCTCTATTATTATCAATAATAAAACAAAATAAATTCTTCTTTCCTCTTTTATGTTCTTCTTCCTCCCACCTTCACTCCACAGTTAGCCTTGTTTCCAAGATCCCTGACAAGATTTCAGATAAAGTAGAGCATTCTTGAGCATTCAGCTGATCTAGATATGCACAGATATCCAAATCATCTCATAACTGTCAAGCAGTTGTGACAAAGGCAGCAGGGTTTTGAGATCTTTATAATATGCTGTAATTAGAACCACATAGTAACAGTTATGTTAGTGTGTCAAGTGTATAAGCTTTGAAGAAGCATAGAATTTTGTACTTGGAAAAGACTTCAAAGATCACTCATTCACCTCTCATATTAGTAGACATGTAGTACCTGGAACACTTCCTCCTCACTCATATGGCCCTCAAATTATCTACCCAAGGATTAAGATATTCAAAATAGTAAATACTGAGCACTCATTACTTCCCCCCCCTCAATCAACAAAGGGATGTGACCAGTTAAAAATATTAGAGCATTTGGGGCAGCTAGGTGGCGTAGTGGATAAAGCACTGGCCTTGGAGTCAGGAGTACTTGGGTTCAAATCCAGTCTCAGACACTTAATAATTACCTAGCTGGGTGGCCTTGGGCAAGACACTTAATCCCATTTGCCTTGCAAAAAAACCTAAAAAAATATTAGAGCATTTAATAAATACTGAATGGTAATAAAAAGAATATTTCTTCCATAAACTTGGGGTATAGTCTCTCACAAATATCCAAATAATATGTGGGATATGTGGTTATGCAAAGATATCACACAGAAAGGAATACATATAGCCAAAGCAGATGTTTTTAAGGCCTTTTATCTAAAGGGCATCCTTAACAAGGGTACTAGCATGGAAAAAAATAGCTATTTTTCTTGTAACTGCAGGGCTTCCAGTGTCTTCTGATGATGTCATTTCTATGTCTTTTCTCCCTGCTGGGGGTTGCTCCATGGAGGGACTATACCTCCTTCAGACATTTTGTGAATTCATCCCTTCATTCCCCTCCCCCCAATTGTACTGCACATATTCACACATGGTATCCAGCCTGCATGTTATATAGTGGTGAGGGTTTTTTTTAATCTAAAAATGCATCTTTGTGCATATAGTTAACTATACTGAAACAGGAAAAATACTTAGATTTTAAAAACTGGAGAATCCTGAAGCTGAAAGGAATTTGTAAGATTTTGAGCTAGTAGTCATTGCCTTGTTTTTAATCTAGTTTTCAGAAATTGAAAATTGGAAGGATCTGAAATGATCACCATAACCAAAGTGATGCCTCTGTCACAAAGAAGCCCAAGTCATTATCTTGATAAGAGGAATGGGAAGATACTTCTCTTTATTCTAAAAAGCTTGGCATCTATGATACAGAAACTCCTGTACTAAGGAAAGGTCTCAGTGGTGTCTCAGACTCTGAGGGAATGTGATAAAGGGAATTGTAATTAAGTGCTAAACAAAGGTTTCCAGTCTTTTCCAAAAGAACTGCAGAAGAAGCATGCAGATGGATTCTAAGCCAAAAGGTCATGGCAGCCTCTGCACGTCAGACATCCAGATGTGCCATATATCTGGCAGAGCAGTGCTCCTGAGGAGGGTCTAAGCAGAACATAGTTGGTGGCATAACCTCCAACAAGGACCACAACAGAGTCTGATAAAAATTGTGTGTGATCCATAATAGCATTCAGGGGAGAAACTGAGACATCAAAAGGAAAGGGTCCCAGAAGAAGTACGTTGACATTACTGAACAATAGCAGAGGACTTTGAGCATGAGAGTCATTTACATAAATGTGCCTTGACTACATGTGTTTCTCATATATGCTCCCTTCCATGACTTGTGGTGAGGTCACATGTTCTACCTGGCTACACATCTTGACCTCCACATGTGTTTTCTACTTATATCTGTTTTTTAATACTAATACTACATATTTTGTGGGAAAATCCCTAAAATTTATGAGAGGCATCTCCTCTTGTTAGTTTTCTTATGATACCATTTGATTAAATACCTTTCCTTTGCACTATTTGAAGGAGTCCAAAACTCCTCAACTTTCTATTAGGTCTGATATTCACTCAGATACTAGATTAGGGAATATGGACACAAAGTATATATTAAATTAGGTAGAATAATACCACAAGTTGTTTCATGTCTCTGCATACAAGTCACCATAACATATAATTTGCTGTCCAATGTCAAGAAGCTTGGGGGCGGCTAGGTGGCACAGTGGATAAGATCACCGGCCCCTGGAGTCAGGAGTACCTGAGTTCAAATCCGGACTCAGACACTTAATAATTACCTAGCTGTGTGGCCTTGGGCAAGCCACTTAACCCCATTGCCTTGCAAAAAACTAAAAAATTTAAAAAAAAACAAAAAAAAAGAACGAAGCTTACCAGGTTACAGTGGAAGGATCATTGTTTTTGCTCTTCTTTGCATTTTGAGATCTTAGTTCTGGCACATAACAATTGCTGAATAAATGCAAGTTAGGTGACTGACATATACTGATTGACTAATTTACTGCTTGCAGTATTCTACCTTAAAGTTTAAAAGGAAAGCATCAATTCTTGTACAGAATCCTCACATTTTTGCTTTGTCGTTGTGTTGTTTCTCATCATTCAGAAGATTCCAGAATAATCATTGCTCTCCTCACTTCTACCTTTCCAAGAGTAAATTTATCATCAGAACAAGAAGCAGGCTGTTAGTTTTTCTACATTCAGCAAAAGGATCAAAAATACTTATCTGAATAACTAAAGCTTTTAATCATAAATATATCTTGCTGGTTTAATTTTCTTATGTTTTCTTTATTACTTCACCATTTCATTCCTCAGGTTGAATAATCTTCCTTATAATCACACCAAGAAATCATTCCTTCAACTACTAGTCTTCATTTTTTTCTACTAAGTTTTCCTCCAGTTTTTAATTTCTTCCTATTAAAAATAACTTATTGGTAAATAAAGCTACCTATTGCATCATAACTGTTCCTGTTGAGTAAAGTATCCACTTCCACAGTCATAGACCAATTTGCTCTCAGTGATGACAAGAAGGAATTTACTTTTCATTAAGATTTTCAATATATCTAGTTTGCAACCCAAATTCTCTGCTTTAGTGAGGCCTCAAATTTTGTAACTTCCCCCGAACCTTTCTGAATCCTACCCTTTATGAATCACTGTTCCTTTTCAGTGAAATTCTTCTGATGAAGATGGGTTGTTCTGTTTATGTGTAATTTGGGCCTGTGACCCTCTCTTTGGTGCTCAAGTTTCTTACCTCCAAAATGGTGATAGCAAGCTAGGTGATCTCTAAATTCTCTTCCAACACTACATCTGTCTCTTATCTATAATTGATATCTAAGTATATATAATATAGATGACCCAAGATCCCTCAGACTGAAAGAAAGCACCTCATGAGTCTTAGAATATTGAATAATGAGAGGGATGTTCTAATAATTCTACACTCTATTTTTGGTAATGTTATCTAGTTTTTTTCTTGTAGGAACATTCAAACTATCATTGAATAAGGCAGAAATCCTGTACATTTTCTATATTTGAAGGGATGGCAAGTCTAAATGGACCAAATACCACAGCTGCCTACCTTAGGAGATATTCAAAAGGAAATGGTACATTGAGTGGGAAGTGGAGAAAGGAGAGGCTAAGTTAAGTGTTAATGTCATAGAAGTATTAAAAATTTAGGGCACAGATTGAGAAATAACATTGAATCTAGGCAATTAAATAAATAACATTTTATTATTAAATGCTATATAATGCTGTAGTGATCTTTATTTGTATGTAAAATGAATATAAGAGGAGGGCATTAGCAGTTTCAAAGGGTCAAGAAAAGCATTAAATATCTATCAGATAAGAACTACTATTTAAGTTCATATTCTATACCAGACACTCTGCTAGGTGCTAGGTCTGCAAATACAAAGAAGGAAATTATTTCTAATCCTAATAGGAATATTTCATCCCAATACTCTGTTTATTTGCTCAGATATGTTCTAATCATATATGAGCTTGAAATGACATATATGGGACTTTATTGGATTCTGGAGGTAATTTATTGAGTAGGAGAAATGATGTGGTCAGAAGTAATCCTACAGGATTACTACCTTAGAGGAAGGGAAATGATATGAAAGAAAGTTAGTTTAGGAGGTAGAGGACAGGTCTCAGAGGGTTTCTTATGGTTAGTAATATGGACTGAATAAAAATGTTTTACATGATTAGACCTTAGTAAGATTATTTTGGGCAAAGGGTGGATTTGAGAGGAAAGACTTGAATTGATGTTTAATATCAATTTCATAATAAATCATTTTTAAAATTTAAAAATCATTTTTTCTTTTAAATTATGAAGATGATACTATTAAAGACATTAGCATCTGACTGAGTTGGAAAGAAGTAGGTAATGGAAACTGGGGAGGCTAATGACTCAGAAATTGGGATGTTTAAGGTGGCAGCAACATATACATTGAAGTTCTGAAGCATGAGAAAAGGGTTTTGGGAGGAAAAGACTGTGAGTCAAGTACTGAACTGGGAAAGAGGGTCAATCACCTGAAAACTAGTGAATTATATCATGCTTCTTAACTCATAATATAGGAGGAAGATGAAAGGTTAGAAGGGAACAAGCATTTATTAACTACCTACAATATGCCATTGGGTCCTGAAAGTCAGAATTACCTGAGTTCAAATCAGGCCTCAGACACTTACTAGTGGGCAACTTAACCCTGATTGCCCCGCACCCAGGGCCTTCTCCAGTCATCCTGATTCCTATCTGGCCACTGGACCCAGATAATTCTATTAGAGAAAGTGAGGCTGGTGACTTAGCATAGTATCTCCTCACTCAAATACAATACACGTGCTTGACATGGCGTCACCTCCCTGATATCATAGTCTTCCTCAAAACTGAATGACAACACCATGCTAAGTACTTTACCAATCTTATCTCAGTTTATCCACATAATAACCCTCTGATTCAGGCACCTTGAAGAGTCCCATTTTCAGTTGAGAAAATTGAATCAGACAGATTAAGTGATTTTCCCAGGGTCTCAAAGCTTGTAAGTTTCTGAGGTCACATTTGAACTCAGGTCTTCCTGACTATAAAATATAAACTATAACTATAAGCTCTATAAACATTCACAACATTCTTGTACCATCTATCTACTTCTCATTAATATTTATTGTTAATATTTATTAATCTCATATTAAACTGATTCAGAGAGGTTAAGTGACATGACCAAAGTCACAGAGCTTGTACATAATGGAGTCTTACTTTAAACTCAGGTACAAAGATTATCCAGCATCAAGGTGAACTAAATCTGAATACAGATTGTACTGAGAAGAGCAAGGGGTTGACATTTTAAATCCAAAAAACACAAGATTTCAGCCCCATCACCCCTAGTACTTAGGTTTGTCTCTCCAATCATCAAGTAGAGGAATCTTTAATATTTCCTCCAGCTTTTGATGCTTCTTCAGGTGTAGAGGACACAAACAGGTGAAAACCCACGAGACTTTGACTCTAACCCTGATCAGCCAGGACAGTGTCAGCAGGAGGAGATTTCTATGGTGATAATTGGTTTGGTGGTTTTTGTGATTAAACCCACACTTAACAACGATGTGTGTGACTTGTAGGTGTGTAACTGTTGAAGGACATCACAGACGCTCAACGACTGTGGAAGGGTGAGATTTTCTGCTATATTCCTTAGCAGCTGGGTCCCAGATCAGAAAAGGAAGGAGGAACTTACAAGATCTTCAATGTAACAGTTCTGGGCTTGTTATCTCTCTGTGCTAATTTGGAAAATCAGTAAATGAAAGCATCTTCATTCCCCCTCTCTAGACTTCAGGCAGAATGGTATGAATCTTTCCATTTACAGAAATCTGGTTTGTTTCCACTAAAATCTCTTATATTTGATGACATTACTCAACCTGTCTTGTCCTAACTCAGAAGGTCACTTAGTATTTGGCTAATGTAAACTCTGGAGCATCGTCCTTTAATATTTTTTCTAACATAGAACAGGGAAGAACAGTTGACCTGGGGCCAACCTCCAACTAAATTTGCCTAGTAATAAAAATTGCTTACATTGATTTAGGACTTTATGGCTGTAAAGTATTTCAAATATATTACCTCATTGATCCTTAATTTTATTATTTCCTTTAATTATCTTATTAATCTACATTATCAAAGAGAAAAATAAAAAGGAAAAGCAACTTGTTCTCTCTCTCTCTCTCTCTCTCCCTCTCCCTCTCATTTCTCTCTTCTTTTCTACCTTCCCTTCTCTTACACACACACACACACACACACACACACACACACACACACACACACAAACACAGTTCATCTTCTGATTTGTTATTGTCTAATGATTTAAATTTACTCATCTTTTTGTAGTTCATCATCATCAATATCACTATTCACTAGAGAAAAATTTGATCAGTCAGGGGTCTTTACTTATTCATTGGGTTTTCATGAGTGCAGAATTGTTCTTGGTACTGTCGAATTCAGAAACTGGATGAAGCCTATGTCCAGTGTTCAAAAGTCTTGATCATCCCATAAGAAAAATAGTTATGAATAGGATACTGTGCCAAATTGTGTTTTAGAAACCAAAAGTGAGCACTGGGATAATCACATATAGAAGGACAAACTGGCTGGCTCTCCCAGAATCAGGCCTAGTAGATCTGACCACTCACAGTTCTAAGATTTTTCAGGAGTTTTGAGATATCTCTTATCTGATGCCATAGCCTCAAGTCTGTACTTGTTGAGTCCTCTCCTCTATCCTCTCCCAAACAACTAGTACATTATTTACTTTAAATGAGAGTTATTTGTCTTATGAACTTTTAGCATATCAAGAATATGTTAAAAAAAAAAGAAAAGTTTCCATTGGCAGTCATTACAAAAAGAAAGACAATTAATTTCACTCCTGCCTTAATAAACAATAGTTTTAATGGCCCTAATGAGGACAGAAGCAGCTAAGAAAATGTCATATTCTAATCAACACAAAGATATCAACACAATTTTCTGACTTATTTATTATTAGAGTACATCAATTAGAGAAAAAATATTAGCAGGATACAATAACAACTTCATTATTTTGCCCATAGAAGGTTTTAGATGGAATCATAATTTATGTGGAATCATAAACAAATTATGTGTTTTCTTCACCATAATATCAACAATGCACACATTAGACAGGATGACCTATGTGAAAATTAGCATGTCCCTATAATAGCAGGGGCTGTAAAAAATAGAGAAAAGAAAGAGTAAAGGGGACAAATGATTTCTACTTCCACATACCCATTCCCAAAATCTCCCCCAAATTTGACTTCTCTTCCCTATTCTCATCTTTTTACTTTCTTCAGAAATCATTCCTTTTCTCTCCCCAGTGAGCCAGGTTAATATCAGGTTAAAAGAAAGATCTAAAGATAACAGGATTTTCCCCATAAGTATAGATTTATTGCATTGCCAACCCACTTGTGTCATAGAGAAAGAGACAAAGAGATAGAGATAGTATATAAAATTAGAGGAAGAGATGTAGCCAGAGATTTACACACATTTATAATATATTAATAAATATGTAGACTATATAGGTATATGTATAGATATGTTTGTGCATATAGCCACACATAATTAGGTGGCACCTAGGTTCAGGAAGACTCATCTTCCTGAGTTTAAATCTGGCCTCAGACATTACTATCTCTGTGACTCTGGGCAAGTCACTTAACACTGAAGTGTTGCATAAATAAGTTACCTGCCACATTGTGCACATGTTCCTCATATGTGTGACCCTCCCTGAGTATTCCTTAGACATATATGTTTACTGTGTGTGTGACTCTTCACATATGTGCCATATTTCTTAAGATTTTGTTTTGCTTTCTGTTGTTGCTTTCCTTTGAGAAAATGTCAACATTGTTTTAACTGTATGTATCATTACTGGAAAGCAGTGGAGGAAAAGAAGTAGAAAGAAAACAAAGAAAAAAACTAAAAAAATTGTATACTTATAATCTATATTCACCAGCATGGCTTTTATCCATAATGATCAGAGTTTTGAACAAGGTATTCACTGATTCATATTTTTAAAATTAGGGAAGGAGGGGAAGAAAAATGTGGAATTAGATTCAATCCTATATAAACTAAATTAGCAACTTGATGAAGGTTAAGATGAAAGCTGGCATGTGAGATGCCACTGGGGCAGCTAGGTGGCACAATGGATAGAATATCAGACCTAGAATCATGAAAAACTGAATTGCAATAAGGCTTTCAACTCTTATTAGATATGCAAATGACTTAACCTTGTTTCTTCATCTGTAATATGGGTTTGAGAAGGAAATGGCACACCATATCAGTCTCTTTGACAAAAAATAAAAAATCCAAGCAAGGTCACGAAGAGTTGGACAATACAGAAATGACTGAAAAACAGCAGTGAGATGCCAAGTCAAGATTTTTCCCTTTCTGTTGTCTTCTCCCTGATGAGTTTTAAAAAATAAAAACTTCCCCCAAGGACAGGGACAAAAGAATGGAAAGTCAAGATTAATAGTGAGAAAAGAACCTGGGAAAACAGTGTTGCCCCTTGTGAAGGTAGGGGTTAAATGGATTAACAAGGTTTCTCCTCACCAGCACAATAACAACTACTTTCAACAATTACTAGATGTTCATAATGCATAAACTATGACACCTCACACCAGAAGAAAGCATCCCATGGATCCTTTATGGCTTACTATAGTTGCAGAGTTCTAATGACTCACCATATATTATAATCTATGCATTATACATATGTGTGTGTGTGTGTGTGTGTACTTTATCATTCACAGAGCAGCTTATAGCCCATTAGATATTTTAAAAGTTTGAGAGACATAGTTTCTGTGTAATTAGTTATTTTATTTATAATGCTAGCATAGATGATCCACTGTGATAGACTTTGCTCTTCTCAGAAATAAAGTAAAGAAAGACAGTTCTAAATGACTTGTAAAGGAAAATTACATCCACATATAAAGAACTATGAAGTCTGAATACAGATCTAAACATATAATTTTCCCTTTTTTATTTGTTTCTTTCTCATGGTTTTCCCCTTTTTTCTTATTCTTCTTTTACCACATGACTGTACACATATAAACTATATCAAATTACTTGCTATCTTAGGGAGTGGGAAGGAAAGATAGGGGGCGAGAATATTATACAAAAATGAATGCTGATGGGGGCAGCTAGGTGGCACAGTGGATAAAGTACCAGCTCTGGAGTCAGGAGTACCTGGGTTCAAACCTGGTCTCAGACACTTAATAGTTACCTAGCTGTGTGGCCTTGGGCAAGCCACTTAACCCCATTGCCTTGCAAAAAATAAAAAACCTAAAAAAAATGGATGCCAAAAACTATTTTTACAAGTAATTGGAAAAAATAAATGAAAGAAGATAGAAATAATAATGCTGGCTTATTATCAATAAAAAAGGGTCAATGACATTCTAGAATGTCAAAAAAAACCCCTATATAAGCCACTCAGTGCCTCTTTTGTCCTGAGGATGACAATTGACTCTAGTTAACAAGTAATGAAAAAAATTAATATTATAAAGAGAGGTGAACCTATCATAATGAGAGATTGGAAGTGGTGACTCTGATCATGTTATTTCCTTAGAAATCCTCTCCCACCGCCCAGCAGCAGCACTCGATAATTTAATCAAAAAATTTATCCTCACCATAGTATAAGTAAATAATATGGTCTAGGTAGGGGAATTTTTGACAGAAATCAGTAATGTCCTTTAAAGAGTGAACTTGAAACGAGGAAATAAAACAGGCAAGAGCTGGGATGTCCCCATTGTTTGATTATTAGTAATCATTCTTCTCACTAGCTGGAGCAGGGGTAAAATGTTGAAGGAAAGACCTGAAATAAGATGTAAATTGAACTATAGATTGATCCCTAAATCAAGGGAAACTCTTATGGAAGATAGCAGAAGGAATTGAAAGAAACTCAAATGCTGTATTCAAAGTCTCCCGTCCAACTGAGAGTTAGCATGAGATCTCCATATCTGGAGAGTAGGGGAGAAGACTAACTCAAATAGTCTTGCAATTCAACAGGGAAGGTGCCTCTCTGGAAAGGTGTGTCTCTATAATCCAAGGATCATGGCCATATTCTTTGCTTACACAAAAGTTTTCAGAGTAGTTGAGCAGGCTGATCATCTCATTAATGAAGAGTAGAAAGACAAATGAGGTCATATTGTGGACTAGAAGAAAAAGTAGAGATCAAGATATTAGAGAATAAGATATGGGTAAAGGAAGATTAGGAAATGAGAACGAAGGAAAAGAAAGATAAAAGAGGGAAATTTCAATAATTAAAGGTGCTGAGGAAAAAGGACAGTTGATATAGGCAAATATTTTACCCTTGTGGGTGAGTTCAGGTAGTAGAGAGGCACTCACCATACATAGTTCAGGTAGTGGAGAAGAAACCCTCACTGTTGTCCTCTCAGGATATAGTGTTTGAGGGCAGATGTATTATCAAACTAGTTCAAGTGTCACAGGAAACTGACTCATTCCAATTTAATTCAGCCAATGTTTTTATCAAAAAAACTATTTGTAGTTGACCATCTTAAAGTGATATCTGTGGGACACCAATCTTAGCTTCATCATACCCCAGGTCTTCTGAGTATGATGAGTCATCTTCTTCCATCCTGAAGTCATAGCATGCCCCAAAGAACTTCTGAGACTGTCCTAGAAGTTGAATTTGTCTAAAAAAAGGTATCTAAAGAAAAAGCAAGGAGGAGCAGCCAGATGGTGCAGTGGATAGAGCACCGGCCCTGGAGTCAGGAGTCCCTGAGTTCAAATCCAGCCCCAGACACTTAATAATTACCTATCTGTGTGGCCTTGGGCAAGCCACTTAACCCCATTTGCCTTGCAAAAGAAAAAAGAAAAAAAGAAAAAAACAAGGAGTTTTTGGTGGTGGTACAGGTGGGTAAAAAGAATACCACCTTTAAGATGAATAGTCTCTTCTTAGGCCAGATGCAACATTGACAGGAAAGGGAGCAGGAATGTCAAGGGTTAAGAGAGGGCTAAGAAAAGGGAGCCTAAGAAGGAAGCCTCAGAACCCCAGGGTTGGCTCATTTAGTTCCTTAGTAAGATCACTGTGTATACAATTTTCTCAGGCATATTTCTGAAAAATATTCAATGTACTGACAATGTTTTTGTCATATATATGTATGCAAGTATATATATATGCACACATATAAAGAGATATCTATACATTTTTAAGTATATATAAACACATGTATAATGTATACAACTGTAGGCATAATTTAAACAGCTACATGTATATTTAGGCATATGTATATGTTTACACATGTATGAATGTGTGAGTAATGCCAATCTCTCATTTTCCAAAGTAAGTTCACTCTTAGCTGGAAATCTCACTTGATATAGGCAAATATTTTGCCCTTGTGGCTGAGTTCAGGTAGTGTAGAGGTGCTCAGCAAGTCTATTGGGTACAACTTACCTAGGTGCTGATTCCATGTACTTATCCCATTCATTGGTAGGCCCAAGAGCACTCCCTTCATTCATTTCAGTGATGAGAAATTTTAGCTCCAGGAAATTCTTCATCAGCAAGACAACATGAGATATCTGAGGGAAGGATAGTTTTATTTTCAACATGATTTTTTCTGTGAGGGGATGTACTGGTACATGTGAAAACAAGTATAATTTTATTTTTTAATAGAAAGGATTGTTAAGTGTTTGAAATTGAATTCATTTGAAGAATAAGGTCACTTAGGTTTAGGATTAGGGAACTAACTTTGCAAGTAAAAGAAAGGGGACAAATTCTCCTTCATACAGAACAATGATTACTGAATCTCCTCAATGTTATTTTCCCCTTCATTTCTTTTATCCTTAAAATTGTCCTCTCTTAATTTCTATAACATTTCCACTTATTATTGGCCCCAGCAACAAGGAGGAAATCACTTGGACCAAAACCTCTCATATTCAAGGCCTTTTCCAAAAATGCTGCTGAAGAAGCCTGTAAATGGACTTTAAGACAAAAATCATGGTAGCCCCTGCTTGACCTTCAGTCAAGGATAGCTGTGCCAGGTATCTAGCTGTGCCATATCTGGCAGAGCAGTGATCAGGTAAGAAGGGTCGAGTAGAGAACATAGCTGATGGCACAAGCTCCAGCAGGTCGTGAATTCAAATTTGACTACAGGACTCTGGGCAAGTCACTTAGTCTGCTTCAATTTCCTCAACAGTAAAATGGAACTTCTAATAGTATTTAAGTCACAGAATTCTTGTGAGAATCAATTGAGATAATATTTGTAAAGCACTTAGCATAAAACTGGTATATTGTAAGTAGTTAATATGCTTGTTGTTTTTTTCCTCCTTGATCCTCCTCTTATAAAAGACAAGAGATTTGGTATAGTTCTCTTAGCTTTCAAGCAGTTACCCCCTTTCCATGCTTAAGAACTTCAATGAATATGTTGCTGTCTCCTCAAATATCCCAGTGCCTGTGTCATCATTCTCCCCAGTTTCCATGACCTAGTTCTTTCTAACCAGTCAGATGGTTCTACCTTGGACATCAACATTACCTTTAACTCTACCACAATAATTTAAAAGAAAAATCATTTTTAAATTTTACAAATTATTGATTATGAGCTTCATATTAAACATTATTATATTAAGCATCAATCCAAGTCTCTTCTCTCTAATCTACCATCTGCCTAAAATAATTTTACTAATGTCTGATAATGTAAAACATTTCTAAGATCTGGCCTCTTTCTAGTAGACTGATCTTCTTTCATGTAATTTTCCTTGCTCTATGTATCCCTCCTCTAGGATTACTTTTGACCATAGCATTCCTTCCACTCAGTGAATTCCAGGGTTTAATCCAACTCCTTTTTCTTTTTCTTTTTTTACCTCCAGAATCCAATGAAGTCCCTTATTTTGCCATTTCAAGCATCTACATGACTAGACCCTTTCTTTGCAAATGAACTGAGTCTGGAATAAAAGAGAATTGCTCCTGATATGAGTAGGAATTATTATATTGATTATTATTAATATTTATTAATCTCATATAAATGGGAAAAAAAATCTTGACCAAGGTCATACAGTTAGTACACATTTAAAGCATGCTTTAAACCCAGGCACAAAGAGTCAGGATTATCCATTGTCAAGGTGAACTGTTTCAGCATGGATAGAGAATGTATTGAGAAGGGTAGCACACAAGGGATTCAGAATATAAATTCAAAAAAATACATTTCAGTCCTACCACCTCCAGTATCAGAGAATGGCTTGTCTTTCAGATCAGCAAGGAGAGAAAGCTTTCATGCTCACTTCAGCATTTGTTGCCTCCTCAGATAGAGAAGATACAAACACAGTCTCTTGGCAGGTGGACACCGACAAGACTTTGGCTCTAACTCTGATCAGTCTGAAAAATGTCAACTGTTTGTATGTTTCTATGGCAATGTTTCTATTGCCAACAATTGGTTTGGTGGTATTTGTGATTAAACCCACACTTATTCATTTTTTGTGTGATTTATAGGTGTGTAATTACTGAAGGGTATCACAGACAGCTCAAAGGTCATGAAAGTGTGAGATTTTCTGCTATGTTTGTTTAATAGCTGGGTCCCAGATGAGAAAAAGAAGGAGAACTTATCAGCTACTCCAATTCACCAGTTCTGGGGTTGTTCATCT
Source organism: Macrotis lagotis (assembly GCF_037893015.1). Classification (NCBI taxonomy): domain Eukaryota; kingdom Metazoa; phylum Chordata; class Mammalia; order Peramelemorphia; family Peramelidae; genus Macrotis; species Macrotis lagotis. Next base: position 7,780,621 of record NC_133662.1, read on the forward strand.
CTCTCTCTCTCTCTCTCTCTGCTGATTTAGAAAATCAGTAAATGAAAGTAACTTCATTCTGTCTCTCAAGACTTCAGAGTGGATGAATCTTCCCATTTAGAGAAATCTGATTTCTTTTCACCAAAATAATCCTATATCTTATGACCTTTGTCACCTCTTCTGTCCTAATTCAGTAGATTACTTAGTATTTGGCTAATATAAACTCTGGAACAACCTAGAAAGAGACAGTAAGACACACACAAAGAGAGACAGACAGAGAGAGAGACAGACAGATAGACAGACAGAGAGACAGAGAGACAGAAACAGACATAGACACAGAGACAAACAGCCACTGAACCATATTAATATCAAGTAAAAAAAGACAGATCTGAAAATAGAAGAGTTGCCCCCAAAAAACATAAAAAAGAGGTGAAGATGTAGCTACAGATTTATATACATTAATATATATTAATAAATATGCAAATAGGGGCAGCTAGATAGCACAGTAGATAGAGCACCAGCCCTGGAGTCTGGAGGATCTGAGTTCAAATCCGACCTCAGACACAATAATTACTAGGTGTGTGATCTTGGGCAAATCACTGCAAAAACTAAAAAAAAAATGCAAATAAATGATGTACTTATATGGCATCATAGTACACAGAATGCTACATGACCCAGGGCAAGTCACTTAACCCTGTTTGCTTCAGTTTCCTCATCTATAATGTGAACTTTGTCAAGAAAACACCATATGGAATTATAGGGAGTTGGACAAGACTGAAAATGACTATAAGAACATATATGTGTATCATACTCAGTAAACTGTGGTGGATTGTTTGTTCCATGATTCAATAATCTTGTGTTATATATAAAATGGATGTGATTCCTGAACTCTTCCACAGGATTCTGACCATAGTATATGCTTGGTTGAGCTAGGGAATGAAAGAAATCTATTTAATACTAGATTTAGATCTTAGCATATCTGGGATAGAATCCAGGTTCTGGTACTTTATAGCTCTGTGGCAATAGATAAATTAATTTGTAAGATTTGAGTGGTAATATTTCCACTTTTTGCCTCCTAGAACAGCTGAAATGTCCACACTTTGTAAGACACTAAATCCATAATAGGGGAGGGTTAAGAGGACTGTAAGCAATTGTCTATAGAGGAGCTGCTCTAACAGCAAACAGTTATTTAAGAAATCTACACTCTCCACATCTCCTTTTATCTGGAGAGTTTCTCCTAACTGACTTTCAGGCCCTGAATCTGAATTATATGTTGCTGTTTCCTGTTTCTCCTGACTCCAAAGAAAAAACTATCCCCCAGACTTCAAAATATAAGGGAAGATTAGTGGAACTTGAATCTAGCAATGCTGGTACAATCTAAGGGTGCTGGATGCGAAGGAGGAAGCTATACAGTCTGGTAGCACTTATTAAGTACCCATAATGTGGCTCCCTCTCCACCCTTAAGAGGCCCCTAAGAACCTTCACTCTCATCAGAAATGGCTCAGAGAGGAAACAGCATGCACACTCAATAGGGTATAGACATGTAGAGGAAAAAAGGAAAGAAGGGGGACAGGGGGAAGGGGGGGATGTGGGTGAAAGAGGAAAGAGTAGATCATAGGAGACAATAGTCAGATATAACACATTTTCTTTTTTTACTTTTTGCAAGGTGCTGGGATTGGGTGGCCTGTCCGGGACCATGGGGTCAGTTGGTTGCTGGGACTCTGGGGTAGTATGTGGGCTTGGGGCCTCTTAGCCCCAGGGTCAGTCCTCTGTCTGCTGCACCACTCAGATGCCCTACAGCATATTTTAGAAGAGGGACAGAGTGAAAGAAGAGAGAAAATATAATAAATGGTAGTAGGGTATGTCATGGAACACTATTGTTCTATTAGGAAACCAGGAGGAACAGGAATTCAGGGAAGCCTAGAGGGATTTGCATGAACTGATGCAGAGTGAGATGAGCAGAACCAGAAAAACACTGTATACCTTAATGGTAACATGGGGTTGATTTTCAACCTTGAAAGACTTGCTCATTCCATCAGTGCAGCAATCAGGGACAATTTTGGGCTGTCTACAATGGAGAGTGCCATCTTTATCCAGATAAAGAGCTGTGGAGTTTGAACAAAGTTCAAGGACTATTCCCTTTAATTTAGAAACAAACAAATACCTTATTGTCTGATCTTGTTGCCTCTTAGACTTCTCTTCTCTAAGGATATGATTTCTCTCTCATCTCACTCAATTTGGATCAATGTACAACATGGAAACAAAGTAAAGACTGAGAGATTGCTTTCCATTGGGGAGGGAAGTAAGATTGGGGGGAAATTGTAAAACTGAATATATTTAATAAAAAAATAAAATAAATGGTAGTGGGGAGGAATGGATGGAAAGAATTAAAATCAGCAACAGCAACTGTGGAAAAATATGGAATTAACTTCTTTGATGGACTCATGATAAAGAATGTGATCCACCTGAGACAGAGCTGATGGTTTAAGAACACAGACTCAAACACATTTTTTCTTTTTCTTTTACTTTATTTCTCATGAGGTTTTATTTTTTGTGGAGGAGGGGGTATTATGTTTACTCTTAAACAAGAATATTTTTGTAATGTGTAAATAAAAAAACAAAGAAGAAAAAATATTAAACAATAACAATAATGTTTTTTAAAAAGAAGCCCCAAAACCCTGAGAGGATAAGTCAGGATCTGCCTCTGAGGTCTCCAGTCTAAGGAGGAGCTGAGAGAATGTATTACAAAAGAAAATGTATCAATTTGTTTATTATAACTTATACTAAGCAGTACATCATGAAAGGAAAAACAGAACTTTTCAGTTAAACAAAGCTTTCCAGTTACATTAGCAGTTGTTCCTCCTTGTTGTTGGAAGTAGATCAATCACATTCCCAGGTGACAGGTTGATTTCTGTGTGACTTGTATTTAAGTGAAAAACCATCAATGTCATCCACTGTATCTTAGACTTTGGTCTTGCCTCTGGAATCTGCAAAAGAAAGTGAGGTTGATAATTTTGTACGTCTTGACCCCACTTAGATCTAATCTAGTTACATGAAAACACTAAACTCAAAGCCTATCAGATGTTTAACATTCTGAGAAATCAAAAAAAAATCGCTGTTTTTATTGAAGAGCAAGTCAATATGTGCAAGTCTCCTCACCCTCGAAAAAGGGTTTGCAATTTAAAATACTAGTATACCTTGTTTCCTCAAGGAAAAGGACATTGAGACTTCCAGTCAGGATGGGGGAGAGAAAACAGGCACTGTCTCCTGGTTTTCTCTCAGAAATAATTTGAAACAAACCTCTCAACAGAAATTTGATCATCAAAACCCAGAAAAAGGAGCTAGGAGAAGAACATCTACCAATGAAGTCTGTCTCAGGGGAATGTGAGTGAGCCAGGGGCAGAGAGCAGAAAGCCAGCCCAGGAGTGGCAGGGTGAAGTCCAAGGACCAACCTAAGATCAGTCACGGAGGCTTTGGTTGTATGAGCAGTGGAATGGGAGAGTTCCAGTGGAGGGGGAGTTCCAGCACAAAGAGTTGCAGAGCATGACTAGACATAGATCCACGTGGCTCGGCTGGTCTGGATGACCAGGGCCATGGGTTCCATACATCAGCAGAATCCTCTTCCCAGAACAAACAAACAGCCCAGAAACCCACCAGGCTCAGGCGTGGGCAGCTGAGCTCCCTCAGTAGAAAAGGGAAATCTTACCCCAGGGCCCAGCCCACATTGTCCAAGGATAACAGTATCTAACTGTGCCCACCACCCCCTTCAGGTCTATGAGAGGGCCTCAAATCAAGCTCCCAGACACTCCAGAAATTGCAACCAGCATCTCATACCAGCCAGCCCACTTGGAGTTACTAAACTCAGTGAGAAAGCCTCTAGGATTTTCAACACCAGAGATTTGTGAACCAGCTCCTCCCCAACAAAAGATCTTAGGAAAATGAAGAAAGGCCATCAGAAAGATTGAAAACTACCTTGAAGAATAAAGATCCTAATCCATAGAGATCTAGAATTCCTGAGGAGAATATGATTAGGTCTCCAGTCTAAAAAGACTTCCTAGAAGAAATCAGGAAGGACTTTAAAATCAATTGAAAAATTGGGAAAAGAAACTCAAGAGAAAATTAACACCTTACAACAAGAAAATAAATCTTTGGAAAATATAATTGGTCAAATACAAAAAGAAAATAATGCTCTCAAAACCTTAATTGGGCAAATGGAAAACTCCTTCAAAAATAGAATTGACCAACTGGAAAGGGAGTTGTAAAAGGTAAATGAAGAAAATTCTTCTCTAAAAGAAATAATGGAGTGTGTGGGAACTAATGACTTCACGAGACAACAAGAATCTATTAAACAAAACCAAAAAAAAAAATCAAAAAAATTGAAGAAAATGTAAAATACCTCATAAGCAAAATCACTGGTCCAGGGGGGACAAATTAAGAATCATTGGGCTCCCTGAAAACATTGAAGGGAAAACAGCCTGGACTTAATATTAGAGAATTTAGTAATAGAAAATTGTCCTGGGGGTAGCTAGGTGATGCAGTGCATAGAGCACTGACCCTGGAGTCAGGAATATCTGAGTTCAAATCCCACCTCAGACACTTAATAATTACCTAGCTGTGTGGCCTTGGGCAAGCCACTTAACCCCATTGCCTTGCAAAAAAATTGCCCTGACATAATGGAACAAGAGGGCAAAATAGTTATTGAAAGAATACATCGATCCCCTCCAGAAAGGGATCCCAAAATGAAACACCAAGGAATATTGTGGTAAAATTCTAGAACCACCAGATAAGAGAGAAAATCCTGCAAGTAGCCAGAAAGAAATAATTTAGATATCAATGAGCCATGTAAAGATTACCTAGGACTGGCTGCATCAACATTAAGGGATTGAGGGACCTGGAATGTGATATTCCAAAGAGCAAGGGAACTTGGAATGCAGCCAAAACTTAGCCTTCTCTATCAGGGGAAATGATGGGCATTTAACAAAATGGGAGACTTCCAACTTTTCCTGATGAAAAGATCAGACCTAAATAGAAAATTTGGACTTCAAACAGGAGACTTAAGAGACACATAAAAAGGTAAAAAAAAAGGGTAAAGAAAAAAACTGCTACCAATAAGATGAAACTGGCTATATCCCCAGGTGGGAGAAAGATTTTCATAACTTTAGAGAACTATAACTCTATTATAAACTTAATCAGAAGTAATGGAAACTCATGACTTATCCATGATAGAATGATTTAAAAACAATATCTCCTTAAAAGAAGGGACATTAGGGCAGCTAGGTGGCACAGTGGATAAGAGCACCAGCCCTGGAGTCAGGAGTACCTGAGTTCAAATCCAATCTCAGACACTTAATAATTACCTATCTGTCTGGTCTTGGGCAAGCCACTTAACCTCATTGCCTTGCAAAAACCTAAAAAAAGGAAGAACATTAAAGAAATGGGAGGATGGAAGAGATTGAATGGGGGTAAATCACATTGCATCAAAAGGTACAAAGGACCTATTGCAAAACAGGAGAACAAGGGAGGTGGTGAGAACCACCCAAATCTTACTCTCATCAGATTTGGCCTAAAGTTAACATACACACACTCAGTTGAGTTAAGAAAGTTATCTTGGAGGGTAGCTAGGTGGTGCAGTGAATAGAGCAACAGCCTTGGAATCAGGAGTACCTGGGTTCAAATCCAATCTCAGACAGTTAATAATTACCTAGCCATGTGGCCTTGGGCAAGCCACTTAACCCCATTGCCTTGAAAAACCTAAAAAAAAAGTTATCTTGCCTTTCAAGTATTAAAAGGGGAAAGGGGGGGGGTAGAGAAAAAGAAGACCTAACAGAAGGAAAGGAAGGAAGAAGGGGCAAAGGGAAAGGGGGAAGAAAGGGGAAGGGGGTTGGATACGAGGGGGCAAACACAATGAAGGTGGTGGTATTCAGAAAAAATATACTGGGAAATATGGATAAAGTGAAAAAAGGGGGGAAATACAAACAGAGAAGATAGTATGGAGAGCAATAAAGAGTTAGTAATTATAACTTTGAATGTGAATAGGATGAACTCTCTCTTAAAAATGCAAGTGAATAGCAGAGTGGATTAAAAACCAGAATTCTACTATTCTGCTTACAAGAAACTCATCTGAAGTAGAAAGATACATATAGAGTAAAGGTAAAAGGTTGGAGCAGAATATATTTTGCTTCAGCTGAAGTGAAAAAACCAGGGGTAGCAATCCTTATCTCAGACAAAGCAGGATCAAAAAACAGATCTCATTAAAAGAGATGAGGAAGGAAACTATATCCTTCTAAAAGGTGCCATAGACAATGAAGCAATTTCAACACTAAATTTGTCTAAACCAAGTGGTTTGGCATTCAAATTCTTTGAGGAGAAGTTGAATGAGTTATAGGAAGACATAGACAGCAAAATTCTACTAGTGGGAGATCTCAACCTCCCACTCTCAGACGTGGATAAATCTAACCATAAAATAACTAAGAAGGAAGTTAACAAGGTAAAGAGATTATTAGAAAACTTGGACATGATAGACCTCTGGAGAAAGTTGAATGGAGATAGAAAGGAATATACTTTTTTTTCTGCAGTACATGGCACTTACACAAAAATTGACCAAGAACTAGAGCATAAAACCTAATAATCAAATGCAGAAAGGCAGAAATAGTGAATACATCCTTCTCAGATCATAATGCAACAAAAATCACATGTAATAATTGGCCAGGAAAAGATAGAACTCAAAATAATTGGAAACTAAATAACCTCATTTAAAAGATTGAGTGGATCAAACAACTAATTATAGAATGAATAAATTATTTCATCATAGATAATGGCAATACTGAGACAACATACCAAAACATAGCCAAGGCAGTTGTCAGGGGATATATTATATATTTAAATGCTTGCATGAATAAATTAGAGAGGAAGTCAATGAACTAAATATACAACTAAACAATTAGAGAAAGAACAAATTAAAAACCCCCAATTAAATACCAAATTAGAAATTCTAAAATTTAAAGTAGAAATTAATAAAATCAAAAACAAGAAAACTAGTGAACTAATAAATAAAACCAAAAGTTGGTTTTATGAAAAAAACAATAAAATTGATAAACCTCTGGTTAATTTGATTTAAAAAAAAGAAGAAAACCAAATTGCTAGTATCAACAATGAAAAAAAGGTGAACTCACCAACAATGAAGAAGAAATTAAAGTAACAATTCAGAATTATTTAGCCCAATTGTGTGCCAATAAATTTGATAATCTAAGTGAACTGGATAAATATTTATAAAAATATATGTTGCCCAGGTCAAATGAAGAGGAAATTAAATACCTAAATAACCCAATTGAAGAGGCGGCTAGACAGCACAGGGGATAGAGCACTGGCCCTGGAGTCAGGAGTACCTGAGTTCAAATCCGGCCTCAGACATTTAATAATTACCTAGCTGTGTGGCCTTGGACAAGCCATTTAGCCCTATTGCCTTGCAAAAACATAAAAAAAATAAAAAAATCCCTATCTCAGAAAAAGAAATTGAGTAAGCCATTATTGAACTCTCTAAGAAAAAATCTCCAGGGCCAGATGGATTTACAAGTGAATTCTACTAAACATTTAAGTAACAATTGGTTCCAATTCTATATAAACTCTTTGGAAAAATAGGGAAAGATGGAACTCTGCCTAACTCTTTCTATGACACCAATATGGTGTTGATACCTAAACCAAGAAGAGTCAAAACAGAGAAAGAAAATTATATACCTATCTTCCTAATGAATATGGATGCAAAAATCTTAAATAAAATCTTGGCAAAGCAATTACACCAAGTTATTAACTAGAATAATATGCTATGAATAAGCAGGGTCCCAGGAATGCAGAGTTGGTTCGATATTAGGAAAACTGTTAATATAATTGACTAAATCAATAATAAACCTAATGGAAATCATATGATTACATGAATAGATGCTGAAAAAGCCTTTGACAAAAATACAGCATCCATTCCTACTAAAAACACTAGAGAGTTTACAAATAAATGGATTGTTCCTTAGAATGATAATCTGAAACCATCACCCAGTAATATATGCAATAGGAGTAAGCTAGAGGCATTCCCAATAAGATCAGGGATGAAACAAGGATGCACATTATCACCACCACTATTTAGTTTTGTGTTAGAAATGTTAAGAAAAAGAAATTACAATTGGGAAAGAAGAGACAAAACTCTCACTCTTTACAGATAGCATGATGGTATACCTAGAGAATCCCAAAAAATCATCTAAAAAACTACTGGAAACAATTAGCAACTTTAGCAAAGTCTCAGGATATAAAATAAACCCTCATAAATCCTCAGCATTTCTATATATTACTAGCAAGATACAGTTGCTTCAGACAATGTAAAATAGATGGGATTCTACCTGCCAAGGCAGACTCAGAAACTCTATGAAAGCAACTACAAAACACTTCTCACACAAATAAAATGAGATTTAAATAACTGGGCAAATAGCAACTTCTCATGGATAGACCAAGCTAGTATAGTAAAAATGACAATTCTACCTAAATTAAACTACTTATTTAATGCTCTACCAATCAAAATTGGAAAAAAAATTTGTAAGAAAATTCATATGGAGAAATAAAAAGTCAAGAATTTCCGGGGATGTAATGAAAAGAAGTGCAAAAGAAGGTTTCTTAGCCCTGCCAGATCTAAAATGATATTATGAAGCATCAGTCATTGAAACTGTCTAGTATTGGCTAAGAAATAGAGTGGTGGATCAGTGGAATAGACTTAGGTGCTATAGCAGGAAATGATTATAGTAATCTGTTGTTTGATAACCCAATGAGTCTAGCTTTTAGGATTAAAAACTCTCTTTGATAAAAAACTGTTAGGAAAATTGGAAGTTAGTATGGCAGAAACTTGGATTAGACAAACATCTCTCACCCTATGCCAAGATAAGATAAAAATGAATACATTAAAGATAATGTAATAAGCAAATTAGGAAAAGGAGATAAGTTTACCTGTCAAATTATGGAAAGGAAAGCAGTTTATGACTAAGGAAGAGATGGCAAACATCATTTAAAAACAAACTAGATTATTTTGATTACATTAAATTAAAAGGCTTTTGCACAGACAAAACCATGTAACTAAGATCAAAAGAAATGAAGTAAATTGGGAAACAATTTTTACAACTAGTATTTCTGACCAAGGACTCATTACTAAAATATATAGAGAACTGAGTCAATTTTATAATAAAAAAAAACAAGCCAATCCCCAAATGACAAATGGTCAAAGGATGTGCAGAGGCAATTTACAGATGAGGAAGTCAAAGAGATCCAATGTCATATGAAAAATTGCTCTAAATCACTACTTATTAGAGAAATGCAAATTAAAGCATCTTTGAAGTACCACCTCACACTTCTTAGATTGGCCAATATGAGCAGAAAGGACAATAATAAATATTGGAAGGGATGTGGGAAATCTGGGACACTAATACATTGTTGGTGGAGCTGTGAACTCATCCAACTCTTTCAGGAGAGCAATTTGGAATTACACTCAAAGGGCAATAAAAAATGTGCATAGCCTTTGATCCAGCAATGCCACTACTGGGTCTATACCCTGAAGAGATCATGAAAAAGGTTAAAAACATCACTTTTAAGAAATATTCATAGTAGCTCTGTTTGTGGTGGCAAAGAACTGGAAATTAAGTGAATGTGCATCAATTGGGGAAATGGCTGAACAAATTGTGCTATATGTACATTATGGAAAACTATTGTTCTATTAGAATGCAGGAGGGGTGGTAATTCAGAGAAGCCTGGAAGAATTTGCATGAATTGCTGCTAAACACTATGAGCGGAACCAGAAGAACATTGTACATGATAATAGCAACATGGGGTTGGTGATCAATCTTAATGGACTTGCTCATTTCATCAGTACAATAATCAGGGACAATTTTAGGGTATCTGCAATGGAGAATACCATCTGTATCCAAAGAAAGAATTGTGGAGTTTAAACAAAGACCAAAGACTATTACCTTTCATTTTAAAAAAAGTTATCATTATGTAATTTTGTTATCTCATATTTTATTTTCTCTTAATGATATGATTGCTCTCTCAACACATTCACTTTTGATCAATGTATAGCATGGAAATGATGTAAAGACTATCAGACTGCCTTCTGTGGAGGGTGTGGGGAAGAGAAGCAAGATTAGGGGGAAAATTGTAAAAATTTTTTTTAAATTTAAATTAAAAAAAGGCATTGGATTAGATAGCTGCTGAGATCCTATTCAATTCTGAAATTTAGTGTTTGTCACAGGACATAAAATAAACCCTCATCAATACTCAACATTTCTATATATGACTAGTAAGATGCAGCAGAAAGAGCTAGAAAGAGAAATACCACTCAAAGTAATTTCAGACAATATAAAATGCTGCCAAAACAGACTCAGAAACTTTTTGAAAACAATTACAAAACACTTCTCACACAAATAAAATCATATTTAAATAACTGGGCAAATAGCTGCTCATGGATAAGCTGAGCTAATATAATAAAAATGACAATTCTACCTAAATTAAACTACTTATTTAGTACCCTACCAATAAAAATTCCAAAAAATTACTTCAATGAGTTAGAAAAAATTGTAAGTGAATTCATATGGAGAAATATGATAGAAAATTTCCAGGGATTTAATGGGGGGAAAGTCCAAAAGAAGGTGGTTTAGCCCTACCAGATCTAAAATTATATTATAAAACATCAATCATCAAAACTGTCTGTTATTGGCTAAGAAATAGAGTGGTGGATCAGTGGAATTGACTATGTGCAATAGCAGGAAATGATGATAGTAATCTGCTGTTTGATAAACCCAAAGAGTCCAGCTATTGGGATAAAAACTCTCTTTCGATAAAAACTGTTAGGAAAATTGGAAGTTAGTATGGCAGAAATTTGAATTAGACCAACATCTCCCACCCTATACCAAGATAAGATTAAAATGGATACAGGATTTAGACATTAAAAGCAATATTATAAGCAAACTAGGAGATCAAGGAATAATTTACCTGTCAGATATATGGAAAGGGAAGCAGATTATGACTAAGGAAGAAATAGAGAACATAATTAAAAACAAACTAGATAATTTTGATTACATTAAATTAGAAAGCTTTTGCATAGACAAAACTACTAAAAAGAAATGAAGTAAATTGGGAAATTATTTTTACAACTAGTATTTCTGACAAAGGACTCCTTTCTTAAATATACAGAGAACTGAGTCAAATTTAAAAAAAACAAGCCATTTCTCAATTGGTAAATAGTCAAAAGATATGTAAAGGCAATTTACAGATGAGGAAATCAAAGCAATCCATAATCATATGAAAATTGCTCTAAATCAATATTTATTAGAGAAATGCAAATTAAAGCATCTCTGAGGTACCACCTCACACCTCTCAGACTGGTCAATATGACCAGAAAAGACAAGGATCAATATTGGAAGGGATGTGGGAAATCTGGGACACTAATACATTGTTGGTGGAGCTGTGAACTCATCCATTATTTCTGGAGAGCAATTTGGAATTATGCCCAAAGGGCAACAAAAATGTGCATAACCTTTGATCTAGAAATACCACTACTGGGTCTATACCCTGGAGAGATTAGGAAGAACAGTAAAAAATATCACTTGTGCAAAAATATTCATAGCAGCCCTGTTTCTGGTGGCAAAGAATTTTAAATTGAGTGAATTCCCAAATGAGTCCATCAGTTGGGAAATGGCTTAATAAACTATGGTATATGTATGTGATGGAACACTGCTGTTCTATTAGAAACTGGAAGGGCTGGGAATTCAGGGAAGCTGGAAAGGAGTTGCATGAACTGATGCTGAGTGAGATGAGCAGAACCAGAAGGACACTGTACACCCTAACAGCAACATGGGGGGTGATAATCAACCTTAATGGACTTGCTCATTCCATCAGTGCAACTATTAGGCACAATTCTGGGGTATCTGCAATGGAGAATACCATCTGTATCGAGCAAAAGAATTGTGGAGTTTGTACAAAGACCAAAGTCTATTACCTCTAATTTGAAAGAAAAAACTCTTATCTTATTATGTAATTTTGCTATCTCATATACTTTATTTTTTTCCCTTAAGAATATGATTTCTCTCTCATCACATTCAACTTAGATCAATGTATACCATGGAAACTATGTACTAACAAACTACCTTCTGTGGGGGATGGGGTGAGGGAAATGAGATTATGGGGAAAATTGCAAAATTAAAAACAAATAAATAAATTTTTTAAAAATTAAAAAATAATTCTGTTTGATTCTCATATTGGTTACTAATGCTTTATGCTTCTTTGAAAAGTGATTCTTTTTCATTTATTTTACACATTCAGAAATTGTCAAGGCTCAATTTTCCTTAAGTTTGTTTGAAATTAATTTGAAGTTCATGCATCCAAGTCTTAGTTTGTTTGGTGTCTCTCCCTTCCAGCCCATCCTCACTCTTCATTCTTCCCCAGCTCCTCCCAGGAATGGCTCTTTAACTGATACTTCTTTGTTCCATACTTACTGAAAGTAGTTGTAAGAGCAGCCACTAAATGGCTAAATTGGCAATAACTTGACTTCTCTAAAAAAGTAGATAATGGGTCTTCTTTGATGTATTAAATGAAATTTTCTGTTTTCTAATTCATTTTAAATTACATCAAGCAGTCAATTTGTGATTCCAGTTGTTAACTATTTGGAAATTACAAAACAGTTCAAACATAGATGCTTGATCAAGGGAGTATGATGAACTAAACTTATTAAAGTACTGATCTTACTCCAGAGTTCCATCAATAGAAAATTCATTCAAGGTGAGTAATTAAGTCTTAGATATCATTTGATGGGTTCAGGATAATGTGGACTGGCAGAATCCTCCATATTGTACTCAAAAAACATAAAAGCAGATGTTTCCTGGTATTCTGGAGACCATCCAGAAAGAGCTGATCCCAAGCTAGTTTGATTCTTGGTTCAGTAAGAAGAAAATCACACACACACACACACACACACACACACACACACACACACACAAAGATTTGTTTCCACAGAAGCTCACAAACTACTTCATATACTGACTTCAAACTTCAATTAGGCAAGTCATTCTGTCTCATAGAAACAGCATCAAAAGTAGTTATTGATTCTTTTAAATAATTATAGTGAGTATCAAATGACAGTTAGTAAATGTGGGTCCTCAATATTTCCTTTGCATAGCTGTTACCACTTGAGAAAATTATCTTCCATCTTCAGGTTCCCCTTCTTCAATTTATCCACCATCTTCAGGTTCCCCTTCTTCAATTTCAGGGTAGGATTAGGGGAGAAGTTCTCAGAAACTGGATGAGGCCTGTGATGTGTTGTGTCTATTCATATAGTCTTTAGACTATAAGAATGAATGATTGGGTGGGAACTAAGTCCTTATTTGGTGGGGCTATTCATGGCAAACGTAGATTGTGGGTCAGAATCTAGGCTACCCTTTATAAAGGGCAGAAACAAAGGAACAATTCAGAACCAGAAACAAGCTGAGCCAGGAGACAGGTTTTGGAAATTGAGAATGATAACCCAGATAATTTGGATGTTAGGTAATTCACATAACAGCTGGGGTGAGAACTTGCTTACCCTCTCCACTATGACAGATGATCATTAAATAATAGAATTGTGATATAGTCAAATCGTCTGACACCTTGTTCAACTTTCTTTTGGTCACACTGTTGTCTGTGGGCTTTGTGATGAGAATCAGGTCATTCCTAAGAATGGTGTGTGTGTGTGTGTGTGTGTGTGTGTGTGTGTGTGGTGCACATGTGTATGTATGCATGCATGTGAGTGTGTGTGTATATTTGTGTGTGTACATATGAATATGTGTATGTGTGTGTGAAGCTGTGTTCCAGATTTCTCACAATTATTTATCTGGTTGTGCTGACTGAGCTCATTCACCCTTCCTGTCCCACAAGAGTGATATGCAGCCGTAAACACCATAGCTCCTAGGTATGTCATGGAAGACTGAAGAAGAGCAGTAGTAAGTGTGCTGAAAAGGTCTACAGCAAAGAGAAGCAGAAATTCCCTCCTCCTCACTTCCAGTCTCCTCAAAGAGAGAAGCTCCCTAGGGGAGTTTCTAGCTCATTCTTGTGCTCCTGGCATACCCTTCTCCTCTTTCAGCTCCACATACATTCATTGCTTGTCCCTGGACTTGGCTCATGCCCAAAAGGTATGAGGTCTATTTAGCAAAAGCTTATCAAAAGAAAACAGCTGAATGACAAGAGATAGCCTGCCTCAGACTCAGGCACCGCTTGTTTTTTTCCCCCTATTGTCCTTCAGAAAATAAACTCCATCTCACCACCAGCCCCACTGCGGCATCTGACATTATCTTTGTTACAGGCAAGCTTCCTCCTTGTCTCACATGCCAACTTCTTCTTACATTGTATGAAGTTGTATACACCCTCTGTGTAAACAGAATCATGTAAAGGATGATAGGGCAAGGAGAAGAGTTGCATCTGTGTGACTTTGATCAAGTCCTACTTACTACATTGAACCTCAGTTTGCTCATCTACAAAATGTAGTTATTGGGTGAGATGAAACCTAAGGTTCTTCCATTTCTGTAATATGTATTACCTATATCATACATATATATACACACATCCATCCATCTATCTATCTATCTAAAATATGGGGGCAGCTAGTTGGTACAATGAATAGGGCACCAACCTTGAAGTCAGGAAGACTCTGCTTCATGAGTTCAAATCTAGGTCTCAGTAATTTACTAACTGAAACCTGGGCAAGTTGATTTATCCTGGTTGCTTCAGTTTCCTGTTAGAACTATCTCCATAGGAAAACTATGTTCCCATAATATTCAAGGTCTAAAAGAGGATAGAAAGTGTCACTCAATTTCTACATTATTTATCCTAGAAAGACTGGGTTTGAAAATATGTGTCAATATTGCTCAGAAAACTGTGGTTGAGAGATGGACTCTAGGAATGGATCTAATATGGTGGAATAAAGGCAGAGTCTTTAAATAACACCTAAAATTGAAATTCAAAATGGCAGAATCAATGAAAAATGAGATGAAACTATTATCTAGCTCAAGACAACTTAAGAAGGTCAATAGGAAATATCTAGCTCACTAGAGTAGAGTGCTGTCTGGAGCAGGGTGAGCTCCAGAAAACCAGCAGCAATGTGGGGGACAACAACAATGATGATTTCCAGTGCTCTTAGACATAGATGGGAAGGGGAATCAGACAGCTGGTCAGACAGAAAAAGATTTCTTTGTTGACAGACCCTTTGTTGGCACATGAACATTACTCTCATCAGAATTGGCTCAGAGAGGGAATAATATATACACTCAGTGGGGTGTATAAATCTATTTTATGATATAGGAAATTAGGGAGGGAAAGGGAAAAGAGAAGGAGTGGGGTAAGATGGAGCTGATAGAAGGAAGAGCAGTTTGGAGAGATAAAAGTCAGAAGTGAATCACTTCTGGGAATGAACACAGTGAAAGGAGAAAGAATGAGGATAATTGGGGAAATTGGGTTGGAGAGGAAAATCTTGGTAAACTTGGTGAACATTACTGTGAAACAATTTTCACAGTGAGTTTCTCTGATAAAGACTTTTATTTCTCAAATGTATAGAAAACTGAGTCAAATTCATAGAAATAAGAGCCATTTCTCAATTGTTAAATGATATGAACAGGATATTTTCAAAGTAATCAAAGCTATGTATCATATGAAAAGTCAAATAAATGCTCTAAATCACTATTGGTGAGAGAAATACAAGGTAAAACAACTCTGAGATACTACTTCATACTTGACCAATTGACTAATATGACATAAAGGGAAAATGACAAATGTTGGAGTGGATGTGGGAAAATTAAAACACTAAGAATAATGTATTGGGGTGGCTAGGTGGCGCAGTGGATAAAGCACAGGACCTGGAGTCAGGAGTACCTGGGTCCAAATCCGGTCTCAGACACTTAATAATTACCTAGCTGTGTGGCCTTGGGCAAGCTATTTAACCCCATTTGCCTTGCAAAAACCTAAAAAAAAAAAAAAGAATGATGTATCATTGGTAAAGTTGTATGCTGATTCAAAATTTCTGGAGAGCAGTTTGCAACTATACCCAAAGGACTATAAACTATGCATACCCTTTGACAAAAGCAATACCAGTATTTAGGTCTGAACCCAAAGAGATCAAAAACAAAAAGAAAAATAACATGTGTACAAAAATATTTATAGTAGCTCTGTTTTTGTTTGTTTTTGTTGTTGTTGTTGTCTTTGAATTTATTGGGGTATGTGTTTTAACAGAAGGATTTATTATGTCAAAAGTATGAAGTGATGCCATATTTTTGCAAAATTCCATATAATCAAAATGGATGGATCAATTCACTGTTTTACCAACAGTGTACAAATGCTCCTTTCTAACCACAGCTCCAACACTGACTATCCTCATTTTTATTTTCTTGGTCAATTTTCAGGGTAAGAGTGAAAACTCAGAATTGTTTTAATTTACATTTCTCATTACTATTGACTTGGAGCAAGTTTCCAAATGTCAATGCAATTTATAATTTGCAATTCTTTCAAAAAAACATTCATATCTTTTGACCACTTATCTATTGAGGATTGGCTTTTGTTTATTCTTTTTTTGTTTTCTTGCATGTCAAGGTAGTACTGGAAAGACAACTGGCACTTCATAAATTCTTCCTGTTGATTCATTTCAGAAAATGTTTTTGAAAATAATTGTGATGGGGCAACTAGGTGGCTCAGTGGATAGAGCACTAGCCTTGGAGTCAGGAGTACCTGAGTTCAAATCTGGCCTCAGACACTTAATAATTACTTAGCTGTGTGGCCTTGGGCAAGCCACTTAACCCCCTTGCCTTGCAAAAACTAAAAAAAAAAAAGGAAAATAATTGTGATATTCATTTATATAGAGAGAAATCTATCAAGGCCTGTGAAACTAGGTGTGAAATTACTATTATCCTCACTGAAATTGAATATTCTCTCTTTTGCTCCCCTTTAAAAAGCAAATTGAATCTTATTTCAAGACTATTCTCTTTCCTTAATTTAGGAAACTGGTAGAGTTTGATAGTCTTGCACATGGAGTCCCAAATTTCATGCCTGTGGGTACTTGGATTCATCAGGTGTTATCTTTCTGAGTTTATCCACACAGAGCAAAATGAGTGTGAGAAACCAGAGACTCCAACCAATAGCTGTTGCAATCCAACCATCTTCATCCATTACATGCTTACAGCACTGGGCAGCCTTAGAACAGAAATCCAGATCTGCTAAGCAAGTTGTGAGGAAGGAGGCAGACAGGAGGATGAGGTTGATGGGACCGTAGATTGCAGAGGGCAGCTGCTTCATGGTGGAGATGAGAGGCACCTGTCTAGACTGCCCTTGTACAGCTTGTCCTTTGGAAACCTTGAAAATGACTCTGTATAGTAGCTCTTTTAGTGATAGCAAAGAATTGGAAAATAAGAGGTTATCCATCAATTGAGGAATGATTGAACAAGTTGTTGTATATGATAGAACACTATTGTACTTTAAGAAATGATGAGCAGGGGTCCTCTCAGAAAAAAATGAGCAGAACCAGGAGAAAAATATACACAGTAATAGCTATACTATATAATGATCTACTGTGAACAATATGATACAATACAATTCTATAGGATTTATGATAAAAGAAACTGTCCCTCTCCAGAGAAGGGACTGGTAGAGCCTAATGTAGATCAAAGATACTATTTCTGTAATTAAATTTTTTTTCAGGGATTCTTTGTCTGTGTTTTCTATCACAAAATTACTTGCATGAAAATATTCTTTGCAAGTCTACATATGTACAACCCATAACAAATTGCCTGCCTTCTGGAGTTGAGGGAAGGGAAGAAGAGAAAGAATGTGGAATTTTAAATTTAAAAAAGAAAGAATTAAAATTGTTTTTACATATAATTGGGAAAAATAAAATATTGAATAATATTTAAAAATAAATTCTGCTTCAAAACATCATAGTCAATGTACCTACCTACAGTGCATATTGTCAAGCCTGGATCAATCTTCCTCTGGTAGGTCACCCATTCTAATGGGGGAGCATTCTTTGCCAGCAGCCCACTCCTGCAGGCCTAGATATGCCCATTATTGGAGACAAACACACACACACACACACACACACACACACACACACACACACACACACAAACACACCAAAAATGTTTTAAAAAAAGAAAAAGAAACAAGGGAAAGGTAGAGCAGGCTCATGGATTCATTCATTCAATGGATGGGAGATACAAACAATCTACTGCCTTCTTCCATTTCACTCTTAGTGTGCCAGCTGAAACAATTCATACATTTAGCAGTCAGAAAAGAAGATTCATTCCTTTTGCTCATCTGCTGAATTATCAGTTCCCCAGCTTAGTAGAGAACAATTTATCATCCCTCATTGCAACATCCTTGGGCATGAATCATATATAGGGAGAAGCAGCCTCTCCCTGTCCAAATTCCTCTTGGTTACCAAGAACTAGGAAAAGGAATGAGAAGAAAGAAACATAAAGACCCCAACAAGTTAAGGTAAAATTCTTACTCTAAGGAGGATCACAACTTAGATATGATAGTATCTGGATGAAACTGAATGGGAATAAAAAGAATATACCTTTTTCTTTGTAGTACACAGCACCTATACCAAAAGTGACCATGTACTAGGGCATAACAACATTAAAATCAAATGTAGAAAAGCAGAAATAATAAATGCATGCTTTACAGATGGTGATATAATAAAAATTACATGTAATAAAGGAGCATGGAAAGATAAACCAAAAATTAATTGGAAACTAAAAAACCTAATTTTAAAGAATGAGTGGATCAAACAACAAATCATAGAAATAATCAACCATCTCATCCAAGAAAGTAACAATAATGAGACATCATACCAAATTTATGAGGTGCAATGAAAGCACTTTTATTTCTCTAAATACATTTTATAAGAATAAAGTAGAGAAAGATTACATCAACTTAATGGTATGCAACTAAGAAAGCTAGAAAAAGAACAAATTAAAGATCCCCAATTAAATACCAAATTAGAAATTCTGAAAATCAAAGGAGAGATTAATAAAATTGAAAGAAAACCATTGATCTAATAAATAAAACTAAGAACTGATTTTACAAAAAATTGATGAAGTAGATCAAAGATAAGAAATTACCAGTATCAAAAATGAAAAAGGGGAACTCACCACCAAAGAGGAGAAAATTAAAGAGATAATTTTTAAGAAGTGAATGTGATGCTCATCAGATTTTGAAGGGTTTTTTCCTCTTCTTAATTCTGCAATTGGGTATATTAAGGCTTCTACTTCTAAAATAGCTACAATGAAAGCAAAGTAGACATGGAATTGGGAAATCCAAAAAACAACATAGAAAATGTTACTTTGTGGATTTCTAAGTCAACATGTAGCCTGAAGGGGTCTGTTTATACTTGAGTTTGACCTCACTGTTCCGAAAGACCTAGAAGCAGGGAAACCTTGGGGCTTTAAATGACAGAGCCATTACAAAACCTCCTATAAAGAGAATATAGTTTCGATTACTTATCACTAGTCTCAGAAAAATCAAGCAATGAGAATGATATGGTACCTTACCCAGGATTCTAGCTAAAACCACAAGCACAGAGAATGTCAACCACAGCCAACTCTTCCATAACCACTTCCACCCAAACCAGAAACTAGGTCCCTAAGGAACTTAGATACTGGAACCTCCATGGTCACTGTCCTTCCAGAAAGACTATTTCAGCTTTGGTTTCTCCACATCCCTCCTCATGCCTGTTCTATGACTCAGGTTTTTGTTTTGTTTTGTTTTTCTTCCTCTAGATGGGGAAAACATTGTCTTTAGTAGGTCTAATAGTCTTGTCATAGCTCTCTGCATCCTAAAAGCAGCATCCATCAAAGTTGAACATCTCACAATGTTGTTGTTAATGTGTACCTTGTTCTCTTAGTTCTGTTTCCTTCACTCAGCAACAGATCCTCTATCTCATTCTATACTCTATAAGAAACCATGAATGGTTGGGCTCTAGAGAAACATGGAAAGAATTATATAAACTGATGCTGAGTGAAGGGAGCAGAACCAAGAGAATGTTGTTCACATTAATAACAACATTGTGAGTTGATCAGCTGTGATGAATGCAACTCCTCTCAGCAGTTCAGAGATCTAGGACAACCCTGGGGGACCTAATATGGACAACACCATCCACATCCAGACAAAAAAAAAAAAGTAAAAGACAAAAAAACAAAAAAAACAGATAATGAACATTGCATTCACTTTTTAAAATTTTTCTCTTATGTTTTTCTTTCCCATCACATGGTTTTCTTTCTGTTCCCTTAGTCCTAATTCCTCATATACAAAATGACTAATATGTAAATATGTTAAACACAAAAGTACTCATACAATTTTTACTAGTCTGTTCACCACTGAGAGGAGAAGTATGGGAAGAAAATTGTGTAACATAAATATGTAAATGGATGAATGCTGAAAAACTTCAATAACACGTTCTTGGAAAAAGAAAATAAAATTTAAAAACCATGAAGTAGAAGGAAAAAAATCTACCTGTACCTATGTCCCTCCATAGTAATTTTCACAATGTTATTAGAACTTTCATTTTGTGCAGGGGACCAGGACAGCAATCTTCAATAATCTCCTGATTCTGCTTCTAACATTTTTCAGTCTGCCTTGGCAGATATATAGAAATATTGAGGATTTATGAGGGCTTATTTTATATCCTTTGATTTTGATAAAGTTGCTAATTATTTCTACTAGTTTTTTTTACATGATTTTTTAGGGTTCTCTAGTCATACAAAGAGTGAGAGTTTTGTTTCTTCCTTCCCAATTCTAATTCCTTTGATTTCTTTTTCTTCTCTTATTCCTGTAGCTAACATTTCTAATACAATATTGAATAGTAGTATTGATAATGGGCATCCTTGTTTCACCCCTGGTTTTATTGGGAATGCCTCTAGCCTATCCCCATTGTATATAATGCTTGCTTATGGTTTCAGATAGATACTTGTTATTTTTCTTTTTTTTCCATTAAATATTTTATTTATTTTGAGTTTTACAATTTTCCCCTAATCTTACTTCCTTCTCCCCCCCCACAGAAGGCAATTTGTCAGTCTTTACATTGTTTCCATGGCATACATTTATCCAAATTGAATGTTATGAGAAGGAAATCACATCCTTAAGGAAGAAACATAAAATATAAGAGATAGCAAGATCAAACAATAAGATATCTGTATTTTTTCTAAATTAAATGTAATAGTGCTTGGTCCTTTGTTCAAACTCCATAGTTCTTTCTCTGGATACAGATAATATTCTCCATTGCAGACAACCTCAAATTGTCCCTGATTATTGCACTGATGGAATGAGCGAGTCCATCAAAGTTGATCAATACCTCCATGTTGTTGTTAGGGAATACAATGTTTTTCTTGTTCTTCTCATGCAAATCCCTCTAGGCTTTCCTGGATTCCTGTGCTTCCTGGTTATACTGATCATTATTCTAAGGAACAATCCATTTATTCCTACACTTTCTAGTGTTTTTGGTAGGAATGGGTGCTACATTTTGTCAAAAGCTTTTTCAGCATCTATTGATATGATCATATAATTTCTGATAGGTTTATTATTGATATAATTAATTATACTAACAGTTTTCCTAATATTGAACCAACCTTGCATTCCTGAGATAAATCCTACTTGGTCATAGTGTACTATTCTAGTGATAACTTGTTGTACATTTTGCTAAGATTTTATTTAAGATTTTTGCATCTATATTCATCAGGGATATAGATCTATAATTATCTTTCCCTGTTTTGACTCTTGTATAATCCTTATTGTAGCTCCTTGGTATTTAAATTGTTTCTGGCTGTTTGCAGGATTTTCTCTTTTATCTGATAGTTCTAGAATTTTGCCACAACATTTCTCGGTGTTTTCATTTTAGAATCTCTATCTGGAGGGTATCAATGTATTCTTTCAATAACTATTTTGCCAGAGTGGCTAGGTAGTTCAGTGGATAGAGCCCCAGCCCTGGAGTCAGGAGTACCTAAGTTCAAATCTGGCCTCAGACACTGAATAATTACCTAGCTTTTTGGGCTCAGACAAGCCACTTAACCCCATTTGCCTTGCAAAAACCTTAATAAAAACCTATTTTGCCCTCTCCATTATATCAGAGTAGCTTTCCAACACTAAAGCATGTAATATTAAGTCCAGGCTTTTTTTTTTCTCTTCAGTGTTTTCAGGAAGTCCTCTAATTCTCAAATTGTCCCTTCTCCATTGGTTCTCAAGGTCAGTGATTTTGCTGATGAAATATTTTACATTTTCTTTGATTTTTTTTTGATCTTTTGGTTTTGTTTAATGGAACCTTGTGATCTCTTGAAGTCATTCGTTTCCACAGATTCCATTCTATTTTTAAAGAAGAATTTTCTTCATTTACTTTTTGCAACACCTTTTCCAAATGATCAATTCTACCTTTCAAGGAATTTTCCATTTGCCCAAGTATAGTTTTGAGAGAATTATTTTCTTTTTGCATATTCCCAATTGAGAATCTGAGAGAATTATTCTCATTTTTATTTTTCCAATTTTTTTTCCAGGATTTGTTTTCTTCTTGTGAAATATTAATTTTTCCTTGCAATGTGTTAATTTTCTCTTGAGTTTCTTTTCCCATTTTTTCCAATTGATTTTTAAACTATTTCCTGATTTCTTCAAGGAAGTCTTTCTGGGTTTGAGACCAATTTATATTCTTCTCAGAAGTGCTAGATCTCTGGTTTAGAATCAATTTCTTCTATGTATTTCTCCATGGGCCCCCCCCTTTTTCTGGCTTTTCTTCATTTTTCTAGGATCTTGTGTTGAGGGGCAGGATCTCAGAGGTTTGCTTTGGAAACCCCTAGAGGCTTTGTTCACTTGGTTTAATAATTCCAAGGGCCCGCCAGTAGGGGGTGCTGTGTTGCTTTCTCTGGAGTGATTGAAGCCCTCTCCCAATCCTGGAAGGTATGAGGAGGGAGTGAGGAGGGGCAGCAGCATTTGAGTTGACCTTGAACAATGGGCTGGGCCCTAAGGGAGGAAGCCAGTCTTTGTAGTTCACACCTGAGCCTGAGGGGGTAGGAGGGATGGCTACCATTTGTTCCTGGAAGAATGCTTCCCTAAAAGTATGGAGCTCAAGTCCAGCAGGCAGCTGGATGATTTCCAGGTGTGCAGACCTCCCCTCCTCCCCCCAAAGACTCCACAGCTAATGTTGGTTAAGCCTCTGCAACTGAGAGGCCCTCTGGCTTCCCCCAGCTGCTGTCCCTGTGCCCACCCTCTGGTATCTGCTCCCATTTCACCCATGGTCCCCTGAGACAAACCTTGTTGGTAGGTGTTCTCCTGGCTTCTTTTTCTTGGTTTTGTCCATTGAGTTTCTGTTAAGAGTTTCTTCCTTGTTATTTTTGAGAGGACACCAGGAACACTTAACACAGTGCCTGTCTTCTCTCCACCATCTAGGCCAGAAGTCATCATTACCTTTTACAAGGGAAATACATGGGGAAACTGAGGTAAACAAAATTAAGTGACTTGCCAAGGGTCACATAGCTAGTAAAATGAACTCAGAGTAAGAGGAAAAGGTGAAGAAGAGGAGGAGGAAAAGGGAAGAGCAGTACACAAGGAGGTTGATGAGCTGCAAGCCTGGAGAAACCTGATTTGGCCTTCAGCTTTTTCTACTGTTCCCCTACCTGCCCAGGCCTTGAAATAATGATACAAAACAAGAAATAATGAAAGAGAAATTAAAAGGCTGCTAAGAAAACAAGAGCAACCCAGTATAATTTGGTCAACTGATGGTTATACTTGATGGATTCATGGTTGAGCAGGAAACACTAGCAAATTGTGGTTTGATTTAGCAGCAGCCAGAACAGCAGAATGGGGACACCATTTATGAAACCAGATAATCAGCAAGGACTCCTCCCCAATCTGCCTTTGAAGTTGCCAATGAAATAGGTACATTCATGTACAAATTCTTGAGTGGCAAAATCCATCTTGCATACAGGTACATGATTGCTATACTACTATACCTTCATCTCCTGCTCATGTTGCTGTCAGACCCCAAAACAACTTCAAAACCAATTATATTTCAGTCTGCAAATAGAAATGTTAATAGACAATTATATTCATCTTAAGTAATCTCTATGCACTTGCCCCTCAAAGTGTCATAGGGATTGAAGAAATATATATTTACAGGCTATACTCATATATTATACTATATATTGTGTATCTATATCTATAGAACACATTAATCTTTACACACTGGCTTGTACAAACATAAGCAATTTAGCTATGATTAAATGGAAACAAAGTCAAAAAGAAAAATAAAACCTTGGTAGCATCCTTCAGTTTTGTGTATTGAAATCCACTATTATTATCTCTTGTTTCTTTGGTGAGACTTACCATTGTAGATTCCAGTTTTTTCTATGTCCTCATTATTTTTTGTGAAGGATGTAAATTTGGCTTCCACAAATTTTATTTCTCATTTTGAATCACTTAGATCAAAAGAGTTTTGGAGCATTTTTTCACACCATTAGATTATAGCTTTAATTTCTTCACTTGAAAAGAGGTTTGGATCCATGTTCTCAAATTTGACAGGATCCTCTGTTTCATATGTTAAATTATTTTTCTCATTTGCAGAATTTATTCATAAATGCCTGAGCTCATAGTAAGTTGAAGTGTGGGTGGCCATTTCTTACTGCACTGTAGAAGAAGTTATTAGTTATTTATGGGCTGTATCAGATCCCTTTAAGGCCTTTTCAAACTCATTTATTCTAGTGCTGTATCCCCTAGAAACTGATCATTTCCTCAAAAGCATTATGTTGATAATGCCAGAATCTGACAATGCCAGATGATCAGAGGTCAGATTATAAATTTATAACTAGAAGAGACTTCAGAGATGAGCCTCTTATTTTAATGATGAATAAATTGAAGTACAGAGAGATGAAGGAACTAGCCCAAAGTCAACCAGGAAATAAGAAGAGTCACCAGGTTCTTTGATTTAATATCCAAGTGTCTCTCCATTAGAGCAGACACTTGGTATCTAATCATGACTATACAAACCTAGCTATAAACCTCTCCAATGTCATGAGAGCAACAAGAGCATAGAAATTAGTGGTGTGCTTTCTTTCTTACTTTCTTTTTTTGCTGGAAAAACTCTTTCTTATCAAACTAATCTGTCCTCAATAAACATTTATTAAGTGCTTTTTCTGTGCTTGGCCTTGTGCTGAGTGTAGAAGATCCAAAGAGGTTAAAAAAAAGTTCCAATCTCAAGGAGCAAATAAAACATATAAATCAGTAGATACATACAAGGTACATACAGTAGAGATGAAAGATAATCTTAGAGGTGAACACAAAAACATGGGGGGAGGAAAGAGAACTGGGAAAGATAACATAAAATTCACTATATCACAAGGGGAAGATTCAACATAAGACAAATATGAGAATAAAAGTGATACAAATTAATTTCCTTCTACTACATTGTTTTAATAAGTGATTATTTGAGACAATACAGTAGTTTATCTTCATGTGGCGTCTGCATGATGAATAGTTTTTCATAGCATGTTTTCTTTGTTCAATCAAGGTTCGGTTCCATATTTCGACTTTGATTTTCCTTCTTTATGAACAAGAAAAAAAGAAAACATTTCATATATTTTCTCTGAGTCTCTTAAATCGCATGATGGTTCATAGCCACTTTGTCATTTATGACAAATCAATAAAAAAAATTGTTAAAAAGTACACATGTGAATAAAAGTAGACCCTTATTAGGAATCTAGATTAACATGGACCAGATTCAGTCAGAGAGTTTTTATCTTGAATAGTTGACTCTTTGGATCATGCCCTACATCTGTGAGCTTTAGTTCCTCATCTAAAAAAATTGATAAGTGGTTGTCCCTCCTGCTCAAAGAGAATCAAAAGGACATCACTATGTTCAGGTCAAGGTACAGTATATCTGTCTATGTCTGATCAGACCAATATTAACTCAGAAGCCCTGTCAGAGTTTGGGCACAAATAGTTCATATGTAAAATAACTCATCTACAAAATTAAAGAAGGTTATAATCTCTAAGGTTCCTTCCAATTCTAACAACATCTGGTTTGCAGAAAAGATATTGTAAAACATTGCAAAGTAAGTTTATTTTTATCCTGCCAAGATGAGAGATAGCCTTATCTTATCAAGGCTAATATTGCAAGCACACTAGAGAGTTATCTTCATTCTGCTGAAATCTAGATACATCCCCAGATAAGCATGGCTCACAGTAAATTACTGACAGGTGAAAACCCACAAGGCATTGAACTTGTGCTAAAATTAGCTGTAATGAAATAAGCAGGATGTTAATATGTGTATAGTTTGGTATGAGCAGCTAAAGTCACACAGATAAATAATGTATGATTGGTAGGAGCCTTGGAAATATCTTGGAATGGAACTGGAAGGGAATTCAGGGATCATCTAGCCTAGAGCTTCTTAAATTGGGGTTCACAACCATGAATAGATCCAATATATCTGTGAACTTTCCTAGAAAATAAATTACATCTTTATTTTCAGTAACCTTTGGTCAGCTTTGGAACCCTTTGCATTTAATTTTATATATTTTAAAGTTATTATTCTGAAAAGGGATCGATTGACTTCAGTGACTGCCAAGGAGATCCATGACACACACACACACACACACACACACAAACAAACACACAAACACACAAACACACAAAGACATTATAAAACAGCTGAGCTGATTCACTCCACTATTTAAAAGATGAGAAAATTGAGTCTCAAATATTTAATTGGATTGTCATGGTTTAATGAGCCATGAAGCAGGCCTAGGATCCCTATCCTCTGAGATTGTCACAGATAACACAGAGGTCTGTAACCAGGTTCATCACTTTCTTTTCTATAATAAGAGGTTCTCTAGATTTTTGTGAAAATGCCCTCTCTTGGTCCTTTTCCTGCTTATCCAACTGCTTCTTCTCAGTTCCCTTTGCTGACTCTTTACTGACATCATACCCAAATTCTTCTCAACTCCTTTTTTAATCTCTCCTTTATATTATTTCACTTGATGATCTCAGCAGGTCCCATGAATTTAACACCCATTTCTATGCAGATGATTCTAAGATTGATTTATCCAGTCCTAGTCTCTTCTCTGGCCTCTAATCTCCTATTTCCAACTGCTTATTGTGCATTTCAAATTGGATTTCCCACAGACAACTTAAATCACCAAGCCCAAAATTAAATTCATTATCTTTTCTTCTAAAACTGTCACCCTTCTTAATTTTCCCATGGAGAGTACCACCTTATTCCATGTCATCCAGGTTCACAACCTGTCATTCTTTAATCCTTACTCTCTCTTACCTCAACCATATCCAATCAGTTGCCAAGTCTTATCATTTCTACCTTTGTACCATCTTTTTTATGTCTCCTCTGACACTGCCAAGATCTTGATTCAGGCCTTCATCACCTCACATCTATACTATTGCAGTGACCTCCTCTTTGATCTCTCCCCACAACAGGTCATTCAAATTGATCTTCCTCAAATACAGGTCTGACCATGTCAGTTCCAACATCTCCCAAGTCTGGGCACTTTCACTTACTGTTCTCAGATTCTGAAACATTCTTCCTTCTCATCAATACATCCTGGCTTCCTTCAAGTCTCAAAGTCCTGTCTTCTGCAAGAAAATTTTTCCAGTCCTCCTCAATGTTAGTGCCTTCCTTCTGAGATTACCTACAATTTACCCTGCACACATCTTTTTACTTAGTTATTTACAATTAGAATGAGTTACTAGAGAACAGGGACTAATTAATGTATTTATTAATGCTAGTTGACTGAATGGCTTGGGATTGTTAATATTTCAACTTCCTCCCTCTTCCTCATCCCCGTACCTCCAGTCTCTCCCCCTTGACTTCCAAGTCTCACTTTTATCTATCAGCCTCTTGACCTCCAGCTTCTATTTCCTCTTTCCAACTTCACTTTCTGCCCTTTAACTCTAACTTCCATCTCAGGTCTCCTTCCTCTCACTGTCATGAAAATATTTGCAAATGTATGTATGTTTGTAAATGTCTGTTTGTCTGGAAATATCAGTCTTCACAGATAGTAATGTCTGCTACATGTGACACCTAATTTTCCTCTATGGCTTTCCTAACACTAAACATTTCCTCTCATAGTTTTCCAGATATCTATCCTTCCAAGAACCATTATAACAGTCAAGGAGGAATTTTTTTTCAATGGGACTAACTGACCTGAATCCAAGTTCAACTGACATTAACCTGCATTTCACTTTAGAGATTCTACCTGGTCTCAAATCGCAACTTGGAGATTTTCAGTGACCCCCCCATGCTACATCACAGAGATGCAGTGATCCCCATAACAGATCTCATAGGATTTCTGCTCCCCATCTCAGCTCACACACCCCCCACATCACAAATTCCTACTGACCACAGGAGGTCAACACAGGGTCCAGGCAGGAGGGACAGAGTTCACAGGTTTCATTTTAGACCAACCTCCTACATCTTTCCCTCCCACTCTCTTTTTCTCTCATCTATAGGGGTGCAGCTCTGCTTCGGGGGATTACTAGTCCTTCTCCCTCAGCTTCTAGCAGCCCTGGGAGATCAAAATGACTCTCCATTCCTGGCCCTACCTCAGAGGGATTTGTGGGGCTGGGGACATGGTTAGAGAGAGTAATTGGGATGTGTTATCTAGAAGTGCTCACCCAATAAGGAAAATAATTTTGGGATGTCTGGAGAAAGGAGGAGGGCAAAGTGTAGAGTCAGAGTGGTTGGCTCCATGCCCGCAAATATGAAAGAGAGAACAAGTGAACCAACCCCTGAGTGAATTCTTATGGGAGGTCAGAGAGAGGCAGGCCTCGAAAGACTTGAGAGAAATGTCAGAGTAGAGGCAAGCTTGTCTGGCACTGCGTTTCAGCTTTAAAACCTAGAGAAACTGAGCCGTTCTGTACCAGGAATGACATCATGTCTTCCTTCTTCATCACCCAGACAGAGGCCTGAGAGAAGAAAGGTCTCGCTGCGCCTCCTGCTGGCAATGCCCAGAAGTGCAGGAGCAGCCTCTAGGAGGACTGGCAGTTTACCAGCAAACTAACTAGAGGAAAATATCAATAATGAAGAGATTAACTGTAAATTCCTTAAATTCATCAGGTTCTCTGAGGAAAGGTGTCTCACTAGCATTTGTGACTAATCTACCTCAGCTCTTGATTTCAATTTTTGGTGGTTGGAACTTCTTGATTGAATTTGATAAACTTAGAAGAGTTATGCATGATGTCATATTATGTGGTACCAGATAGCAGGGTCCATTCTTGTAATACCAGAAATATTAGGAAGGAACAGGAGGAAGGACAAGGATGGGAAACCTCAGGAAGATACCTCAGACTTCAGGACACAAAGCCTATGAGGACATTGCTAGGGGACTTCTGTCAGGGGAGAAAACAGAAAGATTCTGGACCAAGGAGGAACATACCTGAAATGGAAGGAGCTGTAGGGATCTCATCTCTTAGTCCTACCCTTATGGTTTCTGTGGATTCAAGTGTTTTTTATGTAAACTATTAGTGGTTTAGTACTTACCACTAGCTAAAATTACTTTGTGTTTATCTTCTATACATGTTCATTTACTTATTTGCATGCATGAATATTAATGAAAGACAGGAGACTGAGAGAAGTCTCTCATCTCTATCCTCTATCCTAATCCAAACGCAGTGGCCATGCCACTCAAGTCAACAGATCTCCAACTGGACCCTGGTGGGAAGGTGGGAAATCTAATGGACACTAGCACTGACTGCATCTGCCTTTTCCAGAAAAAAAATGTTTTCTTAGCAATTGTAATCACTTAAGTCCTCAAAAAGAATGATCTTGCCAGCACCAACCTTAACATTCTCAAATGATTCATCCTCAAAAACAGAAAGACTTTTATCCGTCAAAATGAATTATTCAAAAGGCATGTTGCCCATCAGTGTGCGTCCCCTCCTCAGTCTCCAGTCAAACTGAATTTCTTGAAAATAAGACCACTAGGACTTGCCAATGAACCTCTGGCTGGTCTCCTCCCTACCGTCCTAGGCTCCACTCCCTACTTCTGGTCACATTCTCTCTCCACCCAAGACAGACCTTACTGGAAAATGCTCTACCGTCTTTTGTGAGTTCTGCTGCTCCAGAATCTGTTTAGAGCCTTGGTTAACATTTGCCTGCAAAACCTTAAGAAAGTTCCTGGCTTTTCTCCACTATCTTGGTTGTACCCCAGCAAGTGCTTGTGTAGTCACCAAATCAATGATTTATCCATTCATTCATTTATAGACATTAGAATCTTTCCATGCCTGAAAAATAGAAGCTCCTTATTTGCAGGGACTATTTTCTTTGTTTTTTTTCCTTCAGAATTCAGCATAGTGTTAAAGCAGATAATATTCTCCTCATCAGTGTCTCTTGAATGGAATAATCATGGTTCTCTTATACTGGACATTGACTCAGCTGTTGGAAATATTCTGGTATACCCTTATCACCAACAGGATAAGGTCAGGCATTATTTTGCAGGAATAAAATAGATCAGAAAGTAGATACCACAATCTGGATGAGTTTCTGCCATTCAAACACTGCTTCTTGGAGCTAGGGTATTAAAGGTTCTAACCTTCACTTATTAAATTGGTCATAGGAACACAGGTGATATTAGAATTCTCCTTTTGGCTCCATGTTAGGATTATTTTCTTTCCTAGGTTTTAGAATTTTTGGAGGAACAGTTTTTATCTTTTTTGAAGTCTCTTAATCCATTCCTATTTGGAGTGTTTTCATGCAGACTAATAGTCTGGGTACAGGGATGTTTTGAAGCAAACTTGTACCCCTCAGGGTCAGCTGTTAAAGGTGAACATTTTCACTTTGGAATTAGGCAAACATTACAAATTTGGCTTTGAATTTGTTATTTTCTAAACTTAAGAAAATGATGAAAAAAAAAATTTTATAATTCAGATTTAGCCTAAAAGTGTATATTATGTACGTTTTCCCCCCCACAAAAAAAGATGATTGTTAAATGTTTACTTGTACACTGCTGCATAGAAGATACATATGGGATAAATGGGAGGTAACATTAGGGAAAAAGAAAATCATATTCAAAGTAATTACAAAAGTTTTCAACCTATGGAAGCTGATTTATCAAGGCATACACAAAAGAGCATTATGATTTTTAAAATCTCCACAAAAATTTAAAGAACAACTTAAAAAAGAGAAGGAATAATCAGTTCATGGTAAAAAGTATTCACATATTTTAAATGATAAATTTTAAATTAATTATGTAATTAATTACTACTTATTTCATGGACCATGAAGTCATTGTGGGAATCAACAATTAAGTACATGTAAAGCTCATTGCAAACCTTTTTAAAAAACTGTTCAAGTGGAACTTTTTGATATCTTTGTATATAAGAATAAGATTTCAAAAAATACCTAGTGATTGATTGATTATTTAATTTAACATTCAGCTTTTACCTTTCGTGTTAGATTTCAAAATACTTTCATGAGATAGATTTAGATGTGACTCTGAGGGGTGATTTTCTACCTTTCTGCTTCCTTATACATATGTACAAGGACATACAAAGTCTGAGGAACACAAATTCATTTGAATGCCTCAAAAATGGAGCAAGGCATTGAAATGTAATGGGAAGAAGTAGGATACTGAATATCTCATCCCAGCATCACATATGACTACTTAAACAAAAATCACTCGGACAAATCATTTCCTTTTTTGGTTCTCAGTTTCTTTATCTGTAAAATGATGGAGTTATATTAGATTACTTTTTGACTTGCTACTAGGAATAGATCTATCAGCCTTAGAGATATACAAGCTTAATATAAGTCACAAGTATTTTATAGCATCACCCTGGTCTAATATGATCTTAGGAAGCTTTAGGAAAGACCTAGTGTCCAGGATCATGAGAGAAAGTGCCATCTCATTCTGCCTTGGCCAGAGAAGAGTAGGTACTGGGTTTGATATTGTATTCCATATTTCAGAAAGCTGGAGAACACTAGAAGTCTACCAGGAAAATATTAGGTACTTCAACTCAATGATCTGTTAAGGGAGTTATGGAAAGTTCAGCTTGAGAAGAGAAGACTTAGAGGAGATGCAATAATTATCTTAAGCATTTTAAAGATTCAGTAAGTATATGGTACATGACTCAGATTCATCTTCATGAGTTCAAATCCTTAGACACTTACTACTTGCATGATCTTGAACAAGTCACTTAACCCAGTTTACCTCAGTTTCCTCATCTATAAAATGAGCTGGAAAAAGAAATGGCAAATCATGCCTGTAACTTTGCGAAAACAAAACAACATGGGATTGGAGGGCTAGGTGGCATAGTGGATAAAGCACCGGCCCTGGAGTCAGGAGTACCTGGGTTCCAATCCCCTCACAGATACTTAATAATTACCCAGCTGTGTGGCCTTGGGCAAGCCACTTAATCCTTTTTGCCTTGCAAAAACCTAAAAAACAAATGGGAGTCAGACATGGCTGAACAACAACAGCAGCAATTTTAAAGACTACCATGTGAGAGAGGGATTAGACTTATTCTATTTGATCCTGAAGAGCAGAACTAGATACAAATTTCCCAATGATGGATTAATATTTGAGATTAGAAAAAGAGAAGCAATGTGGTGCAATGGATAACAAGGAAGCCCTGAATTCAAGTCCTACCTTTCACAAATACTGTCTATTTGACAATGGGAAATCCATTCTCCCCTGCCTCAGTGCCCAAAATACTTCTCTAAGACTATAATAAAGTGTAGAGAAAGTACCAAGTAGAGAGTGTTCCCTATAAATTAGGTCACAGGTCCAGAAAGTAGAAGGGAAACCTTAAACATTGAAACTATGCAAACGTATAATGAGATACTTTCCACTACCTTCAGGCAAATGGTTAATAACCATTTTGGAGCTGTGAGGTTCTTAACAAAGTACAGGTTGGAACATATGGACTTTGGAGTCCTTTCTAATTTTCAGATTTTGTCATCTTGCAATCTCTAAGCTTCCTTCCAACTCCCTTATTTGTGGGTTAGTAGACACATAATTTTTTTTCCTTTTCTGAACTTAACTCTCCTGCCTCTGCTTATCACCTTCAAGACTAAGCTTCCCTGATAAATCCTTTCTCTTCCCCTCAGTCAAAGGAAACTTGGGGGTTGCTTCAAGCCAAATCAAGTCTACTGACAGGGTTCAGTACAAAATGGTGATTGAGGTTCCTCCCCTCCCCAGTCTCAATCTGCCCCCTCCCAAGAACCTCTTGGACTGGAGGTGACTAAACACAGATAGCAGCACTTTTTCTTTTTGCTTTCCATTTCCCTCAGAGTTTATTCACTTTTGAAAAGATCATTTATATACTTGGTGGAAACAACCCTTGTGGTCCAGATTAGGCCCTCAGTATTTAATTCCTGCAGAAAGATGTCTTCGAAGTGCTTGTCTCTTTATGATGATGTGTTTCAGAGAGGGGAAGGGAAGAAAGAGATTTTTGATGATTTCTTTTATTGTGTTGTTGAAGAAAATAAAAGGCAATTCTTTACTCTCTCATCAATATTCTCACCTCCCTTATTTATCTCAGTTGAGTAGAGTTTGGTTCTGATTCTTTAAAGTGGTTTCTCACTTCTGAGGAAATTTGGGAAGACAACCAGTAAAAAGTTTAAAGCAGTCTTCATGGCTGAAGAGATGTATCAAAATAGGTAATATTGGGCATGAAATCAGCATTGGAGCACTGATTTCAGCATTTTACTAGCAAAATGACCTCCAGTAACTCACTCAATATCTCTGAACATTATTTTCCTCATCTATAAAAATGTGATAATGGCATCTGCCCTCATCACTACTCACAAGATTATTGTGGAGAAACAAAGTCAGAAAAGTCAATTCAAATATTAATTAAGTTCCTACTATGTACTTAAGTTCCTCTTATGTAGGCAGATGGTGCTGCCCAGGCTGAAGTCAGAAAGACTCATCTTCATGAATTCAAATCCAGGCTCAGATACTAGCTGTGTGACCCTGGAAAGTCACTTATTCTAGTTTGCCTCAGTTTCTTATTTATAAAATTAGCCAAAGAAGAAAATGGCAAACCACTCTAGTATTTTTCCCAAGAAAACTACATAGGGCCATGAAGGGTCATACATGACTGAAACAACAACAAAATGTATTTAACAGGGGAGCTAGGTGGTTCAGTGGATAGAGCACCAGCCCTGGAGTCAGGAGGATCTGAGTTCAAATGTGACCTCAGACATTTAATATTTACTTAGCTGTGTAATCTTGACAAGTCACTTAATCCCATTGCTCTGCAAAAACAAACAAAATGTACTTAACAGAAAACGGAGCTGAAATGAAATTATTCTTGCCATCAAGTAATTTAAAATCTTATAGAGGATATAGCATATCCATGGAATCTATTCCTACTACTACTCCAAGAATCTTGCCTTTGGGTTCAAAATGACAGTGAATTCATGACATTCATAGTTCCCCTAAATTTTTGCCCTTCCAGATCAATAGTTATTGAAATACTTAATTTCACTCACTGTTCAGGAATGACTGGATGGAGCAGTTGATAGAGCACCAGCCCTGAAGTCAGGAGGACCTGAGTTCAACTCCAGCCTCAGACACTTAATAATTACCTAGCTGTGTGGCCTTGGGCAAGCCACTTAACCCTATTTGCCTTGCGGTGGGGGGGGGGGGGAGAGAAACCATAAATAGCCTGCCTCTAGAGAAGCCTAGATTGAATTACATGATCTGATGCTGAGCAAAGAGAACAATGTGCACATTAACAAAAACATTGTGAGATGATCAACCTTAATGGAAGCAGTTCCTCTCAGCAGTTCAGAGAGCTAGGACAATCCTTTTAGACTGGCATTAGACTGGCTATGGACAATGCTATCCCTATCCAGAGGGAGAAAAGCAAAAATAAAACATTCAGAATCTGATGAACACTACATTCATTTTTTTTAAATGTCTCATTTCTTGACCTTAACTCTAATTCCTCATAGCAAATGTGACTAATCTGTAAACATGTTTAACACAAATGCTTATGTACTATATCAACCTGACTGTTCACTGAAGAGGGGAGGGGGGTGGGAAAGGAGGGTGGAAGGAAGGTTTGTAACTTAACATATACATATGCATATGGATGAATTTTGAAAAAAATTCATAACATGTATTTGGTAAAATAAAATATCAATGAAAAATAATTTAAAAAACATCAGGCCATGAGAACTCCAGATGAAAATATTATTGAGAAATATTTAACAAAATTAATGTAATACATAATATGACATAGATAATTTGTTGTTTTCTAAGTAAGTATACAAAGTATAGGAATTCTTACATAGAGTTTAATGATATCCTTTCTATTGGAGTTTGGCATCATCACTTTGTACCATTTCCCCATAATTCTTAGTTTCTAATACATTGCAGCGTGCTTATATTCTGCCTTTGTACTTTAAGTAATTTTCAATCTCAATTCTTTTAAATTTCGCCATGACGCATTTGTTGGGGTGGCTAGGTGGCACAGTGGATAAAGCACCAGCCCTGGAGTCAGTAGTACCTGGGTTCAAATCCGGTCTCAAACACTTAATAATTACCTAGCTGTGTGGCCTTGGACAAGCCATTTAACCCCATTGCCTTGCAAAAACCTAAAAAAAAAATTTCGCTATGACTTTACATGAGTTTTTGATTTTGCTTTCCCTACTTAATTCAATAATTGGGGATATTAAGGCTTCTGACTCTAAAACAGCTACATTGAAAGCAAAGTACATTTGGAATTGGGAAATGTTTAAAAATTCATCAAAAATACAACATAGAGAATATTTGTGAATTTCTAAGACAACATGTCACCTGAAGGAGTCTGTTTATACTTGAGTTTGACCCCACTGCTCTGAAAGACCTAGGAACAGGGAAACCTTGGGGCTTTAAAGGAACAGAGCAATTGCAAAACCTCCTAGGAAGAGAATATAGTTTCTGCTAGCTATCACTAGCCTCAGGAAAATCAAACGATGAGAATGATATAGTACCCTTGCCCAGGCCTCTAGCTAAAAGCAAAAATAGAGAGATATATCACAGTCAACTCTTCCATAATCACTTCCCACCCAAACCAGAAACTAGGTCCCAGAGTAACTTAGGTCCTGGGACCTCCCCTCCCCTGGTTGGTGACTGCCCCTCCGAAAAGCCTATTTCAGCTTTGGCTTTTGTCTGTGGAGGTTCCCCCACATCCCTCCTCATACCTGTTCTTTGACTCTGGTACCAGGAATTATGATCAAATATATTCTGCCATTACCACCATGTGGGATGTGTTGAACCACAATCCCTATAACTTTCTAAACCACGCAGCTCTGCTATTCCCCTTTCTCTGTTGTCTCCCCCCATCATAATGCGAGTTCTCTGGGGACAAGAAATCTTTGATTTCTGTATTTGTATCCCTAGCATTTAATAAATGTTGTTGAACTGTTTCAGTCATATATAACTTTTTAGAACTCCATGTTAAGTTCTCTTGGCAAGGATATTGGACTGGTTTGCCATTTCCTTCTCCAGGACATTTAGAGCAAGCAAAGGATAAATGGTTGGTCTGGGGTCACATACTAGCTAGTGTCTGAGGCCAGATTCTCCTGCCTCCAGATCCAGTGCTCCATCCACGGAGGCTTCAACTGCTTAACAAATAATAAGTATTTGATAAACATTTTTCTTTCACTCGATGACAAACTCATCAGTTGCAACTTGCTTGAAGCAGCCAGCCAGAACTACAATATTGGACCATGAAAAAAAAATACAATTGTCAAACCTGGGCCACAGCTGCCAATGCCCAACAGAAATCATGTAATAGACAAAGACAACCCAACAGGAAGAAAGAAAAATAGAAAGAAAACATCATAACAAGCAGAAGGAGATCCAGTGGGAACAGCACAATGACTTCTACCATAGACTTTAAAAACCTTATATAGTGAGGGAAGATGCCTCTCCATGTGTGCCCTAGTTATATGTGCTCTTTTGTGGCTAAGCACTGAGGATACAAAGAAATGTGAAAGCATAATCCTTACTCTTAAGGAATTCACAGACTAATGGGGGGGGGGAGATATAGCTCAAACAACTTTGAACATGCAAGATCTCCACAGAATAAAATAGAACTGGTTTGGGGGACGGCACTAAGTTTAGGGAGGATTGGGAATGATTTCTCCAGAAGGTAAGGTGTACAGGATCCATGGGTTCTGACATCATTTGCCGGAGAACAAGATTTTGATGATGAGGATGGTAGCCACAGTGATGCCCCCCAGGCCCACAGCCAGTCCTAGAATAAAGATGAGGGTCTCCATTGTCTCAGATGGTGTGTTAGCATCTCAGGCTCTGTGGTAATGAAAGGAAAATGAGGTCAGAAAGCACAGAAAAAAATAGGAGGTTTTGACTTATAGCACATTGGATCTGGAGACAAAAGTCATTTTGGGGAAAGTAGTGACCATTAAAATACCTGGGTTTTAGGGGCCCCAAATGTTTTGATTCATAATCCAGTGCCTGAAAAGTGACTTCTCCAGGTCCTAGTGTTCAACCAGGCAGTCATAGACATCATCAGTTGAGGGAAGGAAAGTGAGGAACTGAAACCT
Source organism: Macrotis lagotis (assembly GCF_037893015.1). Classification (NCBI taxonomy): domain Eukaryota; kingdom Metazoa; phylum Chordata; class Mammalia; order Peramelemorphia; family Peramelidae; genus Macrotis; species Macrotis lagotis. The sequence goes on from NC_133662.1 coordinate 7,818,183, forward strand.
GTGGAAAAGAATAGTCATTGTGAAGGAGGAAAGGGGTCTCAGATATCCCTATAGTGACTGACTGTCCATTGCACAACCATGTGACATTAATCACTGTGGGGGGAAACATATCAGTGTGGCAGAGGGTGTTTGGCTCCTCTAGTTGTATGGGCTCCTTAGGAAATACTGTCACCTCCAAAGGCACTGAAGGAGAGCAAGTCTTGGTGAATGGTGCTAGAGTGAGTGTAGCCCTACAGCAGAGACCTAGAACTCCTATGAATGAGGGGATTCAGAAAGCACACTTTCCTTAAAGCACTGAAACTTTTCCCCTTAAATCCTAAATCTAATCTGTGACGCCTCATTTTACAGTAAATCTTAAATATGACAATCTTTTAAATTTTCTATGTTCCAAGAAGTTACTAATAATAATAATAATAATAATAATAATAATAGCTCTTAGATAATACACACTATGTATCAGGCACAATACAAGGCATTTTACAATCATCTGATTTGATACAATAACTCAGGAAGAGAGGTGCTATAATTATCTTCATTTTAAGAATGAAGAAACTGAGGCAAGCAGAGGTTAAGTGACTTGCCCAAGGTCACACAGCTAGCACATATCAGAAGCCATATTTTAACTCAGGTCTTCCTGATTCAAGTCTAGTATTTTCTCTACTATGAGACCAGTGGCTAATTTGGACCCAATCTCCTTTCAAGAGAGATCTGAAAAACACCTCTCACTCCAGGAATGACTTGTACAACCAAGGTTCTGGAGTAAAATGAAGTCACTAAAAAAAGAGATGTGTTTATGAGTTCTCAGGTTGGTTGAAGCTTAGTTCTGAGGAATGTCTAGGAGAGACTGAATATTGTCATCCTCTGACCCTAACTAGAGACTCTAGAGAAAAGTTATTGATTATTAGAAATAAAAACTGCTTCTGAGAGGTCCAGAATTCTCACAAGAGGGAAAGTCTGAGTAAATAGTACAGAGCAGGAAACCCTACTAACCTCATCACCACCAATACTACACTGGTTACCCCCAGGGAAGAGAGTAGAACAGAAGTATACTAAGGGTGGCCCAGGTGTGGATGTTTTGCCTGATAAGGTCGTTCAAGTCCACAGTAGTAGCCTAGCCCAATCTGGGCATCAAAACTAAAGATGTGGCCAAACTCAGGAAGCTTCCTTACTGTTTTCTTCCTCTCAAGGTCCATGTGGAATTACTCAACTTCATCAAATTCATGCAAGTCTGTGGGTCTGAACAAATGTTGATTTGATTACAGGGTCTGCACCAGGACAAGTAGAGATCAGAGGCACTGGTCATTAAAAGTAAGGATGAGGAAAGAGGAAATTTCAAAATGATGAGGAAATGGATGAAGAAATAAAAAAGGGATGGCTTGAGGAAATGAAAAGACTGGCAAAATAAGGAAAAGTAAGAATGAAGAGAGAGAAGCTAGAGAATAGAGAAGGGTTATATCAGTTCTGCCTGGGAGAAATTAAAGGCAGAAGAGATCATATTGTACCAAGAAATTTCCCCCAAACTGGTGAAGTGAAAAGTAACTGTATGTACTGGTATTTCCACCATGGTTTTTAATCACTTCAAATAAGAGGATAGACAGTGTATCTGGGTTCAGATAGTCCTTTATGGAGGTGGAATGCAATGCTTGTACTGAGCAAAAATGGTGAGTATGGGAAGGCTGTTCTGGAACCCGGGTCTCCATGATCAGTGCCCTCATTTAGCTGAATGGCAGTTTTCATAGGTGCCTTTGTAAGTCTCGGGCTGTGGTTCATGTTCCTCCTTAGAACCTTCCCTATGCAACATACTTTGCAGTTAGAGGAGTAAAAGACCATGGAAGGCTTACTCAAAATTAACCTAAAAGTAGCACTCCTGAATTGAACCAATTAAACTTACTGCTGAGTCCCTGTTCCTAGTAACATGTCCATGGAGATTGACTTCAGGTGCACGTGATACCAGAGGCCCTAGGGTTTCATGGATTATGCACTTTGAATTTCTCAATTTCAAATATTTAAGCCCATTCACAAAGCATGGGGGAATCTTTTGGCAGATCATGTATCTTAATTGTGGAACTGGGGTAGGGGAGGAATTTGGTCATTGGACTTGTTGATAACTAAAGAAGAGACACATATGCCAAAAAGCTGTGCCATGGTCTAAAGAATGGGATAGAAAGAAAGGACCCAGAAGTACAATCTTGTGACATTTGCAAAAGGGATGGAGGTTCCACAATGTAAGAAGGTGTTGGAAGTCTGTAGTGCTGTCCATGTCTCAATGTGATCCATGCTGGAGAATTTCTTGTAGCTCCAGCTTCCTGGGGCTTCTAGCACAGAACCAGTGACTGGTGACAAAAATTGTGTAGTCCTCTTTATGAGACATCCAGGTCAGTGGGCAAAGAGAATGAGTCTGCTTTAGTAATGACCTTTTCCTCCCAATCCTCAAAATAAGTCAGAGAATTCTGCGCACCATTCCTATAAACTCCACCATCATAAAGCAGAAGACATAAATTTAAGGATAAAAGAGATTCCATAAGGAACCAGTCTAACCTCTTCATTTAATAGGTAAGAGAATATGAGGCCTACTAAAGGGTAAAAGGACTCATTCAAAGTAGCAGTGGTAGTAAACATCAAAGGTGACATCTAACATCTGAATCTGAACCTGTGTTCTCTTTACTGGAGTGTGGCTAGTCTCCTAAGAGACTATGTGAATTTTTACTAATAAAAAATTTCTAATAGAGCCGATTCCTTCTCCCTTCATTCCCTCTACATAACATGAGCATGGCATTGAAAACTAAGTTTCCCAGCTCTATCCCATATCCCTGAGGAGATATGTTAGTCCTTCTTTAGGGACTCCAGAATCTGTACCTGACCACAGAAAAACTCACTGTTAGCAGCCCAGGCTCTTAGTCTGATCAGCCGGGCAGCCAGGCTGAGGATCCCTAAGCCTGAGGCTAGACTAAGATTCATTCAGAGAAACAAAAGCTGGGATCTCCCCAGACAGGACACTCCTGGGACACATGGGCACAGTTCCAGACTGGCTCAGCTTAACAGCCCAAAAGAAAGAAATCTTCACTGAGCAAGAGAGAGCCTTTGAGGATGCCACTGCTGCCTGGTAAAGGGTCTAAGAGGAGAGGGAAGAACACTTGGAAGAAGTATTGAAGTTTCAAGTGTATACATAATTTAAATTAAATAATATTTGTTTGGTTAAAGTTCAAAAGGCTACTAATTTGTACCTTTTGAAAACTTATAAAGCTTTAAAAGCTTTACAAAACAAAAGTCTAAACTAGCAAATACTACTATTTACTTTACATTTTCAGAAGATGTTTTGTACCATATAACCAGATAGAATTTAGTTTATTGTAATAAAGATATTATTTTTAAATCTTTGTGGTTTGTAATATCTTTCAGACTTAAAGATGAAAGAACTCATGATGATTTAAAGTTATAAAATTTATTATTAATCATTTGTCCTTAAATTGTAAGTTTCTAAAATTTCCCATGAAGATTTTCTTAAGAACATATAATATCTAGTTTTCTTGTGTTAATCCAGGATACTAGTTGATAAGGAGGAATTTCCACTGGGTTATCCGTCCCTGAAACAATTATTTGAATATTTATTGTTAAATGTTTCTAATGAAAAAAGTTAGTTCCTTCTCCCTCCACTCCCCACCACCACAAAACATGTTCAATTGTCATTTCTGGTGAAACTTGGTAGGAAGACAGCAAAAGAAAAACCACAACACTATTATATCTGGTTAATAAATGCAACTCTGAAGGACTCAGATTATTTGCTTGCACAGTAAGTAACATGCAGGAAGCATCAAATTTAGAGTTAGGAGACATAATTCTATTCCTAGCTTTGCAATAAGCCTCATAATGTGGGATATGACATTAAAAATTAAATTTCATGGGAGGGGGCAAAATGAGAGACTTTCATTACACAACCCCTAAAAGTCCTGATGTTTTTTAAGACTGTAACCCAATGGAGAACTCCTACTCACAAGGCCAAGGTAAAAGTCTAACAAAGCAACTTCTTGGAAGCACAACATGAAAGAGCATGGACTCATTACCAACTATGAGATAGCTAGGCACAATGTATGGAGAGATTATATCCTTCTGCAATTCTTCCCTCCCTCCAAATATTCTCAACATGGCCCAGAATATTTTCAGTATGACATAGAAATAACTCCTTTACTATCTCCATATCTTCTCCAGTTCTACCCCTAGAATAATATTAATGACAGAGACATTCAATGACACCCTCCATCCTCCACAAAAACATGCATAGTTAGTTATATAACCAAACACAAGAATCAGAGCACGTTTTTCTTGAGACTTGCAACTTTAGATCTGAGATAAAAGAAAAGGAATCTTTTCCATTTTTTTTCTAATGGAATTCTCATTTTCTTTAGTTGTGAAGTAAATGAAATATATAAGTAGAAGTAAACAGAGTTTGTTGTTCAGTCAATTTTTTTTGTTTTTGCAAGGCATTTGGGGTTAAATGACTTGTCCAAGGTCACACAGCTAGGTAATTTTATTGTCTGAGGCCAGATTTGTACTCAAGACCTCCTAACTCTAGGGCAATGCTCTATCTATCCACTGCACTACCTATCTGCCCCAGTCATTCTTGGCAAAAACACTGGAGTGGTTTGCCATTATTTCTTCAGTTCATTTTACAGATAAGGAAACTGAGGCAAATAGGATTAAGTGACTTTCCCATTAAGTATTTGAGGTCAAATTTGAACTCAGATCTTCCTGACTTCAGGTCCATTCTCTATCCACTCTACCACCTAATTGTCCCAGAGCAGAGCTTTGGGAATGATATGGGGAGAGAAGAGCCCTGGGGATAAAATAGTTCCTCTAATTGCCTTACCTTTTCTGAAAAAAAAAAAAAAAAATCCTACTCTAATGAGGCCCATTATTCACTAATGCACAGATAATTTTATCAGGATTGGGTAGCAAGTAAGAATCTTGTAGGTGCTCTGTACAATATCTTAGAAAGCTAAATAACTTGGGGATCAGTTCAATTACATCATAGATCTCAGAGGACCAGGGAGAGGACCTGGCCAACAGTGTGTTGGGGGCATCATGAGAGTACTGAGGGGAGTCATCATGAGCAAAAGGGGTTTGTAATAAGTTTTATTTATTCCTGCTAACTTACCTCAGGAGATGAGATGAGACAGGGAGAAAAAGCAGCTTCTGCAGCCCAGTGACATGGTAAGAGCCTCTCCCACCAGGAAGCTTAGGCACAGCTGCACGACAACCAAAACTTTTGCCTAACTTCAGAACTCTCCCTCTCTTCTTTACCTCTCAACTTTTGCACCGATCTGCTTCCAAGGGAATGCACAGAGGAGCTTGACCCTTGGGAGAAGGTGCAGAGGAAGGGTCCAGGAAACACCAGGATCAGGACAGGGGAGGGACTCAGCTGACCCAGCATCTAAAGACACAGGAGCATGATGCAAAGGACACAATGTCACATCACTTTTCAAGACTGTAATTATATCCTATAGTAGAAAATCCTGTTCTCCATGATATTCAGGGATTTATTTTGTGATGTCAATTCTGGAATTACAGTGGAGGCTCAGGATCTCCAACAGTCAACAGGATTCAGAGGGGCCATTTCCAAGTTTGCTCAGAGCATACACAAGCACTGAGCTCCTTTTAGTCCAGGGTGAGTGCCCAGGAGACTGAAGGAATGCAGGGTCAAGTCACATAGCATGCTCAAAAAAAGAATCAAATTTGCCTAGTGGTGAAAAGTGTTAATTTGGAACTAGCACATGGAAGTTCTACCTAGTGCCTGATGATGCTGCTGCTTGTGTCTGATGCTAATTGCTTTCCTCATTAGAAGCTACTCAATTCAGAGGAATTCAGGGTAATCATGTTCTTCAAGAGGCGGAGGGCAGCCTTGATGGAAACCTGCTGCAATCTTTGATTCCCAGTTCCACCCTTGTCTCCATCAGGGAGTGTGGGGAGCTTCTGTATGATGGTCCTATTAATGGTGCTGAGCCTACTCTCAGCTGAGGGCAGGGGTAAGTGCAGAGCATCTACTTCCTAGGGAAAGCAGGCATAGGCTGCTGGGCTGTGACTCCTATTTCCCATGTGCCTTTAAATGGAAAGAGATTGAGATGGCTAGGTGGTGCAGTGGACAGAACACCAATCCTGGAGTCAGGAGTACCTGAGTTCAAATCCAGCCTTAGACACTTAATAATTGCCAAGTTGTGACTTTGGATAAGTCATTTGCCTTGCAAAAAATGTAAAGAGATCGATCCCTTAGATGATCTGGTGTCATTAGCAATAAGGATCCAAAACCTAAGCTAGGAAAAGTTTATCCAGAAAGAAGGATGAATCTTGAGAATCACAAGTAAATATACCTGGGATATATCTAGAATGCCAAATGCTAATCTAGGCCATGTGGAGAAATATCTTAGAAAACCCTGAAGTATAGAGAAGGTTTATAAGGGTTACAAAGTAGTTCTTAGTTCCTATTAATAAATTCCTATGATCAGCCAGTAGGAGGACATACTAGGGACAATGTCTCAATATGTTTGATGATTGTCTCTTATTCCATGTAGTCATGAGGTTTGGGACTTCCCTTCAAACCTGAAACTAGCAAGGTTTGCTGAATTATATAAAAACCATGTGCTGAGATTCACTTAGACAGGAAGCAATCAAGGAAACATTTCTACTACAAATTCATCATAATCCAATGTTTCAGATTTAGACATTCTTAGAAGTTTATCATTTGAGCTTGGGCAATTGTCAAGGCTAGGCTCCAGCCACTATCTGGACCAGGAATGATATGGAAAGATGGTAGGAGTTGGGAGGTTTTATACTAAGACAAATAAAGGAAGAGTACATAAATCCACTGTCCAAATCTGCATTCATCAATCATGGCAATTTTTTCATTCTCAAGTCATATCTATAGATAGATAGATAGATAGATAGATAGATAGATAGATAGATAGATAGATAGACAGACAGATAGATAGAGATAGAGATAGACATATACATATACATATACATATACATATACATATACATATACATATACATATACATTTCTTTACTGAGTGTGTTCACATTACTCAATAGCAGCTTCTGTTCATCTTTCTATTTGTCCACGTCAAAATTAATGCACTTGGAGAGCCACCCAGCAAGGAGCCACTAGCAGCTGCTTCCAGAGTGCTCAGCTCATGGAAGGTAAGGGGGTAGGGGAGACTATAGAGATCTCTCCTTTGTCTCTGGGACAGAACTCTGATACTTTGTCCATATTCAGATCATGGTCACAGTCTGGGTCCCCATACTGCCATAGTGGAGTGGGGACTCTCTTCATAGCTCCAGGGCAGAGGGTAGGACTTGTGATCATCCACAGATCACAGCATAGGCAAAAGAGCAGTCAGAGCCCTTCATAAGACCTTGAAAGAACTGAGGTCCTTGCACAGGTGTCCCAATAATATTCAAAAGCTCAGAAAGCACCCCAAAACCAGGGCAAAGGCTAGGAAAATGAGTAAATGGAAAAGAGGGAACTGATCATAGACAATTAATTTGATCCCATGGAGGATCAAAACACACATTCAGAAGATGACAAAGTCCAAGATTCTATACCCAAAGCCTCCACAAAAAATAGGAATTGGGATCAGGTTATGATAGAGTTCAAAAAAGAATTTGAAAATCAAGTAAGTGAGTCTCCCGGGCCAGCCGGGGTGGGCAGGGGCAGTTGGAGCTTAAGCTCCAGGCTTCTAGCAGAAAGATGAGTCTGGAGGTTGCGAGGATGCCCAGGGAGGACAGCTGGGAAATCTATGTCTCCTCCCAAAGGACGATAGCCTTCCCTCAGGACCACCTCCTCAAATAGGGATCCTCAAGAGGCCTCTGAGCAATGGGGGTGTCAGTAGCCCCAACTCTACCAGCAGGCCAGCCCTCCCTGTGAAGTCCTTGGCCCAGCGCGAGGCTGAATTACACTGAGGTCCACAAGGGGATCCTTGGTAGTGCCAGCCTCAAGGAAGAACAAGAGAAGCCCATCCTTGACAGGCCAACCACGATCTCCCAGCTCAAAGACACCAAACAGCCCAATAATGTCATCAGACATCCCCGGGTCCTGATGGTTCGAAAGGCTTCAAGCAGCACAGATAAATGTGGGTGAGAGAGGATGCTGCCACCACTGCCCCGGCCACTACCAGGGTCATCCACCATGGGTTGCACTGTGGTGGCAGACAGCTGGACTTGAGCAGAGGGAACAACCTGATTTACTTGCACTGTGATCCCCTCTACTCTGCCCACTGTGACCTTGAACCCCATGCACTGTGACCCCCAACCCCCTCCTCCCACTGTGATTGGCACATCCACAAGGGCTGTCCCAAGTCACTGTAAAAGGAGAAGGTGGGGACATGAGGTGGGTAGGGGGGGCCCACTGAGGACTCAGAGCAGAGAGTCAGATGGTGCCACTTGGGGTGAAGCCAGTGCCAGCAATGACAGTTTATCATGCTAATTAATTTGGGATTTCAAAACACAAATGGGAACTCCCCAAAATGTGCATGTCTTCACTTAAATAGCAGGTTCCATTTGAAAGGATCGTTTTCTTCCCCCCCTTTCTTTTCTCTTCCTTTTTTTTTTTGTTTTTGTTTGTTTCAGAGTCTGATTTGCAAGGGAAAAAAGTGCATGGGAAAGGCTTTGGCTGTTAAATGAATTTTTGTTTTAATTGAGAAGGGTAGTTAATAGTCTTCTAAAATGTTTCAATGAATTTGCAGAAACATTAACAGATAAGATTTTGGCAAGCTTCACTTCTTGTTCTCTATTCCTATTGCTGCCACCAGGAGGGATGGGGCCAGTCTCCAGCTGAGCCTCATCTCGTGGGGGCCCTTCAGTGAGACCAGGCTGGAGCACTGGGGCTGGCAGGAGGCACCACTAGTGTTTATGGAAGTGGTGAAAGCAGACAAACTTTCCTCCACAGCCTCTCCACCCCAACCTTCACTTGGGTTCTTTCCAGCCAAGAGTTCAGGAGGTAGGGAGAGAGACCTGTCATAGTCAGGTTTACAAACAAGGAAAACTTGATTTATTCAGTATTTTGCTTTCTTATCCAAGGAAAACATGGGAACAAGTCTGGCTGAGAAGCCATCTATACAGTGTTGTCAGGGGGTAGCTCGGTTTCCCAGCTACAAGGTTTGAACTCTTAGGAGCCTGAGGCCCTCTATTGCCCAGCTTATGGTTCCAGTCCAGAGCTGAAGCTGGCATGTCTTCTTCTAGGAGTCATTGCCCTGGGGACTTGCCATACCAAGTAGCATTTGGAAAAAAGCCTCCGATTGTACATTGGTGGGTGATGACAGTCTGGTTCCCCGAGTTTGAAGCTCCAGTGTTCACTCACCTTGACATAGATGCCCAACCTTCCAGAGCAGGGATCTGGAGGGGAGGGTATTTTATACCCTTCTGGATTCTAGAAATTCAGCTCAGGCCTCTTAACCCTGGGGCCAAGGGAGCCGGTGTTGCTGAAAGCGGCTTCCTCCAGGCTCCGCGGGTGTCTGTGCTAACCTATCCACTATGGACATGTCTGCCTTTCTTCTCAGTCCCTGTCTCCTTTTCCTCTACTGCACTGATTCTTCCTATGACTTAATTAATAGCCAATTCCCACTTCTGATTTTAACCCACAATTTCCAGGGGATTGGAAGATGGTTGCATTTCACAGGTAGCACCCGTGCACTGCAAAGCCATATTTAAAACCCACTGTGGAAGGGGGAGTTTGCCCCCAGGGCTAAGCCTTGCCTTGTTTTGGTGATGGACTTTCTACCAGCTCTCCTGTACTGTCTTATCCTGTCCTGGCCTGCTCTGGGGTCAGGCCCAGCAGGGGGAAAGGGCTACGAGTGGGAGACAGCCTGCTGCTCTTGGTGGTTACTGCCTGGCCCAAAGCCAGGGTCTTGTAGGTTGACTCTGAGGAGGACTGGTGCCACAGTAAATGAAAGGGACATGACTGTCATCAGCCCAGAAAATCGTGGCATCAGCTTCCCTCCTTTCCCAGGGAATTACCTTCAGGAGTGACAGGGGGAAGGGAGGCCTGCTCTCCTTGGCTTTGACCCACTTGCCTGAATGCACAGTATACACAACTCCTTGACCCAGAAAGTCAGGGTGGGGGACACAAAAAGGAGGCCCAGGGTCCTGCCCAAGAGGACACAGTGTAAAGGGTGGGAGCCCCCAGGACTGGAGTTTAGCCCTTCCTTGCTGAGGTGAGACCCCATTCTGGGCCCCCAGCAGCTCCTGCTCCAAGGCTTTGCCTTGAATCCCAGAGTGGGAAGTGCAAGAGAAGGAAATAGGAAACTATTGTGTGTGTGTGAGTTGTGGGGTTGGGTCAGGGAATTAGGAGGAGGAGGAGGGGTTGGGCTCTCTATAGTTCTCTACATCTTTCCTAAGTGCATTTCCTTTGGTTCAGTTTTGTTCTGTTTATTTTTTATTTTTAAAGTGAACTGTGGGCTTTGCCTTAGGAAATCCCGGGATGGGGGTGGGGCAGGGCAGTAACCTGAGGCTTCTGCCTCTTTTAGCTACCTGTCCATGGTAACATCCTCTCCTCCAGCTCCCCTGACCCCATGGGCCAAGCCCCTGGCCTCCTGGCTTAACGGCTTCCAATGAGCCACTTCTCCAACATCAGCCTAACTAACCAAAGGAGCTGGGGGTGCAGGGGCTGGCCATCAGCCCTTCTCAGCCCAGCCAGTCAGGGTGCTCCCCACCTGCAGGCAGGAGGCAACACTCCATAAGCCCAGCCCACCTCCTCTGGGGGAGCCTTCCTGTTGAGACTAGATGGGTGGGGCCACACCTGGCCACTCTTGGCCCAGAGGCTTGAGAGACCTCTTAGAACCTTGTTTCTAGTTGTTTCCCCCATGGTGAGCCAAGGTCCCCTTGGGTGTGTTCAAGGAAGAAACGTAGGGGAGGGAGGGAGAGATGCCATATATCATGCAGCTTTGCCCTGCTCGAGTAGTCAGGCAGCTCCTTCAACTCCCACCCCTTTCCTTCGGGCCCTAAGTCAGCAGATTAAGCATTTTAGAAATTGTATTTTAAATAAATGTTTTAAACTTGTCAAAAGAAAAAAGAAAAAAATCAAGTAAGTGACGTAGAGGAAAAATTGGGAAAAGAAATGAAGGAGATGCAGGAAAAACATGAAAACCAAGTCAGCAGCTTAGTCAAGGAAATTTTAAAAAATGATGATGAAAACAACATGTTAAAAAGCTAATTTAGGTCAAATGAAAGTCCAAAAAGTGAATGAGGAGAGGTATACCTTAAAAAGCAGAATTGGCCAGATGGAAAAGGAGATAAGAAAGCTCTCTGAAGGAAACAACTCCTTCAAATGTAGAATGGAGTCAAAGGAAGCTGATGACTTTGCAAGGAATCAAGAAACAAAAGAATGAAAAACTAGAATAAAACATGAAATATCTCATTGGAAAAAATAACTGATCTGGAGAACAGATCCAAAGAGACTATTTAAAAATTATTGGGCTACTTGAAAGTCAAGATCAAGAAAAGAGCCTTGACTTCATTTTTTAAATAATTTCAACAGGGAAATTACCCTGATATTTTAGAAGCAGAGGGCAAAATAGAAATTGAGAGAATCCACCAATATCCTCCTGAAAGAGATCCAAAAAAAATTAATCCCCTGGAATATTATAGCCAAGCTTCAGAACTCCCAGGTCAAAGAGAAAATATTACAAGTGGCCAGAAGGAAACAATTCAAATTCATGTCACCACAGTTAGGATTACACAGTAGCATCCAAATTAAGGGCTTGTAGAGCTTGGAATATAATATTCCAGAAGGCAAAAGAGCTTGTAATGCAACTGAGAATCAACTACCCAGCAAAACTGAACATTCTCTTCCAGGAGAAAAGCTAGATTTCCAATGAAAAAGGGGAATTTCAAATGTTCCTGTTGAAACAGCCAGAACTGATACTTAAGTACTGGACTCAAGTGAAGCATAGAGAGGGTGAACAAGAAGAAAGAATTATGAAGAATTTAATAATGATAAACTATCTGTATTCCTGCATGGGAAGATGATACTGATGACTCATGAACCTTCTCAGTTATTAGAGCAGATAGAAGGAACATATATAGACGAGAGACAGGAGTGAGATGAATTTGAAGGTATAATAAATTGTAAAAATGGAGTCAATGGGTAAAAAGGAATCATACTGGTAGAATAGGCTAAGATATTTCATGTAAAAGAGTCAAGAAATAGCTTTTGTAATGGTATGAAAGGGGGGAAGGTTAAGAGGAGTGAAGGAGCCTTCATACTCATCAAAAATGGCTCAGAGAGGAAACAACATACATACTTATTAGGTTATAGAAATCTAAAAGGAAAAGGGAGAGAAAGGGGATAGGAGAAAGGGAACAGGGGGAGTGAAGGGGGGCTGTAGATGATAGAGGAGCAGGTAGATCATGGGAGAGGATAATGAGATATAACACATTTTATTTTTTAATTTTTTGCAAGGTGGTGGGATTGGGTGGCCTGTCCAGGACCAAGGGGCTGGGTGGTTACTGGGTCTCTGGGGTGGGATGTAGACTTGGGACCTCCTGGCCCGAGGACCTATACTCTGTCCACTGCATCATTCAGCTGCCCCAAAGGACACTTTTGAACAGGGACAGAGTGAAAGCAAAGAGAAAATATAATAAGTGTTAGTGGGGAGGAATGGACTGAGGGAATTACACTCAGCAACAGCAATGGTCAAAAAATATGGAAGTAACTTCACTTATGGACTTACGATAAAGAATGTAATCCACCCCAGAGACAGAGCTGATGGTAGATGAACACAGACTAAAGCATATTTTTTCCTCTTTCTTTAACTTTATTTCTCATGAGTTTTTTTTTATTTTTATGGGGGAAGGGAGATTATGTTTACTCTTACAATAAGACTATTTTACTAATATGTAAATAAATAAAAATGTAAATTAAAAAATTAATGCACTTGAAAAGCTTGAGAGAGGAAGCTGGTTCAGGAGAAGGTTTGCAACTCTACTTCAGTGCATAGAAGATGAGCTTTAGCAGGAGTATAAGATCAAAGGAATTCATGATTCCAAAGTAAATCAATGTATCTTCTTCTTCCTCATTTCCTCCCTCTTTCTGCTGAGTATGTGGATGTAATTTTCAAGATCCTTTATATATTACTAATTCAGACAAATAGATATCATCTCTTCCCTAGGTGAAGGGATCTTCATTCCATCTGATAAAATGAGCAAGTCCGATTCTATGATCTAGTCCAGATATTGCAGATAGTGAGGAAGAGAAGAGCCCTTGATTAGAGATTAATTCAACTGCAGATCACAGATTTAGTTGCCCCAAATAGGACATCCTTAAGATCTGTTTCTGATTCCATTCCTTAGCATTTTTCATTAGAACCAATACAGTGATGTGTGGGTAAATATTTAAGAAGTGGCTCTTTGGCGGGGGGGAGGAGAAGGGAGAAGTTAGAAGCTGGATTCAATTTTAATTTTAATCTTCATCATAAACCATTTTCTCCAGTTCCTTAAGTTTAAACCTTGAACAAAGCCTAAATCAAGTTGTGTTTAACAGTTTGCTCATTTCAAAGGTATGAATGTTCATACTGAAAATTTAAGTTGATTCTCATAAACTGATAAAAGCTGCCCCTAGTATACCCCACAACTGAGATGAGAATTAAAATAAAGTGGTTCTTGGGTAGCTTGCTGTGCAAGATATGATCAAATGAAAACTCCTGGGACTCCATGGTGACAGGTTGACTACACAGTGTCCCCTTTCTCTCAGAGGGAACTTTTATGTGATATGATGGAGAACAATTTCCAGGGCCCTTCACCCTTACTTCAATCTTCTCTCTCTTCCTCAACCTAAAGATATACACTTAAGACAGTCAGAGAAATGTCAAAAGACAAGAAAAGAAATCCGTAGATGGCCAGGGACCTCCATAAATTGCATCTATTTCTATGCTATAAGATGCTTTTTACTCTAATATTCCATTAATAGTGAAAATTCTTAGGTTTGGGACTGAAGAGTATGTTCATTACTCACCAAGGAATATGATTACTGCCCTGGAAATAATTGCCACTTTAATAATATTTTAAAGTTCACAAAAAATATTATGTATTTATTTCATTGTACCTTCACATAAAAACGCTGTGGTATAGGGAGTATGAGTATTATTTTGCCCAGTTTACAGATAAGGAAACTAAACTTCAGAAAGAGTAAGAATTTTGCTCATGGTTATAATATAATAAGAATTATAGGCAAGATTCAAGCCTTGATAATGTCATTTTGTCATTTCACTCTTGTTTAACTCTCCATGATCTTGTTTGGGGTTTTCTTGGCAAAGATATTGGAGTGGTTTGCCATTTCCTTCTTCAGCTCAATTTAAAGAAAAGGAAACTGAGATAAAATAGGAATAAGTGATTTGCCCAGAATCTCACAGCTAGTAAGTGACTGAGGCCAGTTATCTGATGACAATGAGATTTCCTGACTTTAGGCCCATCACTCTATCCATAGTCCCAAATAGCTGTCCACCATGATTTAATTCTAGATCTCTCCTAATGCCAGTTCCAGGTTTTTCCCTCCATAATATTACATTAGCTTTTTGGTTTAGGTATTTCCTGTCTGACCTCAGGAAAAGAATTGAACTGTTTAGTCCCCACCTCCCTTATCACTGAGGTCTGCTAAAGAATTTCATTTTTTTGTTCTATTTTCCCATCAGTAAACACCACAGCCAAAACATAAGTAGGTATTCAGTCACAGAAGGTACTCAATCACAGATGACAACCAACCATGGCATGGCATACTTTCTCAGCAACAGAGATTTCTAACACCATAGTTAATTCCTCTCGTTCATGTACTATCTTAAGGAAATATCTCATTAAATTATGCAATCACTGGAAGAGATAAAACTTGCAATCATAATGGCAATATACTATTGGAAAAAGCATACTGAAACAGAAATCAGCAGAACTGGTCCTAGTCTTGCTACTATTTAGCTATGAAGCTTTCGGTTTTTTGGTAGATTTCAGGTTCCTTATCTATCAAAAGGAGAGGTTTTCATTAGATAAGCTCCAACTTCCCTTCCATTTCCATCCATCTATGATGTGATGGTTCTAAGGGACCAGTAGTGTGATGAGTTAATCTTGATCAGGGTAAATGGCAGAAATATTTCAGAAAAGTTCTAAAGCTTGGGATACCACCCAGACAGCAAGATGACATTATGCATCTGTGGCCAAGGAATGAGAGCTTCCAAATATAAGGAAAGGTTGTTGAAATTCATCTATTTGCTCACCTGGGACTTGTGCCAGAGCTCTAAATTATGAAATTATGAAAATGTTATTGAATTCAGTCCAAAGTCTCATGTTGCTCAAGATCAACCTTCATTTCTAATTGAGTTGCAAGCACTCCAGTGGGAAGTCATACTTTTTGTGTTGAAACTCAGAAGAGTTAGCCAAGGCAGCCTACCTCTGCCCTTACAACTACTGACCTTATTAGTGTACCTTAGCATTTACACACCTACTGAGTCCAGGACTCTGGGAAGAAAACCTTTAGTCCTCTCCTCCACCCTCTCTGACTGCTCCACCCCCTTTGCTCCAAGCAGTGGATCTGCATAGCAATGGCCTGTTTTGTGAATATAGTTACCCAGCTGTTCCTGATAGGTTGAACAGAAGGTCCAGGACAGAACTGGTTATACATTGTGAACGGTATGTTTTCTTTAAATTTGAAGTGGGACTATTATTCTATGAATTTAGTGTGGGATTTTGGAAGGGGCATAAGCTTAGAGAGTTGGAAATTTTTGACACAGTTGAACTCTCAAAAAAGTGGTAATGTTATTTAATTCAGTGGAAACATGTTGTAATTTCAAGACATTGAGCTTGGTATCAGTCTTACCAACCAGTCTCATCTTGTAAAATAAGGGAAATAACACCCTAAAGAGGCACTCTGGAATAAAGAAAAGCATACTGGACTTGGAACATATCCAATGCTTTTCTAATCTTGTAATTTTTATTTCCACAACCCTGAAATTTATTCTTTTTTCTCTACTGACATGGATAACACACTAGTTCAGGTTCTGATAAACTCTTAGCTGAACTATTGCAAAAGCATTATAATGGATCTATATATGCTTAGAGTACACTTGTCCAAAATGAGGAGATTGAAATGCCATATAGAGTAAATAGCAAAAATTGCTAGACCACAGAACATGGGTATAATCTGAGAGAAATAAGAGGTTACAAAGAAGTTTAGAATACCACAAAGAGCAATTTGAATTTTAACCCAGAAGTAGTTGGGAGTCACAGAGGGTCCTCCATCAGAGGAACAATATGTGTTTTTGAAATTTCAATTTGACAGTTGTGTGAAAGAATATGGATTATAGCCAAGGCTAGAATAGGACTCAAGAAGAGATTAAATCTGATATATTGATTTTATTTTGTTCAGTGATGATTTAAGGTTAAGAAATTTCTTGAAACTTCTTTTTAACCCCTGATAGTGAGCATGTGTCTCCAAGAAAAATTCTAAGAGCTCTGATACCCCTAAATTTACAGGAGCTGTATGGGTGAAACCAGCCTCAGTTCCAAGATCTTCTTTGATTGACATGAAAAATGAAATCAGATCAAAATTTTTTTTAAAAGATGGCAAAACAAGTTGACTGCATTCCTTTTATTGGTCATATCTTCCAGCAACAAAAACAATTTTGAATCAACTCAACTCAGAAGTTACTACTACTTCTACCATTTTTCAAAATACTTTCATATGTATGTTCAATTTGATTCTTACAATGATCCTGTGAGGGAGGTAGGCATCAGTTAGTATCTCCATTTGACAAATGAGGAAACTAAAAGTCCAGCAAGATGAAATTATTTGCTGAGGGTCACATAATGAGTAAATGATGGAGAAAGGACTACAACTAAGGTTGGGAGTTTGTGAAAGGAGAGATGGCAAAATGTTCCATATACCTAACATGTATTCAATGACACCAAATGAAGCCAGTTTTATACAAATTAGCAAGTATATATTAATTTCCTACTACTGCTAAGATGAAAGATACGTGATAGAGGCCCAACCTTGGAGTAAGAAAGACAGTTTCAACTCCTGTTCATTGTGCCATGAGAGGTAATCTCAATGTGCTCATATGACCTTTGATGACTATAAATTATAGATGATTTGCCCATCTGTGTTGATAGAGGGAGTTTTCATAACTGGGAACTTTCCATATGAATGAAATCAACCCAACTTCTCCCCCCCAAAAAAAATATGGAAGGCACTATACTAAACAACAAGAATATAAAAATTAGATAAGACAAAAATTCCCTCCTGAGGGACGCTTACTGGCAAAAATGAGGGAGGGGATGAAATTTAAACAGATTAAAAATGTGATATGATATAAGGAAAGAGAGAACACTAAAGACAAGGGGGATCAGGAAAAGCAAGCTTTTATTGAGCATGGGACTACAGCATACTATGCAAATATTATTTCATTTCATCTTTACAACAACCTTGGCAGAGAGGTGCTATTATTATTCTCAATTTGTAGTTGAGAAAACTAGCAAAGACAAAAATGGAGGTAGAAGATAGGATGCCAAGTTGGGCAACAATAAGCAAACTTGTCTGTCTAGATGGAGAAAATGGCAAAAGGAGCAATGTGAAATACGTATGGAAAGGTAGACTGGAACCAGAATGTGAAGGGTATTAAATATTTAGCTGAGTAATTTGCATTTTGTTTTAGAGAAAATAAAAAGGGGGTCCTAAAAATTCCAAAGCCTAAGAAAGATTTGGGAAACATATACCTTAAGATTATTTCAACATCTGTGCAGAGGAGTGTTTGGAGAGAAAAACAAATAGCAGAAGAGAATCCAAATAGGAGACTGTCATAATAGTGAGCAGTGTGAGGATCTGAACTGGTTTGAATACCATGTGAATGGAAAGCAGGAATCAGACCAAGAAATATATTGTATGTAGAACTGTCAAAAGGTGGCACTTTATTAGATATGGAATGGAGGTGATAAAGAGGAAGAATTAAGATTGTCCCTAAAACCTCTCAAAATTGAGTAACTAGAAGGAAATGGGAAGTTTTAGAGGAAATAGGAGAAAAGATTAGTCTTATTTTGAATATACTGAGTCTGAACTATCTATGGTATATACTAATGGGTCATTGTTACATGAAAGTGGAGGCAAAAGAGAAAGATGAGAGCTGCTAGGAAGTATAAATTTAGGATTTGTCTTGTTCTTGTTATTGTTGTTGTTGTAATTGAGTCCTTCAGTCTTGTCCTACTCTAAGTCCATGGGGTTTTTTGGCAAAGATACTGGAGTAGTTTGCCATGTCCTTCTTTGTGTTCCCATTTTACAGATGAGCAACTGAGGTGAATAGGGGTTAAGTGACTTGATCAGGGTCACATGGATTTGAACTTAAATCTTCCTGACTCCAGGTCTATCTGCTTAAAAGTAATAGTTAAACCTCTTAAAACCTAAAAGATATTCAAGAGAGATATGGCATGGACAGGGGCCTAGTACATGGCTTCAAAGTATATCCTTAACTAGGTAATGGGATAATGTTAATGATCTAGGAAAAGAAATGGAGAAAGATCAATCAAATAGGTGGCAGAAAACATAGAAAGAAGAGATTCATGAAAAGCCAGGCAGGAGAAAGTTTAGGAGGAAAGGGCAGTCAATAACATCAATAGTTCTAGGGATGATAGAAGGATAGGAACAATCATTAGATTTTTCAGTTGAGACTTGGTAATCTTGGAAAGAACAGTTTTGGTTGGCTGATGAGAACTACTTGGAAGAGAAAGTAGACATAAAGGTGTTGTTCATTCATTTTCAGTTAATGTACTCTTCATGGCCCTGTTAGGGGTTTTCTTGGCAAAGATACTGAAGTGTTTCCTGATTTCCTTCTTCAACTCATTTTAAAGATGAGGAAACTGAGGCAAATAGTGTTATGTGACTTGCCCCAGGTCATACAGCTAGTAAGTATCTGAGGCTAAATTTGAACTCAGGTCTTTCTGACTCTACTCTATTCACTGCACTCTCTACCTGACCAGATATAAATTTAGACAGTATATGGAATTTGTATGGAAAAGCTATGTATGAAACCAAACTTTGCATATGGTAGGGTCATAAAAGACTGTTTTGTTGTTATTGTTGTTGTTAAGGATGAGGGAGATATTTGTAGGTAAAAAGGAAAAGACCCACAAATTAAACGGCTTCTTGAAGATGATTGTGAGGGCAAATTCCTGAAGGGAAGTGAGAAAAAGGTAGAATTAAGGACAAAAGTAAATTAGATGATCTTGATAAATAGAAAAGGCTTGTCCTCAGGAAAGACTGGAACAAAGAAAGAGATGATGGGAAAAGGAATAAGGAACTCATAACTATGGTAACTATATACTCAGTAGTTTTGAGGTGAATTATTTTGCAGAGAAGAAAAGGTATCTATAAGATTTAGGAGAGAAGAGAACATTGAAATGGCAGATGTGAGAAGGGAACTAGAAACTCGCTCCTGGAATAAAATAGAATATCATATGGTTTTGAGGGAAGAGTTTAAATTAGAGAAGTTTATATTTGGACTTGACCCACTGAGAACAATTATCTCTTCTTCAGTGGCATTCAGCTATCATGGAATGGTAACAGAGACAATATAGGACAAGGTTTTGTCTGGGCATGAGTATTATTTGGACAAAAGGCAAGAGGTGGAAGAGCAGGCAGCAGCATGGAGTTGAATTATTTAACTATAAGGTTAGGAAAGTAAAGGAAAATAAGAATGGAGCAAAGGTAAAGGTTGCATTCCTGTTGCCTCATTCAACCAACTGCACTTCTCATTTCAGGCAGGAAATCTCTGAGTTAAAAAAGTGTGGAGCTACAGACATTAACAGGGAATGCAAAAAGAGACAATTCTTCTGGGAAATAGCTTAAGTTCCCACCCAACTAGCCTTGTTATAGCTTGGGCCACCAAGAGCAAAAGAGAAGATCCCACAAGAACAAGTTTTGGTCTCCACATCACCAGAAATTGCACCCACTCAAGCAAGGATGGCATTATTTTGGGGGAAAGGAGCAGAAAATTACCAGGAGGTGAAAGATCACTGGAATTGGGATCAAAATATCTGAGATTGAATGCAAACTGTCACTCATTCAAAACAACATTTATTGAGAGTTTACTCTGTAAAAGTGAACATGATAAAGATATTCCAAAAAGCAGGATCTGACTTCATGGAACTTAGTTTCTACTAGAAGGAAGAGAGAGAGAGGGAGAGGGAGAGGGAGAGGGAGAGGGAGAGGGAGAGGGAGAGGAGAGAGAGAGAGAGAGAGAGAGAGAGAGAGAGAGAGAGAGAGAGAGAGAAATTTAAATATGTATATATGTATTATATACATACACTCACAAAAATAGAGATAAATTAATTTATAGCTGAAGTAGGAAGTGATTTGAGGGGGGGAGGAGAATATTAATGCCTGGTGGGGGGGATGAAGGAATCAGATCTCATGGAGGTAATGAGCTAAGCTTTGTAGGAAGAAAGGGATCCTAGGCAGCAGAGATAAAGAGAGACTATGTTTCAATACCTGGTCAAAGGCATGGAGAAAGAAAATAAAATGTTCTCTATAGGGAACAACAATGTTATTCAAGTATGGACTAAACATAAAGTATGAAATAAGTCTAGACAGATAGATTGAAGTCAGATTTTGAAGGACTTTAAATGTCAGAGTAGTTTGTATTTTATCCTAAAAGCAGTAACAGGACTCTTGAGGAGGAGAGTGATCTTCAATCTGTGCTTTAGAACTATCTATTTGATAAATATGTGGATTGGAAAAAAAGAGAAAAACATAGGTTGGAGAAGGATGGATTGGAGAAGGGAGAAACTTAATTTCTGGAAGACATTTTGGTTATGACAGTAGTTTAGGTGGTTTAGAATGGTAATCAAGTGAACAGAAGAAAGGGAATCAATCAAAAATGCTACTAATGGAATTTTTGGTCTGTCATTTACTAGGTGTATAATCTTGGGAAAGACACTCCATCTTTCTGAGATTCCATTTCCTTATTTATAAAACTCAATGAATCATTGCAAAATTATACAAAGTAACAAATATGAAATTACTTTGAAAATCATATACCATGATATAAATGTGAATTTGTATCTCATCATTATCATCATAGTCTGTGATGTCATGATTATTGCTGATGTTTTTTAGGTTTGTTCTGTGAGAAGACAAGACCAACGTCTGTCTTCTGGAACTGAGCATTTGAAAGGAACCACCTGGTCAGAGACGAGCTTCTCCTTTATCTTTCTCTTCAGGATCAGAATCATCATCTTTGTAACAGTTCTGATATCCTTGAGTCTTGATCCAGTGAAAATGTTGAATGTGGCTTGCATCATCATAGGCTCTCTTCTGCTGATGACTATAATCCCCAAAGGTAGGAGCTTCTTTCCCATTTTTTAATCTTCTATTTTATTCCGTCTTGGTGGACTTAGAGTTCTAAATCACAAAGTAATTTAACATACCTCAAACTAAGAAAGTACTTAGTTCAACTTTAGAAGACAAGAAAAATTAAAAGATGAACTTGGAGTTTTCCAGAGCTGCTTTGTATTAAGCATATTGTCCACTTTTCAAAGAATGGGCTAATGTAGTATGTATTCTAGTAATTATTATCATTATTATCATTATAATAAAAATAGTTAACATTTGTATATTGCTACTATGTGATAGATACTATGCTGAGTGCTTTACAATTATTATTATTATCATCTCATTTGATCCTCATTACTAGTCTGGAAGGTGAGTGCTTTTGTTTTTCCCATGATACAGCTGAGGAACTTGACATACAAAAAGATTAACTGATTTCCCCGGGGTCAACCAACTAGTATCTAAAATGAAATTTACCTCAGATTGTCCTGACTCCAAGACCAAAGGTCTAACCATTGTGCCACCTAGTTGCCACTTTTATAAAGTTGCCTTATTCATGAAAGGAAATATTAATTATATCACCAATCTCACAAGGTGTTTTGGAAGAAAAATGTCATTATAAACATGGAAAGCACTACATATAAGTATAAGGAGGACTATTCCATGAAATTCTTCCTAAAGCATACTGAGAGTTGCCTTTCCTCAGTCAGGCCAACAATGTAAGTGTTTTAAGTTTTGTTTCATGGAATTGCTCTCATTATATAAATTGTTATCTTTCTTAACTCAAGGATTGTTGGAGTCCATGAATAGACTTCAGGAGGGGGTCTGAAATTACATCTTTATTTCAATATAGTTTAATTCCAAGTTGTATTATCTTCTGTACATTTCTTCAAGATCCTGCCCATTGTTTTCCTGAAGTTACTGATGATGTATGGGATCCCACAAACATTAAATATCTATCTATCTATATCCATATATATTATTATATTATATTCTATTACATTACATTATATTATATTACATTATATTACATTACATTACATTATATTACATTATATTATATTCTATTACATTACATTATATTATATTACATTATATTACATTACATTACATTATATTACATTATATTATATTCTATTACATTACATTATATTATATTATATTACATTACATTACATTATATTATATTATATTATATTACATTATATTATATTCTATTACATTACATTATATTATATCATATTATATTATATTACATGATATTATATTATATTACATTATATTATATTATATTATATCATATTATATCATATTATGTGATATTATATCATATCATATCATATCATATCATATCATATTATATTATATTATATTATATTATATTATATTATATTATATTATATTATATTATATTCCTAGATGTAGTTCCCATCAAGAGTATTTTTTTATGTGGTTGTGATCTATATGGAGAAAGTACAAGAGATAATGGAAAGCTAGTCTCAATGAGAGTGCCAATCAACACCCCTTTCTCTAAAAATTAGGAAACAGAATCTTATTTTATAGTTAAGAAAGAGGTCCCAGTTTGAATATTTGCTTAGGGAATCAAGATTTCAACTATATCATTTCTAACTATATTCTTCCTTTGCAAAATATTCTATGATTAGATTAAGTAGAATTTGTTTAGCTGCTCTACTCCCTCCTCTCCCAACCTCTCTCTCTCTCTCTCTCTCTCTCTCTCTCTCTCTCTCTCTCTCTCTCTCTGTTTCTGGCTCTATTTGTATCTTCCTGCCTGCCTCTGTGTGTATCTGTGTGTCAAATACACACAGTCACACACGCATACACATAAAAACATGCATCTTTATTTTACAGTAGGCCTTTCCTAGTCCCCCTCTTCTCTCCATCCCTCCAAGATTATCTTTACATATGCATAAAAATTTGTTTATGTTAATTTGCATGTTGCCTACCTCCCCCCCCACCGCCCCGAGGCAGCTAGGCAGCACAGTAGATAAAGTACTATGTTTGCAGTCAGGAAAGTTCATCTTACTGAGTTCAAATCTGACCTCAGACACTTACTAGCTGTACCCTGTTTGACTCAGTTTCCTCATATGTAAAATAACCTGGAAAAGGAAATGGCAAATCACTCCATTATCTTTGCCAAGAAAAACCTCAAATGGGGTCATAAAGATTTAGATATGACTGAACCACTTCACCGTTACAATATTAGTTCTTTGAAAGGAGAGACTAATTTGTCCCCTTTTTTGTATCCCTAGCATTTAGCCTTGTTCTTGACACTTGGTATTTGCCTCCATTGACTGGCTGATCAAATTCCCCCAATTTCCCAAAAGGAAAAGTCATTTTGGTAGAAAAGGTCCCATGAGCTGTCATCAACCAAGTTGTTCTGTGGTAGTGGGGGCCAGACAATTAATTACTTTGTCTCCTGATGTCATTAAAGGAAAGGAGACGAGGGGGGCGGAGCCAAGATGGCGACAAGAAGGGATCCAGTGTTAGGAGCTCTCTGATAAAATTCATCAGCTAAGGACTCTAAACTTTTGAGAGACAGAACCCACAAAGGGTCCCAGTGAGGCAGTTCTCCTACTCAAGGTAACCTGGAAAAGAGCAGAAAGGCTCTGCTCCCCAGTATTGGAGAGGCGGCCTGCCAGAGGGGTGGCCCACCAGAGCCAAAGAACCTCAGCCTCCAGGAAGCGGCCCCAGGGCGCTAGGAGTCTCAGCTCACAGCAGCTGGGGAGTCTCCTAAGCTGCACCCCGAGGAGCACCAGCACAAAGTGGGGGAACAGCTGGGGACCTCTGCCAGAGAAAGCACGTGGAGCCCAGCCCTCAGGGCACACAGGGATCAGCTTGGTCTTTCTGCAGCCTAGATCAGGAAACAGAAGCAGGTGGAGCAGGTAAGCAGGAGCCTCCAGGGCATGAGCCCATTGAGCTGAGGGATGGGAGTGAAGAGAGACTGCCTAGCTCTGTCCTTTGCTTCTGGAACAGGACTCTGGGGCTCTGACCACATTCAGATCCTGATCGCAGTCTAGGCCCCCCCCATAGAACAACAGGGCCCCCCCCCACCTCAGCCCCTTGGCAGAGGGAAGTGCTTATAGTCATTCACAGACCAGGAGGGAGGACAGAGCCTCACACACTGAGACCCTTGTGGGAGTGTCCCAAAAGCTCAAGAAACACCCCAAACCAGACCCAGGCTGGGAAAATGAGCAAGCGGAGAAACAAAAAAGAAGACTATTGAGAAATATTTTGCAAATGAGCCCAAGAAGGACCAAAATACTCAGTCTGAAGATGGGGAAGCACAAGCTCCGGCATCTAAAGACTCCAAGAAAAACAGAAATTGGGCTCAGGCTATGACAGAGCTCAAAAAAGACTTTGAAAATCAAATGAGGGAGTTAGAAGAAAAACTGGGAAAAGAGAGGAGAGAGATGCAGGAAAAACATGAAAATGAAGTCAGCAGCTTAGTCAAGGAAATCCAAAAAAATGCTGAAGAAAATAGCATGCTAAAAACCAGCTTAGGTCAAATGGATAAAACAGTTAAAAAAGTTATGGAGGAGAAGAATGCTTTAAAAAAGCAAAATTGGCCAGATGGATAAAGAGATAAGAAAACTCTCTGAGCAGAACAAATCCTTCCGACAAAGAATAGAATTCAGGGAGATTGATGAATTTAACAGAAATCAGGAATCAACACTTCAAAACAAAAAAAAATGAAAAATTAGAAGAAAATGTGAAATATCTCATTGAAAAAACAACTGATATGGAAAACAGACTTAGGAAAGATAATTTAAAAATTATTGGAATACTTGAAAGTCATGATCAGGAAAAGAGCCTTGACATCATTTTCAAAGAATTACTACAGGAAAATTGCCCTGATATTCTAGAAGCAGAGGGCAAAATAGAAATGGGGAGAATCCACCGATCCCCCAGAGAAAGAGATCCCAAAAAACCAACTCCTAGGAATATTATAGCCAAGTTCCAGAACTCCCAAGTCAAAGAGAAAATATTACAAGCAGCCAGAAGGACACAGTTCAAATATCGTGGAGCTGCAGTCAGGATCACACAGGACTTAGCAGCAGCTACACTGGAAGCTCGTAGGGCTTGGAATATAATATACTGGAAGGCAAGAGAGCTTAGAATGCAGCCAAGAATGAACTACCCAGCAAGGCTGAATGTCCTCTTCCAGGGAAAAAGATGGACTTTCAATGAACCAGGGGAATTTCAAATGTTCCTTTTGGAATGGCCAGAGCTAAACAGAAGGTTTGATCTTCAGATACAGGACTCAGGTGAAGCATGGAGATTGGAGGAGAGGGGGGAAATATGAGGGACTTAATGAGGATGAACTGCATGTATTCCTGCATAGAAAAATGACACTGATAATACTCATATGAACCTTCTCAGTTAATAGAGCAGGTAGAGAGAGCTTTTATAGTTGAAGCACAGGAGAAAGCTGAATTCGAAGATAAAATATGGTGTAAAATGGAGTCAATAGAAAAAAAGGGAAATGGAATGGGAGAAAGAAAAAGGAGAGGGGGAATAGTCCAAGATATTTCACATCAGATTTTTTTATTACAATGAGCTATTGCAATGATATGGAAGGGGGGAGGCAAGGGGGAATGAGGGAACCTTTGCTCTCATCAGAGGTGACTAGGAGAGGAAACAGCATATATACTCAATGGGGTATAGACATCTGGAGTAAGAAGGAGGGGGGAGCAGGGGGAAGGGGTGGGGATGTGAATAAAGGAGGAAAAGACGGACCATGGGCGGGGGGAGTGGCCAGATATGACACATTTTCTTTCTTACTTCTTGCAAGGGGCTGGGACTGGAAGGCCTACCCAGGACCATAAATGCCAGGTGTATTCTGGGCCTAAGGGGTGGTAAGGGGGCTCAGGGCTTCATGGCCCCAGGACCAGGGATCTGTCTGCTGCGCTACTCAGCAACCCTACAGCAGAGTCATAGTGAAAGGAGAGAGAAAATAGAGTACATGGTAGTGGAGAAATAAGAAAGGAAGGAGTTGCGATCAGCAATGGCAACGGTGGAAAAATATGGAAATAACTTCTGTGATGGACTTATAAAGAATGAGATCCATCCATGACAGAGTTGTTGGTGTTGGAACAAAGACTCAAGCACATTTTTTGTTATTATTATTTGGGGGAGGGTGCAGGGTAAGTAGGGCTGGATTCCCTGCCTGGGGCCACATAGCAGGGTGATCTTTGGGTATCTGGGGCCAGATTTGGACCCAGGTGCTCCTGGCTCAAGGTCCAATGCTCTGTCTGCCACCCAACCACCCCTACTATTATTACTATTTTATTTTATTTTGGGTCTTTTTTTTCTTTCTTTTTTTTTTTTTGTTTTTTGCAGGGCAGTGGGGATCAGGTGGCTTGCATGTCACATGGCTGGGTGATTGTTGGGTTTACGAGGCTGGATATGGACTCGGGTGCTCGTGGCTCCAGGGCTGGTGCTTCATCCATTGCACCACCTGGCCATACCTACAATTATTACTGTTATTATTTTTTTATTTTAATTTTTTTCCTCTCCCCTTTACTTTTTTCACCCAAACAAGTCTATCTATATTCATGGGGAGGAGGAGGGGTATTTTGTTTACTTGTAAACAAGAATATTTTATTAATGTAAAAAAAACATTTGTACAAAATGAGAATAAAAAATAAATTTAAAAGAAAAAAAAAGGAAAGGAGACTTAGATTGTGATATGTTTGGGCTTCTTTGGAGGGGAAAAGCTTTATGTACTTAAACACATCAGCAATGCCATTCTGAGTTGGTCCTAAGTTTACCTAAAGGAATGTCACTAATCACTAATAGTAGCTCCAAGGCAGAAAAGGTATGGGAGGGAACAGTTACTATCCCTATTAACTTCAAAGATTCAGGATGGTTTCCTAATTTCTTCTTTATAATCCCATTACATTTGAAGTATTAGAGAGCCATCCTGCACTCTGAAATCCACCTGCATTCAATTCTTCAAAATAATCCTAGAATCATCCTAGAAGCATGTTAGAAAGTAACACAAAATTCAATTCCATTTAACAAAAAATCAATTGTCCATAGACTTTTGCACAAAATTCTTTGACCAGAGTAGGCATTATATGGAACACAAAAATTCATGACCCAAACATTGTCAAGGAGGATCTAAGACAAGGATACAAATAAATGAAATATAAAATAGAACTTGAAAGCATTTGAAAGACTCAAATTAAACAAAATTAGACTATAAAGAAGGGAAGGACCACTGCTAGTTAAAGGAACCAAAGGAGGCTTTTTGGAGGATATAGTAATTGAACTGGGTCTTGAAGGAAAGGTAGGATCTAAACTGGCAGAGTGTGGGGAAAGAGAACAAGAAGAGGGACTGACTGCTCCTGTGATTTCACTGATGAAGGGAAGTCCTGAATGAGGAAATTCTCTCTACTGACAGGCTAATACTCTTAGCAGATAACCTAGGACACTTTTATACTTCAAAGGCCAGCCTTGATTCAGAGGTCTTCCTGACTCTGAGTTCCCTCAGTATTTACTATACCACACTGCCTCTGACATTGAGAAATAGGGAGGAGGCTTAGCATGAGTCAGTGAAGAAACAGTGCCTCCTTTCAGAGGAAATCTTATAGGCACAAACTCCTTGTCTTCCCTCTAAGTCCTCCTGGTACTTGTTTTGAATGAATGACTTTGCCTCTACTCATCTCATCCTAGACATACTGACAACATGTTGCCTTCTTGGTTCCCTCCCAAGAGAAGCACAGGACACATGGCATCACTGAGGTTTTTCCTGACTAGTTGTTTATAAGTTTGGGTCTGATATGACCAGGTAATAGGTGAAAGAGTTCAAAGGCAAGAGTGGAAGTCTGAGGAAAGTCATGATTCTGAACGTGCATCACAGGGCCGTGGCTCAGAAGAGATTGGAAACTATTTCTCTTTGAAGTGATTCCCAAATCAAGTATGAAATTTTTCAAACATCAATTTAATGAATGCATTTCAAGAAATTTTTATTGAGTATTGAAAGAATGTGGTCACAAAACTAAAAATTAAATAATCTCTATCATCAGTGGAGAATATTTCATGCAGAATTTACTTTGGGGTAACTATATCTGCCACTGCAAAAAGAAATAGCAACATTTACAGAGAAATGATTCTGAAGTTTTCATTGCAATCTTATTTCTTCAAAAGTATAGTAGGATTGGCTGCAGTTTTGTTTTGTTTTGTCTGGGACATATATACATAAATTGTAATATTATGCATGCAATATATTTATAAGTAAATATGGAAACACTAACATATATGGGAGTGTTTGTATTTATACACATACATATATATATAGGTATTTATATATATATATGTAAATGACTATAGCATTAATTTACTGCATAATCTATCCAAATCACTCCATTTTTCTCTTGGATAAAATTATCAATGAATTCTTAATTTACAGATTTTATTTTAATTGATTTTTTTTCCTTCCATGGTCAGCAGAAGTGTTTTCTATAATGTTTGTCCTTCTGTGTCGGAAGCCATTTATATGTTGCTTTCTGCTTTTTCCTCCCATAAAGAATTTGTATATATTTAATCAATCCATAAAAAATCATGAAAGAAGTTATCAAATGATTTTTAAAAAGGCCCAAAGTAATCTTTGCCTATGATGATAGGAATTGAATTGTTCTCCTAATTTAGTGTTCTCTCTTGTTTTTTAAAAAATAATTTGAGTCAAACTTTCTCTTTTCACTTCTAAGGTATATTCTCCTTTCTTCCTCAACCATTCCTTTCACCATAAAAGAGGAAAAAATAGTTGAGCAAAATAAAACTCAATCTGAGTATGATCATACACACAGTGTTCCATAGCCACAGTCATAGATTCTTTCAAAAGTGACACATTTTCCTCATCATTTCTTTTTTAAAAAATTCAGCTTTACTTTAGTTTCAGTTACAAATTCTTCCTCCTTTCTAACCTATGGATAAGAAAAGAAAGGTAAAATCCATTACAAATATTCATAGTAATGTAAAACAAATTTCTGCATCAATAATATCCTTCCCTCCCTCCACCAAAAAAAAAAAAACAAGAAAGAGAAAAAGAGAAAAAAAAATGTACTTCAATATGCACCCTGAGTTCATTAGTTCTCTCTTTAGAGGTGGATAAATATTTCATCGTGACTCCTTTGGAACTGTTATTGATTAGAGTTACTAAGTCTTTCAATTCTGATTATCTTTACAATACTATATAAATCATTCTCCTGGTTAGGGTCACTTCATTTTGCACTAGTTCATAGAAGCCTTCCCAAATTTTTCTGAAATCATCTCTTTTCTCATTTACTATAGTATTTTGAGGATGATGATGATGTTTTGTCCTTCATCCTTGAAGAAGACCATATCATCAGTAAAATGGTGCCATGACAAACACATGAATTGGATTTGAGTGAGATGGTGCTATTCTAAGTCACCAGCCTCACTTTCCTCTCCAGAGCCCTCTGGGTCCAGTGGTCAAATATAAATCAGGATGACTGGAGATGGTCCTGGCTTCAAGTCATCAGGGTTAAGTGATTTGCCCAATGTCACACAGCTAATAAAGTGTCAAGTATCTGATACTGGATTTGAACTCCTGTCCTCCTGACTCCAAGGCTAGTGCTTTATCCACCGCACTACCTCTCTGCCAAAATAGCTCTGGAGGAAAAAGTGAAGTTGCACAACCCTCTCTCATTTAAATCCAATTCACTGGCATGTCATGACTTCCCTTATGTCGTGGTCCTCTTTGAGAAAAGGAAAAACAAAAAACAAGAGTACTTCTAGCATATTCATATATATATATATATATATATATATATATATATATATATACATATATATGTATATATATATGATAAATTTTGTTCAGTCATTCCCCAATTAATAGATACTTCTCACCTTTTGTTAGCACCAAAAAAAATTCTAAAAATATTTTTGTACTATATAAATTGATCTTTTTCAGGTATAGGCGTATAATGATATTGCTGGATTAAAAGGCATGTAAAGTTTAATAGCATTGGGGCCATAGTTCCAAATCAATTTCTGGAATGTTTGGACATATTCACAGCTTTATCATTAATGTATTATTATGCCTACTTTCCAACATCCCTTCTAGCATTTAGCCAAGACTCTTTGAGTAGAAAAACAATGTGTTTTAGTGGAAAGAGCTCCAAATTTGGAGTTAGAGGCTCTGGGTTCAAATTCTGGCTCTGAAAGTCTAAAGTTAAATTTAGGAAGGTTTTTATTCTTTAAATATCATTATCCATATCCATAAAATATTGGGTTAGAACTTTAACTTCTAATATTCTATGAATCTAAGTTCATGCTCTGGTAAAAGAAAAGTAGGGAATCATAAGTCTCTCTTGTCCTTCATTTCTGAAGTAAGATAGGACTAAGGATGGGAGTAACTAATATTATTGATTTTGGGGGTTTGGGGTTTTTTTTAGGTTTTTGCAAGGCAAATGGGGTTAAGTGGCTTGCACAAGGTCACACAGCTAGGTAATTATTAAGTGTCTGAGACCATATTTGAACCCAGGTACTCCTGACTCCAGGGCCAGCGCTTTAACCCCTAATTAATGTTATTGAAATGTTTTAAAGCAGGGGTAGAAAGTCCATTCTGCAGGTCTCATTTGGCTTGGTGCTGCCATGGCCACCATAGGCAGGACTCAAATTTTAATAAAATCTAAGAGTTTTTAGAATGAATTAATTAAATGTTTGAACAAATATAACACACTAATTTTTAAATTTATGATTTTGTATGACCAGCAAATGATGCTATAAATATCCAATTGACACTTGGCAGAAAAAGGATTCCCAATCCCTTCTTTATTGCTTTTAAGGTTTTTTTGCAAGGCAATGGGGTTAAGTGGCTTACCCAAGGCCACACAGTTAGGTAATTATTAAGTGTCTGAAGCTGGATTTAATCTCAGGTACTCCTGACTCCAAGGCAGGTGCTCTACCCACTTCACCACCTAGACACCCCTCCCAATCCCTTCTTGAAAGGATGCATAGGGGGCAGTTAGGAGCCACAGTGGATAGAGTATCAGCCCTGGAGTCAGGAGGACCTGACAGGAAATCTGGTCTCAGACACTTAATACTTACTTAGTTCTGTAACCCTCGACAAATCTCTTTACCTATTGCCTTGCCAAATAAAAAGGAAAAAATGCATTACAAATGTTTGGGGTCATAACAACATTGTTCAAGCTGTAATTCTGGACATTCAAAGCTATGGACAGGTCATCTACTGGTCACATCCTAGTCAGTGTGTGTTCATTTGACTTACATTATTCTAGGCTTTCACTGATTGAGACTGCACGATCATTATTTTGACTTTTTATGAGTAGTGACTCCATACCCAACAATGCAACCACCAAATCAAAGAAAAAAGAAAAAAGATTAGATAGATAGATGTGTATATGTATTTATGTGTGTGTATATACATATATATATATATATATATGTGTGTGTATATACATATATATATGTATACATATATATATGTATATACACACATGACTTATGGCAATTATTTTTGTGGTGGCAAAGATCTGGAAATTTAGGGGAATGCTCATCAGTGAGGAAATAGTTGAATAAGTTGTGGTAAATGTGATAATGGAGTACTATTATGCTATAAGAAGTGACAAAGGAAATGTTTTCAGAAAAACCTAGGAAGACTATGTAAAATGTGTCATAGTTAAAAGAGCAGAATCAGGAGAACATTGTATACAATAAGAGCAATATTATAATAATAAACAACTGGAAGACTTAGCTACACTTTGATCAATATAATAGTCTAAGACTATTCTGAAAGACTCAAAATGAAAAATGCTCCCCACCTCCAGAGAAAAAAATTGATGAACTCTGAGTACAGTCTAGTATAATTTTCTCACTTTTATTTTGCTTTCTTATAACAAATATGTTTGGCATGATTTCAAATGTATAATTGATAGATTGTTTGCAATCTCAGTGAGTGAGTCAAGGACTGTGGAGCATGGGAATTTGGAACTCCAAATTTTTTTTAAATGTTAAAATAAATCAGTTTGGACAACTAAGATCTTCCTGGTATTATTATCATAACGTAGTTACTACTGGTTACAATATCTCAAACTACTTTTGCTTGCCTTTCATATATTTTACTCTTAACTGAATAGCAACAAATAGTAATAGAAAGGACCTTTTGTTTAGAATAAACCTGGGAGGGGGCAGCTAGGTGGCTCAGTGGATAGAGTACTGACCTTGGAGTCAGGAGTATCTGAGTTCAAATCCAGCCTCAACCACTTAATAATTGCCTGGCTGTGTGACCTTGGGCAAGTCACTTAACCGCATTACCTTGCCAAAAAAAACTATAATAAACCTGGATTTCATCTCATTTGTGTCACTTGTTAGCTTTTAGCTCAGTGCCTATCACACAGTTAAGGAGTTAATAATAAACACCAATTGATTGTGTAAATTTAAACAAGTCACTTAAATTTCTTGAATGACCGTTTCCTTAATCATAAAAATAAAAGAGTTGAATTATATAATCCATCCAGTCCCTTCCACCTCCAGAAATCTCTGAATCTATTCCAAATGGCACTATATATATATATATATATATATATACACATACATATACATATACATATGCACATACATATACATATACATATACACATACATATACATATACTTATGTTAATAATTTTAGTGGAAATAATTTGAAACTAAAGATAATGACAAATTTCTAAAATAATATGAAGCTGAATCAGCAAGATAACAGGACACCGAGATGATGAAGGGGGAGGATGAAGGAGGGAGGAAGCAAGCAAATGGGACAAGTAGGTGGCACAGAGGATAGAGTGCTGGACCTAAAGTCAAGAAGACTCAAATTCCTGAGTTCAAATCTGACCTCAGATATATACTAATTGTGTGATCCTGGGCAAGTCACTTAACCCTGTTTATCTCAATTTCCTCAGGTATAAAATGTGCTGGAGAAGGAAATGGCAAACTACTCCAATATCTGTGCCAAGAAAAAATCAGCAACAACAAAAAGGAAGGAATCCTTTCATAACCTTTATGGCTACTCCAAATGTGGCCATGCTATATCTATACCCATTCCAGGAAAAAAAATAAGACTTTTTTTTAAGATTGGAGGGTGGGATATTTTGCAGTAAGAAGGCAAGACTGTCATGAAGAAGATGGATCAGACCTATTTTACCTCTTCCCAGACAGCAGAGTCAGAACAGATGAGGCAGAAATAGTAGGATGAAAGATTTCATTTCAACATAAAGTGGGATGAGGAGGGGGGCCGGGTGGGGAATCTCTCAGAATTAGAACTAACAATAGAAGGGCTACTTGACTGAGAAGTGAGCTTCTGAAAGACCATCAGAAGGAATCACTGCATGGTACAAGAAGTTGTCCGAAATGATTTTCATTATACCTTTCTATATAGACTTTATGATAATTCCTTAGGATTTGAGCGTATCTGTAAAGAAACAATTCTTTTGTTGCATACCCAAGAACAGTCTTTAATCTTTTTCTCATACAAAGCACTTTGGAAATTTTTTTTTCTCTCTCTCTCTTTTTCAGATAAACTACATACAGAATTTGGTAAGTTTTGTTTGTCCTCCTATATTGTCTAATCCCACACTCCTACTTTCTCCAAATTGAAGGATACACATGTATACACATAATATATATGTACATATATATGTATGATATATATGACATGCCTATGTATGTATGTATATATGTCTATTCAAGGTAGCCTCTCTCTGCCATCTGATTCCCTCTGTTTCAAAATAGGTTCAATATCTGTTATGAGCAATTATAATTTCTCCAGATTTTGATCATCATCTTTCAGGGAATTCTAGCCAATTGTCCTTATTGCAGAGACAGGGCTTTAAGGAGGTTTAAGAATCCATGTGAGACATTTTGGATAAAGAAATCACCAGACACTCTAACTCAGGAGAGCAATAAATGACATAGACTTTAATTCACAAGTTGCACAGATACTACAGAAGGTTCACATCATTTTTTTAATATTAGGGACAAAAAGGTTTATTTAAGTATTGCTGTGAATTAAAGAGAAAGAGAGATTAAAGGACAGGAAACATCTGGTTTCTAAACAACTTTAGCATCCAAAGTTACCATGAAAGGTTGAGCAGTAAGAAATGGTATAAGAACTTCAGAGTGGAGGATGATGCTCCCCAAGGATGAGCTAGCTTTGCAAAGGGAAAAAGTCATCATGGTATTAGCAGTAAGGAAGGGAATAGGGGCAGGGGATTAGCCGCCCCCAGAGCAAGCTAGACAAGAATACAAACAAGCAGGGAATAAGTAATAGAGAAGATTAAGGTCCTCTTTACATCTTTTCTCCCAAAAGCCGCTTTGATTTATTCTATTATTCCCTGGGTCAAAGGGCACATATTTTGAAGGGAAGTTTGGAAGAGAGTCCCTAATGTAGGGCAAAGGTATGACAAAAGTAGCACTCTAAGTACTGATCACAGTCTTATGGGGCACCCTTAGCCCCCTCTCTCCCTATTCCAGGCCTATACAGAGAAGTTTCAGTACCTGTAAAGAAACAATTATTAACCTCTTAGTATCATAAATTTTTTCCTCTGTGATAACAAATTGTGTTCAGGATTAGTATACTTTGTGCTGCATTTGCTGACCAACTAATTTGGTTGAAGACTACAGAAATTAGTTTTGATTGAATTGGCAAGTGCTTACCTGGTAACAATGGTTGTCAAGTTATCAGAAGGAAATTTGAGTGATTAGCCACAACCTCCATGACTCCAGAAAATTGTAGTTGAAATGTATTCTTTAGCCAACTCAGGATACATTCCTTGCAGTTGCAGCATCAGAGGCCAATTGTCATCACGTAGTTATAACAGGAAACAAGCTTAGACTACAGTCAGATGACTGGACAGTGACTCAGGAAAATAATTGACATGATCTGGATGAGTGGGGGTGATGGAGGAAGACAGGTGAAATCTGAGGTCTGATCGACTAGTGCCCAAAATTACTCAAGTTCATATCCATAGAATAAGCTCTTGACCCTTTCTATCATCCATCATTATGGCAAAGAGACCAAGAATCATCTTCTATTTGTGACTAGCCCAGAGATTTCTTTTTTCCTTAGAGTGACCATCAATTCTGGTATCACTTTTATTTCTCCTGAGTGTTTTGAAGAGATTGGGAGGGCTCCACTTGCAACTAGACCTTACCCCTGGAAAGATTCTCAGTCTTACCATAAAAATACGCACACACACAGACACACACACACACACACACACACACACACACAGACACACAAACACAATCCTCATTCCTCTCCCCTGGGTAGACCCCTCTTATTCCACTAAAGTTGGCATTTTCCCTGTGTCCTCCTAAGCATAGCCTAGGCCATGAACCTGAGGGCTGCACACACCCTTGGGTGGTGCTTTCTTATCATTCCCATCCTCTTGTCTGCTAACTGCTTTCCCAACCACCTATTTGAAATTTCCACTGCCTATTTTATGGCTCCAATAAACTCAGTATGTTCAAAGCTGAAATCATCATCTTTCTCCCAAACCCTCCCTTCTTTCAGAATTTCCTGTTACTGTCAAAGGTCCCATAATCCTCCCAGTAACCAAGGTTCACAACCTAGGTTCCATTCTAGATCTCACTCTATCACACTCCAAATATTCAATCTGTTGCCAAATCCTATGGACTTTATCTTCATATAATCTCACATAAGAGCTCCCTTCTTTCCTATGAAACTGCCAACACTGTCACAGGCACTCATTATCTCATACCCGGATTTTTGTATAACTCTCTCTGCTCAAATCTCTTCCCCACACCAGCACATCCTCCATTCAGGCATCAATCTGATTTTTCTAAACAACTTAAAGTACAGATCTGACCACATTACCTCCCTATTCAAAAAGCCCTAGAGATCAAATATAAAAGGCTTTGTTTGGCATTCAAAGTCCTTCACAACTTGTTTCCCCCATATCTTTCTGATTTTCTTATGCCTTCCTATTTCATACTCAATAATTCAGTGACATTGGTCTCCTTGCACTTGACTATTTTTCATGGTTGTCCTCCATGTCTGGAAAATTCTTCCTCCTCACATCTGCCCCCTGGCTTGCTTCAAGTTACAAATAAAATCTCATCTTCTGTCGGGAGCCAGGGTCTCTAAGCTGTTTGACACAGTCGCGGCAAGAAGACTCAGGGCAGTCACACTGCCTGATGGAACAACATTTCCTTCTTCAATATATATAAGGATTCCATGTATACCCATATTTATAGGTCTATTATTGATTGCAAAACTTACTCATCCTAATAGTGGAATGACTATAAAAGAAGGATTTCAGAGAAATTCCTTGAATAAAACAGATTGTGAACTCTGTCCAAATTTAACAGGACTGCCTCTCCCTGAGACATACAAAAGGCTTCAGCATTATGAAATCTTTGGAAGACACAGCACTGGGAGTTCCAGGGAGATGTCAGAATATATATGGGGAAACCAGATACAAGATGGGTCAGATAGAATTCCAGGGAAATTGACAGTTTTGCCTCCCTTATCATACACAGGAATATATGATAAAGATGGTGAGAGAATAGTTAGTATAGGTAACCAATATGTGAACTCTAACAGCCTTAGTTTATTGGCAAAGAATAAAAAGCCATAGAAACCGTAGCATCTACCAACAAGGGCTGAAAGGAAAATTAGTTATTGAAGGAGTCAACGGACAGGTAGACAAGCATAGCTACCCTCACTATAGGTTGTCAAGGGAGCATATCGAAAACATTACATATGCGGTACAAAAAACATAGAAGCATTCCATTAAACAAATTATATCAAAGATTATTCTAAGGAAAGTTCTGTTTAATCAATAACTTTACTATGCAGCAACAAACTAGGCAACAGGCAGGTTGAGGTCATCACGGTCTGAGCAGGGACAAGAAAATTAATTACATGATTGATAATCACACTTGTAACCACTACATGATCAAACTTGTAACCATAGGAACTATGTGATTAATGATGAAAATTGTATACTTTTGTAACAAAGGAAATGATTTTAGTTTGCTTGTTTCATATGATTCTAAGACTATAAAAATAAATCTAAGCAGCTGACAGTCAGTCAACCTGCTCCTGCCTTTACCCACTTGTTGACTCAACTCATTTCACCGACTCTATCCCTCCTGTCAAGTTCCAAGGACCCCGCGGAGGCTGGACCCCCGAAATCTTCATCAAGAAACCTTTTCTTAGTCTCCTTAATGCTAATGCTTTCCCTTTGTTATCAACAATTTATCTTGTATTTATTTATTTTCTTGTACAAATTTGTTTTCAGGTTGTCTTGTCTGCCCAGTGCTTATGTGCCAGACATAGCATAGGAATTTAATAAATTCATTTTGACTGAAAGGGTGACCAAGAAATAGTCCTGTTGATAACATTGCCAGTGCTTTTCTGATTCTCATTGACCTATTTTTTCTGTTTCAACAAACAGCTAAATTAAAAGTTGTGAGTCCTATCCATCCCATTGTGGCCAGACTTGGAGAAGATGTCACGTTATCTTGTTACCTCTCCCCTGAGACAAGTGCAGAGCACATGAAGGTGAAATGGTTCCAGGTCCAAATATCTCTTCCTGTGCACATGGATCAGGATGGGGTCGATATGGACAGAAAGACTATGGCAAAGAACAAAAGGACATCAATGTTGACACATGAGATCAACAAAGGGAAAGTGGCCCTAAAGATATTCCATGTTGATACATCAGATAATGGACAATATTGGTGTCGCTTTGAACAAAATGGAAGCTACCAGGAAGCCAGTCTGGAACTGAAAGTAGCAGGTGAGGAGCAGCATGATTTAGGGTTTAGAACTGCCATCAAGTGATAAGAATTCCTGTTTGTGTGTGTGTGTGTGTGTGTGTGTGTGTGTGTGTGTGTGTGTGTGTTGGAAAGCAAGGAGGAAAGGAGGAGGGTTTTTTTCCTGGGTTCTTATAACATTTAGAATTTCCCTTTGACTCTTGGCTGTAGTCCAGTTATGTCTCTTCAGTGCAAATAATAGGCTCTTTTACCTAGTTGTCCTGAAGTAATAAGCTATTTGGAGACTCCTTTATGGGCTTTCACTCTATCAACTTGCTTTAAACTCAGTTTTTCATTTTATGTCATGAACCCTTAGTGAAAATGTAAACCTGAGTACCCAGGGAATATCAGTGCTCAATATAAAATCAGATTATATAGAAGGGGGAAAAAGCTCAAAAAGGGCCATCAAACTCTTATAAACATTTTCTACTTCTCTAATCCATGGATTCCAGGGCTGGAGCAGCTGCTAAATAGTAAAAGACAATCTTTCCACAGTTTGGTGACAGGCCTTTCTGGTCCTCATAACAGAATGAACCATTGGAGGCTTTTCTCCCATTTATCATTAGAAGCAGCTAGGTGATTTACTACAGTGATAGTTGAACAAATGTATGATCCTGAGCAAGTCACTTAACGCTTTGTCCCAGTTTCCAACCATCTGCAAAATAAAATGGTAAACTACTCCAGTATCTTTGCCAAAGAAAACCCCAAATGTGGTCTCAAAGAGTCAGACACAATAGAATGATTGAACAAGATGCCACCCTGGTTATAGAGCCAGGTCTAAGGTCAGGAAGACTTGAAATCAAATCCAGCCCTAGACACTAACTCGCTCTGTAATCCTGGTCAAGGCTCTCATCCTCTGTTTGTCTTAGTTTCCTGATCTGTAAAATAGAGATAAATCCTAGCACATAACTTCCAGGAATTTTGTGAGATCAAATGAGATAACAATGTCAGTGTATTGGACACTGTGTAAGTGCTCTATAAGTGTTAGCTATTGTTCTTGTTGTTATTATATATTGCTGAAGTAAAGAATCATGCTCATTGAATTCCTCATTACTAAAGTATTATTTCACAAGATCTTGTTCCTTAAAATATTCCTCTGCTAAGCCTTTCCTTTAATGTTCTTAGTCTAATGCCATCCTCTCATGTGCAACAAAGTCTGATTCTAATGAACAAAACAACAAGAAAAACAGAATTGAGTTAGCATTTTCCCTTTCCACTACTAAGTCTGTTACAATTAGATTTAAAAAGCATTTCTCTCCAATCAATAAGGCTATCAATCCCACAATCAGATTATGGAGAAGGATTATTTTGACTTCTCTCAAACATTGAGGATCCCTTTTCTTCCCAGCTTATCTTTCACCCCATCCCAAAATCCTCAAATATTTTTTATCCCAGGCCCCAACCTCTTGACTTCCCTCTTTCAGGTTTGGGTTCAACTCCTAAGATCAACCTGAAGGGAAATGAAGATGGAAGAGTTCAGCTCTTGTGTACTTCAGAGGGGTGGTTCCCACAGCCCCTGGTGTGGTGGAGAATATTTGAAGGAGCAAATTTGTCTTCCCTCTCTGAGGTCCAGATACAAGGCACAAATGGTCTATTCCATGTAGAGGCATCTGTAGAGGTCAAAAATGACTCTATGGAATATGTGATCTGTTCCATCTACAATTCTTTGCTTGACCAGGAAGTGTCTGCTTTCTATATTCCAGGTTAGTTTTCTCCATCTTAATGGCAAATGCATTTAGAGAATTCTTGCTAAGATTTTTCTGTAGATTTCTTCCCTCTTGTGTTGCTCATGGGCATCCCCATCCACACACAAATGAACACTTCTAAACAACCCTGTGCTCTCCAAATTTTCCCCTCACACATTCTCATCTAGAGACATCTATTTTGTGCCTTAGAGCTACACCTATTTTTTTATCTGGATCAGGAGTTGCTCAGGAGGACTTTTGTCCCCTCTCCAGGTCTTTCCTCAAGACAGTTAACCATTTCTTTCACACTATGTATGATACTTTTTCATCTATATTTTTTAATTAATGCTAAGTTGTTATTTCTGCATCCCTTCATGTTGCTTTTATGCATTCCTTCAACAAATACCTTTCAAAATTTTTATCATGTTAATATTCTGTTTAGTTTTGCTTTTTAATTTTCACTGATATCTTTTGTTTTTATATCACCTAAATATACAAAAATATCATTCTTCTCCCTCCCAGAAGGATATCCCTTATAAAAAAGATTACCAAAAAAAGCAGTTCACTAAAATTAACATATCACCTACATTTTACATATTCACATATCTACAACCATAGTTCCCAGTCTCTGAAAAGAAGGGTACGTATATCTTCTTTGGGATTAAGCATGACCATAATTTTACAGTGTTGCCTTGATCTTTTTATTCTTATTATTTCCATTTTCATTGTGTTGATTATAAGGTAAATTGTTTTACTGATTCTGCTTACTTCATTTGACATCATTTCATATTATGCTACCTGTTCTTCTCTGTATTCTTTATATTGGACATTTCTCAAAAAACGATAATATTCCATTTATTCACAATAATTTATTTATCCCTTTATCATTCAATGGACATCTAGGTTATTTCAAGTTCTTTTTAATAACCTTCTGCCTCTTAGAATCCTTTTCTTCTTTTAAGATGATATTCAAGGGGACGTAGCCAAGATGGTGACAAGAGAGGATCCTCTCTTAGGCGCTCTCTCATAAAACTTATGAAATAAGGACTCTAACTAAATTTTCGAGAGACAGAACCCATAGAGGGATCCATTGAGGCAGTTCTCCAACTCAAGGTAACCTGGAAAAGAGCGGAAAGGCTCTGCTCCCCAGGGTCAGAGGGGTGGCCCACCAGAGCACAAGAACTTCAACCTCCCAGAGGCAGTCTCAGGGCTCTGGGAGCCCTGGCTCACAGCACTAGGGGAGTTTATTGACTTATGCCCTGGGGAGCACCGAGCACAAATTGGGGGAACAACAAAGTGACCTCTGCCAGAGCAAGCACGTGAAGCCCAGCCCTCAGGGCACACAGGGAACAGAGTGGCCAAGGCAATCCAGATCCAGGAAACAGAAGCAGATGTTAGCCTGTAAGGAGGAGCCCCCAGGGCATGAGCCCATTGAACCTAGGGAGGGGAGTGGAGAGAGACTGCCGAGCTCTGTCCTGTGCCTCTGGAACAGAACTCTGGGGCTCTGACCACATTCAGATCCTGATCCCAGTCCAGGCCCCCCCATAGAACAGCAGCACGCCCCCCACCTCAGCCCCGTGGCAGAGGAGGGCGCTTATGGTCATTCACAGACCAGGAGGAAGGACAGAGCCTCACACACCGAGACCCTTGTGGGAGTGTGCCAAAAGCTCAGGAAGCACCCCCAAAACAGGTTAAGGCTGGGAAAATGAGCAAGCACAGAAACAAGAGGAACACCATTGAGAAATAGTTTGCAAATGAACCCAAGAAGGATTAAAATACTCAGTCTGAAGATGAGAAAGCACAAGCTCCAGCATCTAAAGACTCAAAGTAAAACAGAAATTGGGCTCAGGCTATGACAGAGCTCAAAAAAGACTTTGAAAATCAAATGAGGGAGTTAAAAGAAAAACTGGGAAAAGAAAGGAGAGAGATGCAGGAAAAACATGAAAATGAAGTCAGCAGCTTAGTCAATGAAATCCAAAAAATTGCTGAAGAAAATAGCAAGCTAAAAACCAGCTTAGATCAAATGGATAAAACAGTTCAAAAAAGTTATGGAGGAGAAGAATGCTTTAAAAAGCAAAATTGGCCAGATGGAAAAAGAGATAAGAAAACTCTCTGAGGAGAACAAATCCTTCAGACAAAGAATAGAATTCAGGGAGATTGATGAATTTTCCAGAAATCAGGAATCAATACTTCAAAACCAAAAGAATGAAAAATTAGAAGAAAATGTGAAATATCTTATTGAAAAAACAACTGACATGGAAAACAGACCTAGAAAAGATAATTTAAAAATTATTGGAATACCTGAAAGTCATGATCAGGAAAAGAGCCTTGACATCATTTTCAAAGAATTACTACAGGAAAATTGCCCTGATATTCTAGAAGCAGAGGGCAAAATAGAAATGGAGAGAATCTACCGATCCCCCTGAGAAAGAGATCCCAAAAAAACAACCCCTAGGAATATTATAGCCAAGTTCCAGAACTCCAGAGTCAAAGAGAAAATATTACAAGCAACCAGAAGGACAGTTCAAATATAATGGAGCTGTAGTCAGGATCACACAGGACTTAGCAGCAACTATATTGGAAGGTCGTAGGGCTTGGAATATAATATACCAGAAGGCAAAAGAACTTAGAATGCAACCAAGAATCAACTACCCAGCAAGGCTGAATGTTCTCTTCCAGGGAAAAAGATGGACTTTCAATGAACCAGGGGAATTTCAAATGTTGCTGTTGGAGTGGCCAGAGCTGAATAGAAGGTTTGATTTTCAAATACAGGACTCAGGTGAAGCATGGAGATTGGAGGAGAGGGGAAAATATGAGGGACTTAATGATGATGAACTGCATGTATTCCTGCATAGAAAAATGATACTGATAATACTCATATGAACCTTCTCAATTAACAGAGCAGGTTGAGGGAGCTTTTATAGTTGAAGCACAGGAGAAAGCTAAATTCGAAGATAAAATATGGTGTAAAAAATGGAGCTAATAGAAAAAAAATGGAAATGTAATGGGAGAAAGAAAAAGGAGAGGGGGAATAGGCCAAGATATTTCATATAATAAGATTTTTCTTTATTACAATGAGCTATTGCATTGATATGGAAGGGGGGAAGGCGAGGGGGAATGAGGGAAACTTCCCTCTCATCAGAGGTGGTTAGGAGAGGAAACAGCATATATACTCAATGGAGTATAGGCATCTGGAGTAAGAAGGAGAGAGGGGAGACAGGGAGAAGGGGAGGATGTGAGTCATGGAGGAGAGGATGGACCATGGTGGGGAGAGTGGTCAGATATAACACATTTTCTTTTTTACTTCTTGCAAGGGGCTGGAATTGGATGGCCTGTCCAGGGCCATAGGGCCAGGTGAATTCTGGGCCTAAGGGGTGGTATGGGGGCTCAGGGCCTCTTGGCCTCAGGGCCAGGGATCTGTCTACTGTGCCACTCAGCTACCCTACAGCAGAGTCAGTGAAAGGAGAGAGAAAATATAGTACATGGTAGTGGAGAAATAGGAAAGAAGGGAGTTGTGATCAGCAATGGCAACGGTGGAAAAATATGGAAGTAACTTT
Source organism: Macrotis lagotis (assembly GCF_037893015.1). Lineage (NCBI taxonomy): Eukaryota > Metazoa > Chordata > Mammalia > Peramelemorphia > Peramelidae > Macrotis > Macrotis lagotis. The sequence continues at coordinate 7,861,610 of NC_133662.1, forward strand.
TGCCATGGACTTATCATAAAGAATGTGATCCACCCACGACAGAGTTGTTGGTGTTGGAACAAAGACTGAAGCACATTTCATTATTATTATCATTATTATTATTATTATTATTATTATTATTATTATTTGGGAGGGGTGCAGGGAAAATGGAGCTAGGTGGCCTGCCTGGGGCCGCATAGCAGGTTGATCCTTGGGTGTCTGAGGCCAGATTTGGACCCAGGTGCTCCTGGCTCAAGGTCCCAATGCTCTGTCCACCACCCAGCCACCCCTACTATTATTACTATTTTATTTTATTTTGGGTCTTTTTTCTTTTTCTTTTTTTGCAGAGCAGTGGGGTTCAGGTGGCTTGCATGTCACATGGCTGGGTGATGGTTGGGTGTACAGGGCCAGATGTGGGCTCGGGTGCTCGTGGCTCCAGGGCTGGTGCTTCGTCCATTGTGCCACCTGGCCATACCTACAATTATTATTATTATTTTTTTATTTTAATTTTTTTCTCTCCCCTTTACTTTATCGCTCAAGCCAGTCCATATTTATGGGGGGAGGGGGCATTTCGTTTACTCTTAAACAAGAATATTTTACTAATGTAAAAAAATTATTTGTACAAAATGAGAATAAATATTAAATTTTTAAAAATGGAGTCAATAGAAAAAAGGGAAATGTAATGGGAGAAAGAAAAAGGAGAGGGGGGAATAGGCCAAGAAATTTCATATAATAAGATTTTTTCTTTATTACAATGAGCTATTGCAATGATGTAAAAGGGGGTAAGGCAAGGGGGAATGAGGGAATCTTTCCTCTCATCAGATGTGGCTAGGAGAGGAAACAGCATATATTCTCATCGGGGTATAGACATCTGGAGTAAGAAGGGGGGGGGGGGGGGACAGGAGGAAGGGTTGGGGATGTGAATGAAGGAGAGGATGGACCGTGGGGGAGAGTGGTCAGATATAACACATTTTCTTTTTTACTTCTTGCAAGGGGCTGGGATTGGATGGCCTGTCTGGGACCATAGGGCCAGGTGGATACTGGGCCTAAGGAGTGGTAGGGGGGCTCGGGGCCTCTTGGCCCCAGGGCCAGGTATCTTTCTGCTGCGCCATTCAGCTACCCTACAGCAGAGTCAGTGAAAGAAGAGAGAAAATATAGTACATGGTAGTGGAGAAATACGAAAGGAGGGAGTTACGATCAGCAATGGCAATGGTGGAAAAATATGGAAGTAATTTTTGTGACGGACTTATCATAAAGAATGTGATCCACCCACAACAGAGTTGGTGGTGTTGGAACACAGACTGAAGCATATTTTATTATTATTATTATTTGGGGGTGGGGTTGCAGGACAATTGGGGCTTGGGTGGCCTCCCTGGGGCCACATAGCAGGGTGATGGTTGGGTGTACAGAGGCCAGATTTGGATCCGGGTGCTCCTGGCTCAATGGCTGGTGCTCTGTCCACCACCCAGCCGCCCCTACTATTATTACTATTTTATTTTATTTTAGGTCTTTTTTTTCTTTTTTTTTTTTGGTTTTTTGCAGGGCAGTGGGGTTAGGGTGGCTTGCATGTCACACAGCTGGGTGATTGTTGGGTGTACAGGGCTGGATGTGGGCTCGGGTGCTCTGTCCACTGCACCTCCTGGCCATACCTACAATTATCACTATTATTTTTTTATCTTAATTTTAATTTTTTTCTCTCCCCTTTACTTTGTCGCTCAAGCGAGTCTGTATTTTTTGGGGGGAGGGGGCATTTTGTTTACTCTTAAACAAGAATATTTTATTAATATATAAAAACATTATTTGTACAAAATGAGAATAAATAAATATTAAATAAATAAAAACAAGATGATATTCAAGCACCATCTTCTATATGAAGCCTTTCCTGAAACTTCCAGCTACTAATCCACTTCCTTTCAAACTATTGGCTTGTATTTGTCTGTATTTTTATCTTTATTCTATATATGCTTAAATATGTTTTTATTGTCTACTGTTAAAATTGCAAGAAACTTTTATAAGTAAGGGTTATCATATTTGTATCCTCAGTGTCTAGTTTATTGATTGATACATTAGTGTATAAGGGATCTTTCTTGTTACCTTCTTAGAGTTATGTTCCTTGGAATGGATTCCTGGATCAAAAGCATAAGCATTTATGTTCCTTCTTAACTTGTTTCCAAATTTTAATAAACATATATCAAACAACCATACTGTGCTAGGTATTTGAGGAGTTAAAAAGGTGAGCAAGAGAGTCTCTATCTTTGAGAAGTTTAAAATCTAGTCAACAAGAAAGATGTACTCTAATACTAAGTAGATTGGTGAGAAATGAAGATGCCACAAATGTTAAGTGCTATAATTAGTTATCAGATTTTGCAATTATTGAAAGCTTTTCATCTCCCATAAATTCCCCACTCATATAAGCCCCAGATCCATGAAGATGTGTTTTGGGTTCTGGCAAGCAACATCATGTAAGGAAATAGTGAAGTAAAAATTATTTATTTATTAAGCCACTACCAAGGCATTGTAGAGTTTGAGTTCTAGCTCAGATACCCAAAGTCACTTTGTAGCGCTCTAATGCTCAGTTTTGCCATCTGTGGAGAGGTGGAAGTAGCATATTGTTTTCATCCTTACACTGCTTGCCTCACACAATTGTGAAGAAATGAATTCCTTAGCAGAATGTCAATCAGAGTTATTGTTATCCTTCCCCTTCCCAGACTGACTTCTGAATAAGTAGAGTGGGGTTGGAGGGAAAAAAGGTTGATGAAATATTTCCTTTGGAGACCTCATTGAATAGTAAACAGGGAAGTCAGGAGCAGCCTCCCTAATGCTGCTTTTGGGTCCACAGAGAAGGGGAAAGCAGATCTAGATCTTCCTGGAGGGTTCACAAGGACCATCCTCCAGGGTGCCTAAACCATCCAGATAAAAGAGATGGCACTAGACTTATTTCACATCTATAGCTAATGGGGATCTTGGGGTTCTTGTTTCAGAGCCATCACTGCTGGAGATGATCTCTTCCTGGAAGACCCTACTCACCCTGGGGTTATTCCTATTAATTTCATCTATGGCTGTCACTTGGAACAAGTACTGTAGCAAAGGTAATTTGATTTTGGAAAAAAAACATTGATGTGAGGATTACTGGGTGACTGACAGAGAACTGGGAAATACTGTAGAATGTGGAATGCTATGAGATCTCATCTTTCTTTGAGTCTTATAATCTCTCTCTCTCTCTCTCTCTCTCTCTCTCTCTCTCCCTCTTTCTCACTTTCTCCTCTCCTCTTTTAATCTCTCACATTTAATTTTTTTATTTTGACAATAAATATTTCAATATATTTTGTATATTATGTATATAATATATATGAACAATGTGCATATACTTTATACATTATATGTTTATACCTTGTATACATGGAACAATTTGTGAATCTTTATTATGTTGTCTCAATCTGTCTCTGCTTCTCTCTTCCTTTATAGGTTTTCATACCTTCTTTCTTTTCTTTCTTTTCTTTCTTTTCTAGCTTCTTTTCATCGGTCTTCTATTCTTGTTTCTCTTTCCCCTTCCCTCTCCCCTCCTTAACCTGTCTTTTTTCATTTTCCCTCTCTCTTCTTTATAATTATTCCTCCCTCCCCCTCCTTCCTTTTCTCCTAAGCACCAGACTAAAAATCATCCAACAGCAAATGGTTGGAGTGAAAGTGGGAATACCAAAGACAACTACGGTCAAAGGTCAGATCTCCCAGGATAATGAGAACTACAAAAGCACCAAAGTAGTGATTTGATCATTATGTCTTACACTTGTGATCACAGTTGAGTGAAGAAAATAAATGGCCCTGTGTTTCTGAGATGTAGTGCAGAGCATTATGTTTATTATTAGTAACAGGTAGGTTGTTGTTGATTGTCTTTCTTTCTCGAAAGAGAACCATGACATCAGAGATTTGGTGTCATGACATGCAAATAAATAGGATTCAAGTGAGAGAGGAATGTACATAGTCACCAGCCTTACTTTCTTCCCTGGAGTCATCTGCATCCAGATATGGATCAGGTCTACTGGAAATAGATCTGGATGCAGTGGGAGGCCTTTGCCTTTTTAAATTAATGTCTATAACAGCTCTGTTTGAGTCAATTCCCATTCAATGATTAAGGCTAGGTTAGAAAAGAATGAGGCAAGGGTGGGCCACTTTAATCTCATCAAAAAAAATCAGTTTGTCAGAGGAAGATCCTCTGGGTTTCTGGTCAAAACAGAAACAATTACTATTACATTCACTTAGTCAGAGTGATTTTGAGGCCCATAAACTCCAAGACAACTTGCTAGGTTTGGCAATCAAAAATTTATGTTCCTTCAGGCAGAATAGGAGCAGGTGAAAGGGTGATGCCAAATGTGGTTTGAGAAGAGAGGTAAAGGAAAATGAGGGACAAAGAAGAGAGGAGGGGAGAGAAAGGAATAAGGGCTGTGTTTACCAACTGGCTAGCAGAAGAGCAGCACCAAATAGTAGGTAACTACTAGAGGTGAGATGGCATAAGTTCAAATCCTACTGTTGACTCATATTGGCTGTGAGACTCTTTCAACCTCTCAGTGCTCTTTCAACCTCTCTATAACTTTAAGTCTTCAACAGTTATCAATCTGCATCAGTAAAGGGAGTTTCCTAATTCCCAGCACTGATGACATTAAAACATTTCTTCAGTATTTCAAAATGCTAATAATTTCATCAGGGTAGATACTCCATCTAATGGCAATGCCCCATGTTTCAGATAGTTTCATGAGTTACTACAGACAAAGACTTCCCTCACCTGGAGGTCAACTAAGTGATAAATGTCTCTAATCTTAGCTAGATTGGGTCCTTGAAACACAGAGACAGAATCTATCACTAGATGATCAAAAATTTCTAGCTTGATTTGACCTGCAAAGAAGAACCTCATAATTATATTTGATATTATATAGGGATGTACCAATAAATGTTTAGCAACTGGCTTTCTTTTTAAAAATGCACCTAAGACCCCCTTTTAAGTTATTATTATCATTTTCTCCATCACTTTCTAAAGTCTAGAGTGACAATCAATAAAACAATAAATCAAGTCATGATTTCTAGTAATTTGTCTGAGGAGTAAATGCTCACACTGAAAATTTAACAATCATCTCTCAAGAGATAACATAAGCCAGCTCCAACAGACCACTGTTATGGTTACAAAGCCCTTCCACTTTGTGTCATTGTGTCCTTCTCATAATCTTGTTATAAAGTGGAGTTGTCTCTGTTTTGGAGATGAGAAATTTAAATACTCCAGCAGTTGCCTAGTCATAAGGCTAGCAAGAAACTGATCTGCCTCTTAATTGAGTGTTCAGATCATGTTTTGCCTCTTTATTTGGCAACTGTTTATATATGCATACATAAAGGATAATGACATGAAAATTCTGGGTACATTTGGGGGGATTTATGATAGCTCTGGCTCATTGCATTCTCAAAAAATATGGAAACTTTACTATGCAATATCACCTAAAGTATTAATAAAAGCCCTTTATACAACTAATTCACAAAACTCAAAGAAGAGAGAAATAATGCATGTCAAAGAAAAAAAATGATAGATTTAAACCTCGCCAAGATCACAGGAATACAGAAGTAGAGTTTGTAATAATACTAATGTTTGTCCTTCATTTTCAAAGAATACCATGACAAGTACGTGAATTAGATTTGAGTGAGGGAATGCTATACTAAGTCACAAATTTCACCTTCTCCTCCTCAGTCACCTGGGTCAAATGGCCAGATATGAATTAGGACAACTGGAGATGGCCCTGGATTTGAGGCAATCAAGTTTAAGTGACTTGCCTAAGGTCCACACAGTTAGTAAGAGTCAAGTGACTGATGCCAGATTCAAAGTCCCATCCTCCTGCCTCCAAGGCCAGTGCTCTATCCGCTGAACTAGATGCCCCAGAGTTGGAAAAGACCTCAGACACTATATTGTTTCAGGAACGTGTAGTCATGGCCTTAGCACAACAGTTGGGTGATCTGATACAGTGCTGACCCCAGAGTCAGGAGGATCTGAGTTCAAAGTGGCTCTCAGAAACTTCCTTGGTGGGCTTTTTGCTGCCTTATCACTAAAAATAGAAATTGTTTCTATTTTACAGACAACGGAATTGTTTTGAGGATAAAATGAATAATATTTATAAATATATATAATATAAGCAATATATCTATAAATATCATCAATTGTTATGTTTCTTATAGTTTCTCCATTTGGTGGTATTAGTATTATTACCTTTCATTAAATCCCAGCAGATGGCACCCATCATCCGGTTCTGTTCACCTCAGTCCATAGAGACAGTAAGATGCCTCATGATGTGGTGTCTCGCACCAGAAAATGTGAGTTCAATATTGAACACACTTTGTCAATCAAAAATGGTTGAGCTAATGAAGGATGAGTCTACTTTGTTCTCAAATCAGATTTGGTAGATTCCTCACCTGAAAGCTCTCTAGGCTAGTCTGAGACTGGAGCTTAATTTTCTCTCTTCAATTTATCTCAGTCTCCCACTCTCTAAAGGGGTGACATTCTAACCTAAAAAAGAAAATTCTTTATAACTAAGAAGGAATTAAATACAATATTTGAAGGCAGTGTGTAATATTACAGCAGTGAGGCAGGTGAGGGGGTATTGTTACTAGTAGTTGCTAACATTTTAAAGCTGTTTTAAACTGGACAAAGCACATTCTCCACATATTTATGCAAATATGTTTGTATAATATATACATATATAAAAGTATATATTGTGTCTATATGACTAAATGTATATGCCTATTTGCTCTCAGAACAACCCTGAGAGGGAGGTACCACTTGAAACCTCATTTTACAGATGTGAATACTGAGTCTGAGAAAAGTTAAGTTTCTTGCCCAAGGCCATATAGTTGGTGTCTGAGACTGGATTAAATTCCAAGTCCATCCTTTGTGTGTGTGTGTGTGTGTGTGTGTGTGTGTGTGTGTGTGTGTATACATTAAATCTAATTCATACGTGCACACACATGTTAAATATATGAATATATATTCACTTCCCAATTCCAGATCTAATATGTTACCTACCATTTAATGAGTGCATGAAATGATATAATAAATAGCACCTATGATAAATGTCTCAGATACACACACTCTTACTAGAGACTTGAGCATTAATTTTCATCAAATATGCAAAAGAAATCAGTGGTACTTTCCTTTCAGGTTCACAGAATGTTTGAGAATTAGAAGAAATCTCAGTGATCAACCAGTCTAGCTTATTCATAAAGAAATCCCCACTATAAGATATGCAATAAGTGGTCAACAACCTCCATTTGAAGCCCTCCAAGGAGAGGAAACTTGCCACCACTAGGGCTAGAAACTCAGAGCCTGTTCATTCACTAAAACAATATGACAAACAATATCTCCCCTATTAGGCTTCTCCTAAATACTGTTTGAATAAGCAGAGCTGCAATTTATTATTGTAAAAAAATATACTTCACCCCCTTTTTCCATCACCTACCTCAAGTTCTCTTTCTTGTCTTTGTTTTTCAGTTTTTTTGTAAGGCAATGAGGTTAAGTGACTTGCCAAAGGTTGCATAGCTAGGTAATTATTAAGTGTCTGAGATCAAATTTGAATTCAGCTCCTCTGATTCCTGGGCTGGTGCTCTAGCTGCTGCACCACCAAGCTGCCCCTCTTTCTTGTCTTTTTATTTGGTGAATACATCCAGCTGCATCTCTGTGCTTTCAGACTTTTTCCCATCTAAATTGCAGAAAACAAGGATATAGTGATGAATGCATGTATGTGTATGTGTGTGTGTGTGTGTGTGTGTGAGAGAGAGAGAGAGAGAGAGAGAGAGAGAGAGAGAGAGAGAGAGAGAGAATCAGGAGGTCACTACTATTTCCTCCCTCTTTCTCTTGACATTCAAATTCAATCTTCTTTTCAATCCCACTCTCTGATTTTTCTCCATCACAGTTTTTGACATGGGCATTCCTGATTTATCTATTCTGTGAGAGGGATAAAAGTTCTAAATCCTCCCTGCCCCCATCCAGTGGGAAATTTGTAGAGCTGAAAAACTGCAGAGCATGCTCTGTGTTAGTTATTGTTCAGTTGTTTCAGTCATGTCTGACTCTCCATGACTCCATTTGAGGTTTTCTTAGCAAAGATATAGGAGTGGTTTGTCATTTCATTCTCCAATTCATTTTACAGATGAAGAAAGTAAGACAACTAGGAGTGTGACTTGTCCAGAGTCACAAAGCTAATACTTATAAATCTGAGGTCAGATTTGAACTCAAAAATGAGTCTTCCTGACTTCAACTCAACACTTTATCCACTGTGCATCTGCAAAGTTAACTCCAGTCATCCTTCTTCATATATGACCACTGGACCCAGATTGCTCCAGAGGAGAAAGAAAGACTGGTAACATAGAACAGCACCCCCCCACATACTTAAATCTAATTCATATGCATGTCATGGCATCACCTCTTTGATGTCATGGTCTTCTTCCAGAGCAAAAGACAAACATCATCATCATCATCATGAGCTGCATCATCATCATCATCATCATCATCATCATCATTAGTTGGAAATTTGCAAATATACATTAAAAGTAACCTAAAATTAATAAAAAATACATACACACATATATGTACAACATAATAATAAACAATCATCCCAACTACATGGTACAAAGCACCTATAGATATTCCAATATTTTCATATTAGAATTACAGGTAGTATTTATGTAGCACAAAGCTATATACAAATCTTTTCTCTTTACCCAGGGTCATATGGCTTTTAAATATCTGAATCTAAACTCAAGACTTCTCAATTCCAGATCTAGCATGTTACCTACCACTTAATGAGTGCATGCAATGACATAATAAATAGCACCTATGATAAATGCCTCACATACACACACTCTCGCTAGAGACTTGAGCATTAATTTTCATCAAACATGCAGCAGAAATCAGTGGAACTTTCCTTTCAGGTTCACAGAATGAATTTGAGAATTAGAAGGAATCTCAGTGATCAACCAGTCTAGCCTATTTATAAAGAAATCCCCACTAAAAGATATGAAATAAGTGGTCACCAACCTCTGTTTCAAGCCCTCCAAGGAGAGGAAACTTGCCACCACTTGCAATCCATTCCACTCTTCCATTGCTTTTGGTCATTAGTAAGGTTTTCCTGACATCAAGACTAAATTTGTCCCTTTGCAATTTTCATTGATAGCTCTTGGTTCAGTTCCCTGAGACCAAATAGAACATGTTTAATCCTTCACCCACATGATAACCCTTCAGATACTTCCACAAAGCTGTCATATCCCCCTGGGTTTTCTATTCTTCAGCATCAACATTTCTATTTATTGTACCCAATCAACATATGTCTTGAATTCTAGGCTTTTCATCATCCTGCTTGCCTTCCTCTAGACCAGGGATATTGAACCATTTAGCACTTCCTGGTCTTGGCACACTCCAGTTTGCCTCCAGTTTATCTATATCCCTCCTGTTTCCAAGAACTGAAAACAGTTTTCCAGATGAGTTCTAAGAAGGTTAGAGAACAGTGGGATTATACACTTCTTATTCCTGGAAGGACTACATCTCTTAATGAAACCCAAAACAACAGTAGCTTTTATGGTTGACATATCACACAACTAACTCGTAATGAGGTTTTAGTATAGTAAAACCTATGATTTTCATCATAAGCACCTATTGCCTATTCACGCTTTGAGGGCTCTTCTCAAGTGAAGTTGAACTTCTATATTCAAGTGTAAGACTGTGTACTGATTTTCATCTTATTAGATTTAACCCAATGCTTGGTCCACTTTAGAACCTTTGGGATCCTGTCTTCTAACATGATAGTTATGCTTATTAGTTCTGTCATCTGCAAATTTGTTTAAATTTGCTGAACTCATTGATAAAAATATTCAAAAGTACAAGGTCAGAGATACCTAGGGTACTCTATCACAGGCTTCCTGTCACATTAATGCTGAGCCATTAAGAACTATTCTTTGAAATCAGTCCTCCAAGTTCTGAGACCATCTGTTTCTATTACTGTCTAATCCATATTTTTTTTTTGCCTTAAGATACTTTAACAAGAAATTTACTAAAATCTGGGTAAACTATATCCACACTATTTCCCTTCTACTCCAGTTTAGTAATTCTATCAAACAATTAAAAGTGCTTAGTGTGTCATGAATTGTTTTAATGAAGCCATACTATCTCTCTGTAATCATTTCTTCCCTTTCTACATATCTGTCAATCATCCTTTTAATCATCTTTCTAGAATTTCTCCAGGAATCCAAGTTCACTGACTTCTGAATTTCAGGCTTTCTGTTCTTTCTTTGTTTTTTCCTTTCTTCTTTCCTTCATTTGAAAAATGTGATATTTGCCTTATTCTCATCTTTGGATACCAGTCTTGCTATCCATAATCTTATCTTTGTCAGTGATTAGGTAATCATATTTGCCAGACCTCTAAGAACTTAAATACATAATTCACTTTGGCTGAGTGACTCTCTTATTCTCTTTATTTGCTTACTTGGGATATCAATTCCCTGTTTAGTCATTTTGGTTCCATCATTTTCATTATAAAGGTCACTTTCCTTTGTAGAGAAAGCAGACACAAAAATTAGATTAAGGTAGCTCTGCCTTCTCTTTGTTGTCAGTTATCATTGACTCAAAGGTTTTCTACCTTCTTTGCCCCTCCATTTTCTCTCAACTTATTTTTCAAAATACTCAACTCTTCTGTTCTCTTTAGCTCCTACCACCAACCTCTGTTCATTCTGAGATTTAACATTTCTGATACTATTTTTACAGAACTTTCCCTTACTGTTGTGCTCACCTTCTGTTCCCTGGTCTTATCCTCACTTTCTGTATATTTCTTTTCAAACTCTAAGTTCATTGGTGAATTTCCTATGCATCCACCTGGTTCTCTTCAGATCCCATTCTTTTCCTTAGTGGATTTGTTTCTCTTTATGTCTTCATTTTTGAGCCTCTCTCATCCCCCCCTAGACTAACTTCGTGGGAAGTATGTTAGTCCTAAGTTAAAATGTACCTAGACTTCCCCTGAACCTCTAAAATCTGCTTTCTCAAAATCTAGGGTCCATGTCAGGTAGTGCAGTTTCTCTTTGCTTTATCACAAATACCAGTATAGAGTTGTTAACTTCCCCTCAAGTTTCCCCACCATTTCCCCTCCAATAGCCAGTTCTCCCTCCCTGAGAACAAGAATCAGTAGAAATTAACCACAAATTTCCTATTTCTTTTATCAAGAAGCATGGCCACGGTGGCTAGGTGGTGCAGTGCACCGGCCCTGGAGTCAGAAGGACTTGAGTTCAAATCTAGCTTCAGATACTGAATAATTACCTAGGTGTGTGGCCTTGGGCAAGCCACATAACCCCATTGCCTTGCAAAGGAAAAAAAAACAGTTTCCAAGAAGCATGGCCACATATCCTGCCCATATAGCCAGGAGAATCTATTTTGTATCTGCTATAAGTTTCAGTTGACTCCATACTCTCAAAATTATCATGTAGTATTGACATGGCACTAGAATGAATCATGTCTTCGGTGTTCTGATACCATGTGCAGGGTCAACAGTCTGACCCAACAACCTCAATCATAACTTCAACTTTTGCTATAATTTTGGCAAAAATATGTCCCCCTGCTAATGAAATGATAATCATCCCAGAGGATCATGGCCTACAGACCTGACTTTTAACTCTGCATAATTCTTTACCACAAAGTTGCTTCTGTCAAGTCATCTAAGGACAACTGAGACAAAGAGGACTGACCCAGTACAACATAGCTCACATTAATGATGGTAGAAGGCTATTACAATGATCCATGTCATTTGCTATAAAGGGATAGGAAAAGAGATAAGGTAGGATATTCTCAGATCAGCAATTTATAACCTTAGAGAATTTCCTGGCACATCAAGAAGATAAGTTACTTGCCTAGAGTCAAACAGATCATATGTGTTAGCTAGTTCATGAACACCACCTCTAGTTTAAAAAATAAAAGCCTACATACAGCCTTAAATTATAATAGTGCAAAAGGAATAAAATTAATGTATATAAAAGCATTCATTTAAATCTTTAAATATGCCAAGCTCTACAATTAAAACTAAGGATACAGATACAAAAATAAAGACTGTCCTTGCCTGCAAGTAAATTGCATTCCTAGGAGAGCTATCATGCATGGAGAAAGGTAACCAAGGAGAGCCACTGGGGAATACCTTCAGAGGGTATAACAAGATGCAAAGGGTGGGAGTTTATAGATATATTAAATCATCCATTATGAGCACCATATATGAATCTTCTATGTAGCTCAAAGAAACAATTTGAGTGGTTCATTTGCTGGTAAAAGAAGGGGAAACTCTTGGGTTCATTAGTAAAGCCATATTTCTATATTGCTTTCCTTTCTCTTACTAGGGCATTAATATATTTAATACCAATTTGTTCCCAAAATGTGAAATATCAATGTTTTCTTAAACTGTGAGACTGACTCCAAATATCTCTTTGCAGGGAACAATACTCTGGACTCAAAAACAGCTAATCCTGAACTCATCCTTTCTGAGAAGGGGAGCTGTGTGACTCGGGGAAACATAAGGCATAATCTGCCTGACAACCCACAGAGATTTAAATTCCTTCCAAGTGTGTTGGGCCAGGAGAAAATCACTTCTGGAAGATATTATTGGGTGGTGGAAGCTGGGCATGGGTCTGGGTGGTTCCTGGGCATATGCAAAGAAGATGTGAGCAGAAAGGAAAGTATTCAAGTGACACCTGAGAATGGTTTTTGGGTCATGGGCTGTTATGGGAATGAGTACTGGGCTATCACATCACCTCCTACCCTTCTCAACCTCAAGGTATCCCCCCAAAGGATTGGTATATTCTTAGACTATCACCTTGGGCACCTTTCCTTTCAAAATGTGATAGATGGTTCCCATATTCACACATTCCCTACTACTCCCTTCTCTGGTATCCTACGTCCCTTTTTCCTCTTGTGGTCCCCTGATTGTAAAGAACCTTCAAACATGTTACAGAGATTAGGAAAAGCCAAGAGAATCACTGGCCACCAAAATGATCCCATCCCATCTTTGAGGAATTCTGTGGCTCAGCAAGCATTACCCTTAGTAACTGGGGACCAAGATTCACACTTTACTCCTGACATCCTCTTATCTCCTACACCAACACATGGACAGAGAATATGAGAACCAAACAGATACTTGGTTAGGAATCCTGTAACCTTTCTCCAGATTCCTATGGGTACCTCAGCTATATTATCTCAGAAGGCCCTTTCATCCCAGGTGCTTTGATACACCTCCAGGAACTTTTCATTTCTACTGCAGCCACTAATTATTCGATTTCTCAAAAAACTAAAATAAATAAATCCCGGAGGTAGAGAGGGGGTAGGAAGAGCATGTAGACTAAAGAATAGAAATCAGAGAGTCCAATATTAACGAATTAGTTTGTGTGAAAAATTTCTAGTAGAGTCTAAATTCTGTGAGGACAGGTACTATTTCTGGGTTTTTTTACTTTGCATCTCCAAAGACTACTGCATCTCCCCCAAAATAGGAGAGGTTCTTATATTCATTTTTGCTCCAAAAGTCTCATTAAGGTTTATTTTCTGGGGATGGATGCCTTATTTTTTTCATGTATGACAACCTACACTATTCATTTATTCAGGTACAAAAATCTCCATTTATTCAAATAGTTATATCATCTTCTGGAACATTGTCATAATTTTCCAAATCCCAAATTTCACTCTGAATTTCATTTCTTCTCCATTTCTTTTAGAACCATTGACCCCACCCTCTCATGCCCAGAAATAGAGCTCTCCTTAAATGACCACTTCTTGTCCATGTAGCCTGTTTGTAGAGTATTAACAACACAACTATTACTGATTTTATCCCATAAATTCTTCACCCAAGTCATGACCTTTTGCAAACTTCACAAAGTTTCCATGCTGGTTTCTCTCCCTTCTATCTTCAATGTAGTCATTTATTTCAATATGCAAATGATCCTTGAATGGCTTGTTTATTGTAATATCAAGAGACTAGAGACAAGCAATCATTCCTGTGTGAATCATTATTTGATTTTTTTTCCTCTCTCTCTCTGCAAGGGAGTTTTTCGTGTCTTTAGTAGGGTGAGTCTGGATGAATCCCCAGACTAGCAGATCCCTTTGTTCACATCACAAACAAGTGACAGCATTAAATTGATCCACTTCCTTATAACTGCTTGTGATTACCAGGCTTTTTTGGTTTCAAAAACATAAATGCCTGAAATACATTCAAACACACCTTTTTTACCCTTACTGTTGATTAGATGAATTGTCAAAAGACAGATAACACATGATCAATTGGTATTTGAGATCCTTGGTTCATAAGCACTGCAGTTTCATCCATAGCAATCATGTTGGAGAGTTGGTATTTAGAAACGTCAATGCTATAAACACAGGACTTGAATGGGTGTGCACAGTGAAAACTTAAATATCTTCCATCTAGAACAGTTGTCAATCTTCCTAGGGATAGGGATATCACTGAAAGAAGCCATCCAACAGTGGTGTGATGCCTTGAATTCTTTTGGAAATATATCTGTGATGTCATTGCATGGGCACATGCTTGAATATCAGCCCTGTGCACAACCAAAGCCTTTGCTCTCCTGTCAGCAATCCATTCAAAGATGATATCTTCCAGTGCAGGAAATAATGGTTGTTGACTGATCCACTCTTGCACTTCTTACCATTTTACTTGTCCACCTATGGTTATTGTATTCTGCTCACCACCATTTGTGAACCAATCAGAGATCCTTATTCTTCTCTTTGCAAAGCCTTAATATTGTTGCCCTAAGAGGCCTTCATGATTTCTTTTTCTTTTTTGATTTTTTTGATATTATATATTATTTTAAGTTTTTTTTTACCCCAACTATGTTCAAAAGCAAGTTTCAATATTTACTTCCAAAACCTTGAGTTTCAAATTCTCTCCCTTCCTCTCACCCCTCTCCCCTCATTGAAAAAGCAAGTTACATGGTGTAGCTTAAAAAACATGTAGTCATGAAACACCTTACTACAATAATAATGTCGTAAAAGTAAACATAATTTCCCACACTCACAGAGAAAGAGAAACTTCAAGAAACATAAAGTGAGAAAAATATGTGCTTCAGCCTATAGTCAGATACCATCAGCTCTTTCTTTGAGATGGATAGCATTCTTTATCTTGAGTCCATCAGAGAAATTGCTTCAATATTTATTTCCCTCAGTTGCTATTGCCAACTGTATTTTTCTCTATCCTATCACCCCTCCCCATTTATTCTATTCTCTCTCTCTTTTCTCCCTGTCCCACCTCAAAAATGTGTTGTATCTGATTACCCTCTCCCATGATATTCCCTCTCTTCCATCACCTACACCTCCTTCCTCTCCCCGCCCCCCCATCCCCTTTCCTCCATCCCTTTCCTCTCCTATTTTCTTCTGTGGAAAGATACATTTCTATACCCAATTGAGTGTGTATGTTATTTCCTCTATAAGGCACTTCCGATGAGAGTAAAGGTTCACTTGCTCCCTTCACCTTTCCCCCCCCTTCAACTCCATTGCAAAAGCTTTTTCTCGCCTCTTTTATGTGAAATAACTTACCCCTTTCTCCCTCTCCTTTCCCTTTCTCCCAGTGCCTTCCTTTCTACCCCCTTAACTCTATCTTGTTAATATATTATACCTTCAAGTTCAGTTCCCTTCTGTGCCTTGTCTATATAAGCTTCTTCTAACTGCCCTAATAAATGAGAAGGTTCATATGCATTCTCAGGACCATCCTCCCATGCAGGAATACAAGCAGTTCAATATCATTAAGGCCCTTGTAGTTTGCCCCACCCTCTCTATGCCTCACCCGAGTCCTGTTCTTGAAGATAAAACCTTCTGTTTAGCTCTGATCATTTCATCAGGAAAGTTTGAAAGTCTCCTACTTCACTGAATGCCCACCTTTTCCCTAGAAAGAATATGTTCAGTTTTGTTGGATGATTGAACCTTGGTTGTAATCCAAGCTCTTCTGCTTCTGGAATATTATATTCCAAGTCCTATGAGTCCATACTATAGAAGCTGCTATATCCTGTGTTATCCTGACTATAGCTCCATGATATTTGAATTGTTCTTTCTAGTTGCTTGTAATATTTTCTCCTTGACTTGAAAGTTCTGGAATTTGACTACAATATTCCTGGCAGTTTTCATTTTAGGATCTCTTTCAGGAGATGATCAATGGATTCTTTCAGTTTCTATTTTACCCCCTGTCTCTAGGATATCAGGTCAGTTTTCATCGAGAATTTCTTGAAAAATGAAATCTAGGGTCTTTTCTTTGGTCATGACTTTCAGGTAGTCTGATAATTTTTAAAAAATATTTTCTGGATCTGTTTTCTGATCAGTTGTTTTCCCAAAGAGATATTTCACAATTTCTCCTAATTTTTCATTCTTTTGGTTTTGTTTTATTATTTCTTGATTTCTCACAAAGTCATTTACTAATGTAGCTCTATTCTATATTAAAAATGAATTACTTTCTTCAGAGATCTTTTCTGTCTCCTTTGGCCTTCTGGATTGCTTTTTCATTTGACCCAAACTGTTTTTTGAGATGTTATTTTTGCAGCATTTTTTTTGTATCTCTTTCATCAACCTGCTGACTTGGTTTTTCTGGACTGACATTTTCCTACATTACTCTCATTTCTCTTTTTAATTTTTCCTCCCCCTCCCTTACTTGATTTTCAAAATCTTTTTTGAGCTCTTTCATAGCTTGATACAAGTTTATATTTTTTGGAGACTTTGGATAAAGAAACTTTGATTTGTTATCTTCTGAGTGTATTTTGATCCTACTTGGATTTTTTTTCTTCTTCTATTTGCTCATTTCCCCAGCCTATGACTTAATTTTAACTCTTTTTCAAAGGTGGATCTCTGCTTCCATGGTGGAAGATGCGCTTTCCCAAGCTTTTGAGGGTTTTTGCAGCTGTTTTCAGGGACACCCCCCCAGGGACCTCAATTCCTCCAAGATCTTATGAGAGACTCTGACTGCTCTCCTTGCCTGTGTTCTGGTCTGTGGATGATCACAAGCACACCCCTCTGCCCTGGAAACATGAGGAGAGTCCCTGCTCTGCTATGGCAATGAAGCTCCTTTTCCTGGGACTGGAACCCTAGATTGCAACCTGGATCTGAGTATGGGCAGAGGAACAGAATCCTGCCTCAGAGATAGAAAGCAAAGAGACGTCTGCAGTCTTCCCTGACCCCCTTATTCTTGAGTTGAGTGCTCTGGAAGCAGCTGTTGGGTGGTGCTCTTCCAGGTGGTTCCCTAAGCCTGCTCCTGGTCCCAGGGGCCAGGATTGCACCAAGACCTGCTCTTGCTGGGCTCTGCTCTCACTCTGGTGTGGCCAAGTTTTCCTGCTGACCTTCCAAGTTATCCTTGGAAATCTTTGGAAACCCTCTGCTGCCATAGATCCAGGCACCCCCAATGATCCACGTGCCCTGTGGGTTCTTCCTGGATGCCTGGAGCTGGTCTGTTCCAGGTTGTCTGGGCTTCACTGCCTCCCTTTCTAACCCCAGTATCCCTTCCCATGGATCTTCCAAGTAGTTTTGAACTGGAAAATTGTTTCACTCAGTCTTTTTGTGGCTTCTGCCACTCTAGAATTTAGTGAGAGTCATTATTTAAAGGTATGCAGAGAGGTGTGGGGTAGAATTTGTGGAAACTTCTGCCTTTATTCTGTCATCTTGGCTCTGCCTCCCCCCATGATTGCTTTCTTGTACTCAACAGATTAGATCTTTCTTTTTGCACTCACCTTCTCTGGAAATAAAAATATTTAAATCTACCATCAAATTGAATATTAATTGAAGACCATCAAATTGAATATTAATTGAAGACTTACAAGATAGAAGTGACAACAAAAATGATGACAGTTAAGTATGATGTAAAAGCAATGAAAAGTGATGAAAAGTCACAGGCACAAAAATTCAGAAAACATTTTATTTCACACAAGTGCATATGTCAGTTATAACACACTGACAGAGTGAATTATAAAGATTCATATTAGACAACCATATCTCTTCATTGTCATGTGCCCAAGGTGTTCGTGTGTTGTATCTGTACTGTGAGCATTCGGCAATGAGGTTCAAGTTCATCTATTTACATGGGCATGTACCTCTCATTCAAAGGCGCACATTTGAATTTAAAAATACTTAATTATAATTTATTTTGTCACTTTTAAGTATTAATGTCAATAATATTATTTATTTATATTTAAGTATATATTAATATTATCATTTTATAATTCAATACTGTTCATCATTTGTTGCATTGAATGTGCTATATGCATCAGTCTAGCTGACTATATTAACTGGGACTTATTTTGGGGGTAGGACTTATATTTTGAGCTTCGTGAAAACTCATGCTAGGGTTTATTTTCAGGTTAGCTCCTTTTTTCCCAGGGAAATATAGCAGGAAAGTGTCATCCATCAACTAAGGGCTTAATAAATACTTAATTATTTAATGAATGAAAGTGAAAACTTTATATAAGGCAGGAATGGGGAACCTTTTCTTTGCCAAGAATATTTTGAATATTTATAGCATCATTCAAGGGTCATACAGAAATATCAATACAAAAGTTACTCTATGAATGCCTTGGCTGGGTCAGACCAAATTATCTCTTGGGTCTTATATGGCCCACAGGCAGACAGTTCCCCACCCCTGGTAAGGATGGGGGTCCTATATCCACTATCCCAGTGAATATAATTACTGAAAGGCTAGCCACACAAGACCTTAACCAAACTGGAGCTTGTGAAGTCTTTTCATCATTAGATGAGATCAAGTGCCCACACACTGGACATAAAATGGGATTATTTGTAGGAGTCTGATACACTCTTTGTCCATGGATGAAAGAGTCAATCAATTAGTTTCCCTCTGGACCATTTGATCTGAGAAGTGACAAAGTTTTATGAGTTTCTAGTCTACTGATCATCTTAAGAAAGAAGATTCTTATCCCCATTCCTTCCCTCATTAAGGATGTCATTCAAGACACTGGATCAGTGTCAAAAAATGACTGGGAGCAGAGAGAAATCAGCTAAAGACAAAAAAAACAACTTCAGTACTCTGCAAGTTCCCTGACTCTCAGATTTAGCAAAAAGCAAAGCATAAGGAGAATTTCATGAACTCCCAAAAAAAAAAGATTTCCAATAATAGAAGTTTTTCTCAATTGTTTTCTATATGAAAGCCTCATTATCATTCCATAAGTTTGCTCCCACTCCCCTCTCAAAACCTGAATGCCTTCAAAACTCTTAAAGGGGCAGACGGAGGGAATAGCAATTCTGTAGCAACTGTTCATGCCATACCAGCTTAGTAAAGACCTCTTCCACTTTAAATCATTATTGACTGGAGAAATAATACAAATTAAAACTACTTGGGCTGTTGGTGCAGAGCCAAGGTGGTGGCATGAAGACAGCATTGCCCAGGAACTCCTTCCCCCAAAAGCTCCAAAAGCTGTCAAATTATCACTGTAGCCAAAATTTAGAAGGGCAGAACCCACAGAAAAACTGAGTTAAACATTTTATCAGTCCTAGATAACTTAGAAGTTCCATAGGAAAGGTGTTTCACCAGGACCAAGGGTTAGGAAAAAAGCCCTGTTCACAGCACAGCCCAGGAACAGCTTGAAGGGGCAATGAGAGAATTTTGCTACACCAGAATGTGTGTGGAGTGAGGTGCACTGGCTGCAGAAACTGCAGTGAGAATCAGAGGAAACCAGCCTGTACCTCCACAACACAGCCCACAGATGGTAAGGGGGTCAGAGGAGACTGTAGAAATTTCTCTGCTCTCCCTGGGGGTAGGACTCTGCTATTGGCCCACACTCAGATCCAGGTTTCAGTTTGGGCTTCCATACTAAGGTAGCCGAGCAGGGCTCCTCCTTCCAACTACAGGGTGGAGGTGAGCTCCTGTGGTCATCTACATATCAAAGCACAGACAAGAGAACATAAGACCTTGGAGGAATAAAGGTTCCAGTGGGGTGTCCCCCCCCAAAAAAAACCCAAAGCCTTGGAAGTGTTGTAAATTAGTCTTGGACTGAGGAAATGAGTGAACAACAGCAAAAGAAGAATCTGAACATAGAGAATTACTTTAGTCCCGTGGAAGATCAAAACACATACTCGGATGACAAGAAAAATCAAAGTTTCCATAACCAAAACCTCCAAGAGAAATAGAAAAGGGTCTCAGACTATGAATGAGCTCAACAAACACTGAAAAGCAATTGAGGGAGGTGAAGGAAAAATTGGGAGGAGAAATGAGAATGATGCAGAAAAATAATGAAAACCAAATCAACAGCTTGGTGAAAGAAATACAGAAAATACTGAAGAAAATAATATGTTAAAAACCAGTTTAGGCCTAATGGAAAAAAATTAAACCAAAAGGCAAATGAGGAGAAGAATCCCTTAAAAAGTAGAATTGGTCAGCTGGAAAAGGAGATAAAAAAAGCTCTCTGAAGAAAATAACTCCTTCAAATGCAGAATGGAACTAAAGGAAGCTAATGACTTTGAAAGAAATCAGGAAGAAATAAAACTCTTCCAAGAAAAGCCAAAAATTAGAAGAAAATGTGAAATATCTCAATGGAAAAACAACCAACCTTGAAAACAGATCCAGAAGAAATAATTTAAAAATTATTGGGCTACCTGAAAGTCACAACCAGGAAAAGAGCCAAGACTTCATTTTTCAAGAAATAATAAAACAAAATTGCCCTGAGATCCTGGAAGCAGAGGGTAAAATAGAAATTGAGGGAATTCACTGGTCACCTCATGAAAGAAACTCTGAAAGAAAAACTTCCAGGAATATTATAGCCAAATTCCAAAACTCCCAAATCAAAGAGAAAATCCTAAAAGCTGCCAGAAATAAACAATTCAAGTATCAAGGCTCCATAGTCAGGATTACACAGGATCTGGCAGCATCTACATTAAGGGCTTGAAGGGATTGGAATATGATATTCCAGAAGGCAAAAGATCTTGGTTTACAACCAAGAATCAACTTCCCAACAAAACTGAACATCCTTTTGCAGGGGGAAAGATGGACTTTCAATGAAACAGAGGACTTTCAAACTTTCCTGTTGAAACAATCAGAGCTGAACAGAAAGTTTGGTCTCCAAGTATAGAACTCTGGTGGACCCTAGAAAGGGTGAATGAGAAGGACTAACTATGAAGAATTAATGATATTGAACTGTTTGTATTCCCACATGAGAAGAAGATATTGATAACTCATTAACTTTCTCATTTATAAGAGCTGTTAGAAGGAGCATATATAGACAGGGCACAGGAAGGAGAAGAAGATAATGTTATAGTATAATAAAAGGATGGAGTCAATGGGTGATAAAGGAAAGTACTGGGAGGAAGGGAAAGGAGATGAAAAAGAAGCTAAGAAATTTCACATAAGAGTCAAGAAAAAGCTTTTTCAATGGAGTGGAACAGGGGAGGCTCAGATAGGAAATAACATACACATTTAAGAGGGTATAGAAATCTATCTTACCCTAGAGAAAAATGAGAAGAAAGGGATGGGATAAGGGGGAAGGGGGGTAGGGGGAATAGGTGATGGAAGAGAGGGAAGATTGAGGGAGAGGGTACTCAAATACAACATGCTTTTGGACTGGACCAGGTTGAAAAGAAAGAGAGAGAATAGAATAAATGAGAGTGGGGAGGAATATAGTGGAGGAAAATACAGCTAGTAATAGCCACTATGGGGAAAATATTGAAGCAACTTCTCTGGTGGACTTATGATAAATAAAGCAACTCACCCCAGAGACAGTCATTGGCATCTGATCACAAACTAACTACAGTTTCTCTCTCTCTCTCTCTCTCTCTCTCTCTCTCTCTCTCTCTCTCTCTCTCTCTCTTCTTGTGGTTTCTCATCTTCTTGGGGGGGGTTATGTTTACTCTTATAACAAAATTATTTTAATAATATAAAATAAATCTAGATCCTTAAAAAATAAAAATAAAATATGTGTCCTGGGAAGGATGCTTAATTAAAACAGATTGATCAATTAATAAGTCTGCAAGCTTTTAAAAAAAACTGAGATGTCACCTTATACCTAACATTGACTAATATGATAGAAAAAGAAAATGACAAATGCAGATGTAGAAAAATAGGCACTTTAATGTGTGTGGAACTAGTACAACCATTCTAGAGAGCAATTTGGAATAATTTCCCAAAACCCACTGATAACAGGCCTGTAATCAGAGATCAAAGAATAAGTAAAAGTACCTAGGTTCACAAAAATATTTATAGCCACTCTTTTTGTGATGACAAAGAATTAGAAATTGAGGGAATTATCATCAAAGGAGGAATGGTTAAGCAAGAAGAGGCACATGATTGGTAAAGAAACTGTATTAATTGGCCATTTCATTCTCCAGTGCATCCAATGGTATTCAGGTATACCCCTGAAAAAGTAAACTTGCAAGTTCTTCAACCCAGTGATGCTTCTATTATGTCTATTTCATAAAGTGATCAAAGAAAGATAAAAGTAATTGCATGTACAAAATATTTAAAGAAATTCTCTTTTTTGGTATCAAGGAATTTAAAATTTAGGGGAAGTTCATCAAGTGATGAATGCTTAAACACGTTGTGATATAAGAAGATATAATGCTATTGTTTTGTCGGAAATGTTAAAAGGAATGTTTTCAAGGGGAGAAAAAAACTTGGGATTGCTTTATGAACTGAAAAAACAGCTTTGAAAAACTCTAACCAATACATTGACCAACCATAATTTCAAATTATTCATGAGAGAAACATGCCACTATCCTAGATATGATAGATCCAGAGTGCAGATTGAAGAATATTTTCTTCGCTTTATTTTTTAAAACATAGTCAAGTGAGAATTGCTTTTGTTTAACCATACATATTTATAAAACGTTTTGCTTTTCTTCCTTTTTAAATAAGTGGGTGAGAGGTAGGAACCAGAAAATTCAGAACTGAAAATAAAAATAAATTTGAATTTTAGACAAATAGATAATTATATGAAAAGTGTATGCAATGGAAATTGGGGGGTTGGAGGTTAATTCCTTTTGCTATTATGATCTCTATATTGAGCTGTTAATTTGCTGATTACAGCTGATATAATAAAAATGGAAAAAAATTAAAAAAGAAGAAAAAGAAAAAATAATTGATTTGTGACATAATGTATCTTAGTGATAAAATAGATAGAATAATGGCCCTGGAGTCCAGAAAGATCTAATTTTGAATCTGGCCTTAAACACATGATCCTAAGCACAACATTTAAATCTGTCTGCCCCAATGTCCCCCTGAGGATATAGTAATATTAGCACTTATTTCACAGGTTTGTTATGAGGATAAAAATGGGATGGTATAAATGGGACACTTTACAAAGCTTAAAGCTCTTTATCAATTCTATCATTATTATTATTCTCAAAATGTCTGTTTTAAAATCAATCTTATTAGAGTTGGGAGGCCAGGAGGGGGTTGTGGAAGGAGATGGGAGACAAAGGGGGCCCCTGGGGACAAGGAGGAGGAGGAAAACTGGAAGCATGGAGTAATTGCATTTGCAGAGGGCCCTGTAGGTGGCTACAAGAGTAGCAAGATCAGGTCTTGGAACTCTCAGAATCCAGAGATCGTAAGGGGGTCAGAAAACGAGTCAGAAAGAGATTGCAGTAGAACCTTTTCTGGCACTGCATGCATGACTCTGATGCATTGCCCATATGCATGTTTTGGCTCACAGAACTAGCATTTTCAGTATCAGGGGAGCAAGGGTTTCAGTTCCTGGACTCAGTTCCAAGGCAGAGATGAACATTAGCACTTGTGGCAAGAGGACTGCTCACAGTTACAGGGTCAAGAAAAAAATTAGCTTTTGTAGCTAAAAGAGATGCTTACCTTTGCATGTTAACCATTTTATCCTTCTCTTGAGTCTTATATTTGAATGTGAAAATTTCTATATACCTTTGCCATTTTATTAGGAATGCCTGAATGTCCTCTATTTCATTAAATATCTATTTCCCCTCCCCTGAAGAATTTTGGTGGTTAGGTGATTCATATCTGTCCTCCATAATATCATTAGTACATCCATGTCTCTGATGTTTTAATGTGGAAGCTGCTCTATCTTTTGTGACACTGGGTATAGCTCCATGATATTTGAATAGCTTCTTTCTGACTGCGTTATTTTCTCATTGGCTTTAGAATTCTGGAATTTGAATTTAATGTTTCTGGGAGTTTTCATTTCAGAATCTCAAAAGGTGACTGCTGAATTTATTCAATTTCCATTTTACTTTCTATTTCTAGGACATCAGGGCAGTTTTCTTTGATAATTTCTTGGAATATGATGTCTGGACTCTTTTGTATCATAATTGTCAGGCAGTTAAATAATTCATAAATCAAATTATCTTTCCTCACTCTATTTTCCAGTCCAGTGGCTTTTTCTGATGAGATATTTCACATTTTCTTGTATATTTATTTCAATTTATTTCACTTTTCCAATACTGTAGACTTGTTTTTATAATTTGAAGTTTTAGGCAACTCTGAGCTGAGTTAGTCTACTGGCACCATTTTTCGAAAGACATGTTCTCACATTGTGACTCTATGACACTTTTTAATAACTCTCACAATATTTAAAACTTTTTCATTATTATTATCTTTGCATTGATGTATTTGATCAGTGATCTTTGATGTTACTATTGTTATTTGTGGGGAGGGGTAATCACAAACCATGCTATAAAAGACAGTGAACTCAATTGATAAATGTATATGTTCTGCCTCTTCTATCAACCTTACAGTTTCCCCTTTTTTATCCCTTTCCTTAGGTCTCTTTATTCCCTGAGACACAACATTGAAGAATTTTTTTAAAGAACTTAATTAATAAGTAGTATTAAGATTTGAGAGGATTGACTCCAATTTTGAAAAAAAAAAGTTTTACTGTAGATAAAATGATATTTTTGGTAATGCAGGCTACAGAGAAATCTTTCATGAAAGAAAGAGTCAATCAATAAGACAAATGTCTTGTCTTATTTTAAGAAATTGTCACACTACTCCAATCTTTAGCAATCACCATCCTGGTCAGCCATCAGCATTGTGACAGACCCTTCATCAGCTCAGATGATGATTAAGATTTTAAAGAAATGTTTTTAAATGTTTTTATGAAATTAAACATTTTTAAATTAACATATGTTTATCTTAAGACATAATACCATTGTATACTTAATTGACTTCAGAATAATACAAATATAGCTTTTACATGGACTGGGAAATCAAAGTAATTCATGCAATTTGTGATACTCACTTAATTGTGGTGGTTTGAATCCAGACCCACAATATCATTGAGGTATGCCTACACAATTCTTTAAATGTGGATAAAGTTTCGTTTTTATCTCAGATCCTAGAGATCTAATAGACCTCATTGTTAATTGTTATTATTTATTGAATTGAATTATCCTTAATCTCTCAAAGATCTTACAGTGATTCCAAATTCAAAACTGAAAATGATCTCACTATTTAGAAGTGTATTTTGAATGTGTCCTAAGGATCAGTTCATTGTTTATAGTCAGCTGTTCATTGATTTAAAGACATTTAACCTCTATGTAACTCAGTTTCCTCATTTGTCACAAAGAAATACCAGTCTGTTCATTTAACTTAGAGGATAGTTTTGTGAACTTAAAATGAGATAATGTATATGAAAATTCTTGACATTTTTTGGAATCTTATACAAATTGAGTGATTATTACTACCATGCTCTGCCAAAAAAACTGAAATGCCCATTTATTGTTACAAGCTTCACATACTTTTTCCTTGACTCTCTAGTTTGCTGAAGAAATGTAAAATGTCATCATTTGCCTCATATTCTGCACATTCCTCACACATCTTTCATGTGGTAATTTGAACACAGTAGGGAGTTAATGTTCACTCACTAATTCTGGGACCAGGAGATACAATTTCATGTCTTGTCCAAGGGCATCCTTCTGCACTCACAGGCTTGCTAAGTCCAAAAGAAAGTTCATTCGGGAAATTGGAGGCAGTTGCTTCTTAAAGTTGGCAGATACATGAAATTTAGACATCCAAAAAGCAGAGTCCTTCCAAGAAAATTTAGTTAGAAGAAGGAGGAATAGAAACTAAAGGATCAAAGTGGAGTGTGTGCACAACAACCCTTTGACCAGTTGGGACACATGTAACTGTCATAGTTCTCCTAGAGCTTTAAGGTATCTATGTCTCATTGGTTCTGATTAGTATCCCTGATGAGACTTGACCGTTGTCATGGAAAACAATGAGCTTCAATGGGAGTGTCCAGCTAAAGGGTCTCAAGGAAGTGGAGGATACAGTAGCACATTCAGAGTCAAGTTAGAAAAAGTCCAAAAGCCTTCAGAAAGTGGACACAAAGTTTAAAAAAAATAGCCCTAAACAGTCCCTTATTGTTTACCTCAAAACCCATCTCTTGCAGCCTGACACCTGGTTTTACTTTCAGTTGAAATTGTTTTTATTCCAATTCTGACTCCACTGTCTCCTCTGGTGTTTTTGCACATTCCTTTATTTAGATAAAATTTACCATGTATTTTGAGATTAAAAAGCTCAGAAATAATTAGAGAAAAGCAGAAATATTAAATGTTCCTTTAGAGAAAATAATGTCATCAAAGTTATAATCAGTAAAGTTCCTTGGAAGCAGGGATAAAAATTTATTTGGAAACTAAATAATCTATCTCTAAAGATTAGCATAAAAAAGATTAGCATAAAATTTCTCTGACTTATTGCTTACATAGATAGACAGACATATAGAAAATATGTAAAAATACATGTTGCTACTGCTACTGCTGTGGTTGTTATTGTTCAGTCATTTCAATTATGTCCAATTCTGTTACCCCATTCGAGATTTTCTTGGCACAGATATTGAATGATTTGTCCTTTCCTTCTGCAGCTCATTTTATAGATGAGGAACTGAGGCAAACAGAATTGAGTTATTTGTCCAGTGTCCCAATTAGTAAGTATCTGAGACCAAGAAACAAACACACATACACTTATACATATATGGAAATGAGTCAAATTTATAAGAGTAACAGCCATTCCTCAATTGATAAATGATCAAATAAGAATAGGAAGTTTAAGATGGACAAATCTAAGCTAGTAATAGTCATAATTTTTTTCTAAATCACTAATTTAAACCAGTTTTGAGATAATACTTCACATTCATCAGATTGGCAAAGTTGACAGAAATGGAAAATGGTGAATGCTGGACAACTATGAAAAATAACAGATACATGATGTACTGTGGGTCGAGCTGTAAACTAGTCCTGAAATTCTTGAAAGTAATTTGGTAATACAAGCCCTCAAAAATTAAGCTTTGCAATCTCTTTAACTCAGTGAAATTGATACTAGCTTTACACCCCCAAAGAAATCAAGAAAAGAAAAAGAAGAAAAAGGACTTGTATGTATACAATATTTATAGTAGTTTTCAAAAAAATAAAAAACAGAGGGTGCCTACCAACTGGATAATGCTGTATAAATTATGCACATTATATAAATGTGAGGGAACACTATTACTCTGTATGAAATGATGAAGGAGGTGGGTCAATGGGATCTATTCATCTAAAGGGTTCTAAAGAAAGGGAGAATGCAGTGAAACAATCACAGTCAAGGTTTTGTTTGGGTGTTTTTATACCCAAAATCTCCCAGGAAAATAGACAAAATAAAAAAAAAATTGGCCAGAGACACAATTGCTTATTATTTTTCCTACAGATGGACCCCAGGGCTCAGCTGGACTTTCTGAAATTGTTTTTCCCCCTAGTTCTTGGCACCTCTGTCTTCCTTAGACCATTTAGTCCAAGTTCCTGGATCCAGTTTATGGTTCATCCTTCAAGGACCAATGAAATCATGAGATGATGCCTTGACTTGCTTGTGAATTGGATTTAAATGAGGTAGAGCCGTCCAAAGTCATCAGATTCACTCTCTCTTCCAGAGTCATCAAAGTCCAATAGAAAGACAAAAGGCAAGATGACTGTTGATGCCTGGGATGCAATGGATGACCTTGGCATCTTCTCCGTCAGACCAAGTTCTAGGCACTCCACAGAACCTGCTACAGTCATTCTCATATGCTCTTTCTTTCAGGGGACATCTTCAAAAGGAATAGACATGCCCCAACTCACTAATGAGTTTGAAACCTGTTGGTAGCCCTCAACCTGATTTAACTAATCTACTAAGATAACCAGGGTGGGGCTGCTGCAAATGCTATGGTTTCTTGGAGCTTCAGGAGAGTTGGGTAAAAAGTAGACACTGAAGGTCAGTGCACAGCCCTAACCTTGTTTTTACTTTGCCACTTCTTTGGATGGAAATTTCCTGATTCTGGTCATTCAGCTTCCCAAATAAGTATAAAAAAAAAGATATACTCTGCTTTGTAATCTGCTGTGCCATAGCCTACATTAGGTATTGAATCTCTCCCTAGAGAGTCCTAGAAGGAAAACATGTGACAATTGTTTAGGTGAAAGAAACCCTGCTCTCTTTTTGGTAGTCCCAGTTCTACCACAGACGTCATTTAAAAGCATCAACCAATATAGTATATGTTTAGAATTAAAGAGATCATAAAGGCCTTCTAGCCCAGTCTTCTCATTTTACGATTGGAGAAAGTGAGACACATACAAGCTAAATTACTTACTCAAGTTCACAGGTAATAAAGGACAGAGTCAGAATTTTAAGATAGATTTTCTGACACCAAACATAACACACACTCTCTTTCTCCTTTTCTCCATCTCAGTGACTTTTTTTATACCAAGAGGACACTTCAAATGATCTTCAAGTAGCCTCTATTTAAACAAAAACCAATAAAAGACGATTTTTAAAATAAAATTCATTGTAAAACAGACAAAGGGGCTGACAACTTGAGTCTTTGCTTTTTGTGGGTTTCTTTTTGTTTTCAGCTTGTATTTATCTGTATACAAATAATGCATCTACATTCACTTAGTTTCAGAATTTTCAGCCTCAGCTCTCTCTCACCTAGTTAAACTATAAGTAGCTCAAGCTCATGCACAGTCATTTCAACACTTCAGAAAATATGGAGATTCCTTGAATCAGTAGAGCTCATAATCCATCCATATCTACCTATCCTGTGTAATTCTAGTCCACTTTTTCCCCAAGATGCTATTTCATTGTTGGTAAGATTCTTGCCAGAGGCCTCCTCAATAGATTGATTCTTCTCCTAGAAAATGATAACCTCCCTGAGTGCCGGTGGGATTTCAAAAGGGATAGAGAGACTGTTGATATGGTGTCTGCTTCCCTAACTCCATGAGAAATGCCAGAAGTGGATCAGAGGTCTGTACACAACATTTGTAGATCTGAACAAGTCCTTTGATGCCATTAGTCATGAGGGCTTATGGAAAATAATCAAAATTTGGTTGCCCAATGGGGCAGCTAGGTGGCGCAGTGGATAGAGCACCAGTCCTGGAATCAGGACTACCAAAGTTCAAGTCTGACCTCAGACACTTAATAATTACCTAGCTATGTGGCCTTGGGCAAGCCACTTAACCCCATTGACTTGCAAAAACATAAAAAAAAATTTGGTTGCCCAGAGAAGTTCATCAGTATTTTACATCAATTTCATTATGACATGTTTGACTGGATACTGGACAGTGGAAGATGTTCTTGAGATTTCCTGATCACCAATGGAGTGAAACAATGCTGTATCCTTGCTCTCATGATTTTAAAGCATGAAATTTTGAGCCATGTTATCAGACACTTTTGATGAAAATGAACTAGGCACTAAGTCAGTTACTGCACAGCTGGTAAATTCTTCAACTTGAAAAGACTACAAGCCAAGACCAAAGGGGAGGGAGCATTGATTCATGATCCTCTGTTTGTAGATGGTTGAGCACTCAATGTAGCCTCAGTAGCTGAAATGCACCAAAGTATGGATCACTTATCTGTAGTTTGTGCTAATTTTGGTCTAACATTAACACCTAGAAAACAAAGGTGATCCATCAGCCAGCAGCACACAATCCATTTGTGGAACCATTGATTACAGCAAATGGAGAAGTTTTGAATACTGTGGATGAGTTCACTTTCTTTGGCAGTGTACTTTCCACGCAGGTACACATTGAGAGTGAGGTTGACATACACATTGCTAGAGCTAGCTCAGTATTGGGGAGTCTACAAAAGAAAATGTAGGAGAGAAGAGGCATTAGACTGGCAACCAAACTGATGGTCTACAGAGCTATTGTGCTGACCTCATTGCTGAATGCCTGAGAAACTTGGACAGTCTACCAGTCTACCAGGAAACCGAATCTCTTCCATTTAAATTGTCTTAGGAAGATTCTGAAGATCCCCTGGCAGGAAAAAATACCAATACTGAGGTCCTTTCTTGAGCTAAACTGCCAAATATTCAAACATTACTACAGAGAATGCAACTAGGAAGGACTGGCCATATTGTTAGAAAGTCAACCATACACTTGCAAAAAAGACTATTTTATGGAGAACTCACATAGGGCAGGTGCTCATAAGGGGGTCAGAAGAAGTAATACTAGGTAATCCTGAAGGTCGCTCTTAAAAAACTTAAGAATTGATTGTACAGCATGGGAGACTCTGACAGGATCACCCAGCATGATGTGCCCTCATCAGAGATAGTGCTGTGCTCTGTGAGCAAGGCAAAAAATAGAAGCAGCTCAAAGAAAAAGTGAGCTACATTAAGTTTAGAGTAAACAGTTCGTGTGGATCATTTGTGCCTGACCTGTGATAAAGCATTGCCAGTCACTTTGGTCTGATAAGCCACAGTCAGACATACAGTAATTTGTCTTAAATATAATGTTGTCAATTTAATCTTCTTTGATTACAAAGGACAGGAACAACCAACCAGTTGCTCAAAGAGAATCTCACATTTCAAATACCTTCCATCATCATTTATAGACATTCTAAAAATTGAGACCCAACAAATTTAAGCAACCTTTCCATATCACTTCATATTGGGGTGGAATGAAGATGGCAGAATGAGAACAGGCTTTTCCAAGAGCTCTCTCCTAAATATTTCAAAAACCTTTAAATTATGACCTTATCATTTCATACCTATCTAGTTGACTAAAATGATTGAAGGGGAAATTGACAAATGTTGGAAGAGATAAGAAAAAATTGGGACACTCATTGGTAGAATTGTAAATTTACCCAAGTGTTTTGAAAAACAATCAAGAATTATGTCCAAAGAGTGATTAAATCACTTATACTCTTTGATCCAGCTATACCACTACTAGGTCTGTATCCAAAAATAATTAGTGGAAAAAAAAGGAAAAGAAGATATACATACTAAAATATTTATAGCAAGTGTCTTTGTGGAGGCAAAGAATTGGAAATTGAAGGGATGCCCATCAATGACTGAACAAGATACATTATCTGATTGTCATGAAATACTACTGTGATACAAGAAATGATGAGATTAATCTCTTAGAAAAAATAGATATGCTTCCATAAGGTAATGGATGGCAAAATAAGCAGAATGAAAATAACATTTCATATAACAACAGCAATATTATTTTTTTACAGAGAACATGGAAAAATTTATATAAACTGATACAAAGTGAATGAAGACAATTATTACAATAATATAAATAGAGAAACCTCATCCCTCAAACCTCCAAACTCCACAACCCAAAGTGAATGTTGCAGAATCATTGAGAACAAGTATGACTTGAAAGAAGAGATATGAGAAGACACTTCCATCCCTTCTCATCTTTTCAGAGATAGAAGGTTCACAAGTGTTTTTTCATTGCACATATTTTCAGACTTTTTCAATGCATTGATCAGTTGATTTCTTCATTTTCTTCTTTTTTGTCTTTTAAATAATGTTATTTGTTTTTTTAATTTAATTTAAATTTTTCCAATTACATTCATCCATTTACAAGTTTATGAATTTATGAGTTCCACATTTTTCACCCACCCTCCTTTTCCTTCCAACTCTCCATGGTGGTGAACATGGTAAAAGTTGTAAATGTATATATTTCCATAGTAGTCTTGTTTTAAAAGAGGAATTGAAGGTAAGGGAGAAAAAGAACATGAGTAAGAAAGAAAAACATAAGGGGCAGCTAGGTGGCACAGTGGATAAAGCACCGGCCCTGGAGTCAGGAGTACCTGGGTTCAAATCCAGTCTCAGACACTTAACAATGACCTAGCTGTGTGGTCTTGGGCAAGCCACCCAACCCCACTACCTTGCAAAAAACCTAAAAAAAAAAGGAAAACATAAATGAAGTTTTTAAAAAGTGAACATTATATGCATTGCTGTACATTTAGACTGGCATTTTCCATAATAGGTCTCTAGGATTGACCTTGATCATTGAACAGGAGCTTCATTCATCATAGAAGATCATCTCATAATGTTATTAATGTGAACAATGTTTTCTTGGTTCTGTTCACTTAACTCAGCATCAGTTCAAGCAAGTCTTTCCATGCTTCTCTAAAGTCTGGATGTTCATGATTTCTTACAGAACAATAATACTCCATAATTCATGCACCATAACTTGTTCAGTCATTCCCCAATAGATGGGCACCCCATCGTTTTTTTTTATTTTTATTAAAGATATTATTTGAGTTTTACAGCTTTCCCCCAATCTTGCTTCCCTCCCCCCACCCCCACCCCACAGATAGCACTCCTTCAGTCTTTACTTTGTTTCCATGTGGTACCTCGATCCAAATTGGGTGTGATGAGAGAGAAATCATATCCTTAAAGAGAACAGAATTCTCAGAGGTAATCAGATCAAACCATAAGACATCTGGGTTTTTTTTTTCCCAAATTAAAGGGAATAGTCCTTGTGCTTTGTTCAAACTCCACAGCTCCTTATCTGGATACACATGGTACTCACCTTTGCAGACAGCCAAAAATTGTTCCCAATTGTTGCACTGATGGAATGAGCAAGTCCTTCAAGGCTGAACATCACTCCGATGTTGCTGTTAGGGTGTACAGTATAATTCTGGTTCTGTTCATCTCACTCAGCATCAGTTCATGCAAATCCCTCCAGGTTTCCCTGAAATCCCCGTCCCTCCTGATTTCTAATAGAACAATAGTATTCCATGACATACATATACCACAGTTTGCTAAACCATTCCCCAATTGAAGGACATTTACTGGATTTCCAATTCTTTGCCACCACAAACAAGGCTGCTATAAATATTTTTATACAGGTAATGTTTTTACCCTTTTTCCTCATCTCTTCAGGGTATAGACCCAGTAGTGGTATTGCTGGGTCAAAGGGTATGCACATTTTTGTTGCCCTTTGGGCATAGTTCCAAATAGCTCTCCAGAAGGGTTGGATGAGTTCACAGCTCCACCAACAGTGTAATAGTGTCCCAGATTTCCCACATCCCTTCCAACAATGATCATTATCCTTCCTGGTCATACTGGCCAATCTGAGAGGTGTGAGGTGGTACCTGAGTGAAGCTTTAATTTGCATTTCTCTAATAATTAATGATTTAGAGCATTTTTTCATATGGCTATGGGTTGCTTTGATCTCCTCATCTGTAAATTGCCTTTGCATATCCTTTGACCATTTGTCAATTGGGGAATGGCTTTTTCTTTTAAAAATATGACTCAGTTCTCTGTATATTTTAGAAATGAGTCCTTTGTCAGAATCATTACTTGTAAAGATTGTTTCCCAATTTACTACTTTTCTTTTGATCTTGATTACATTGGTTTTATCTGTGCAAAAACTTTTTAATTTAATGTAAGTGAAATCATCTAATTGGTTTTTAGTGATGTTCTCCAACTCTTCCTTAGTCATAAACTGTTCCCCTTTCCCTAGATCAGACAGGTAGACTAGTCCTTGATCTTCTAATTTAATTATAGTATTGTTTTTTATTTCTATGTCCTGTAGCCATTTGGATCTTATCTTGGTAAAGGGTGTGAGGTGTTGGTCCAATCTAAGTTTCTTCCATACTAACTTCCAATTATCCCGGCAGTTTTTATCAAAGAGGGAGCTTTATCCCAGTGGCCTGACTCTTTGGGTTTATCAAACAGCAGATTACTATAATCCTCTTCTCCTTTTACACCTAGTCTATTCCACTGGTCCACCACTCTATTTCTTAGCCAATACCAAAGAGTTTTGATGACTGATGCTTTATAATATAATTTTAGATCGGGTAGTGCTAAGCCACCTTCATTTATATGAATAAATTGGAGAAAGAGGAAATCAATGAACTAAACATGCAACTAAAAAAATTAGAGAAAGAACAAATCAAAAATCCCCAATCAAATACCAAATTAGAAATTTTAAAAATTAAAGGAGAAATTAATAAAATTGAAAGCAAAAAACTATTGAATTAATAAATAAAACCAAAAGTTGGTATTATGAAAAAACCAATAAAATTGATAAACCTCTGGTCAATTTGATTAAAAAAAAGAAAGAAGAAAACTAAATTGCTAGTATTATAAATGAAAAAGGTGAACTCACCACCAATGAGGATGAAATTAAAGTAATAATTCAAAATTATTTTGCCCAACTTTATGCCAATAAATTTGATAAACTAAGTGAAATGGATGAATGTTTACAAAAATAAAAGTTGCCCAGGTTAAATGAAGAAGAGATTAAATACCTGAACAACCCTATCTCAGAAAAAGAAATTCAACAAGCCATTATTGAAGTCCCTAAAAAAAAAAATCTCCTGGGCCTGATGGATTCACAAGTGAATTCTACCAAACATTTAAGTAACAATTGGTTCCAATCCTATATAATCTCTTTGGAAAAATAGGGAAAGATGGAACTCTGCCTAACTCTTTCTATGAAACCAATATGGTACTGCTACCTAAACCAGGAAGAGTTAAAACAGAGAAAGAAAATTATAGACCTATTTCCCTCATGAATATAGATGCAAAAATCCTAGATAAAATCTTAGCAAAACGACTACAACAAGTCATCACTAGGATAATTCATTATGATCAAGTAGGATTTATTCCAGGAATGCAGGGTTGGTTCAATATTAGGAAAACTGTTAGTATATTCAATTATATCAATAACAAACCTATCAGAAACCATACGATCATATCAATAGATGCTGAAAAAGCTTTTGACAAAATACAGCATCCATTCCTATTAAAAACACTAGAGAGTGTAGAAATAAATGGGCTGTTCCTTAAAATAATGAGCAGTATCTATCTGAAACCATCAACAAGCATTATACTCAATGGGGAGAGGCTAGAGGCATTCCCAATAAGATCAGGGGTTAAAGAAGGGTGCCCATTATCAACATTACTATTCAATATTGTATTAGAAATGTTAGCATCAGCAATTAGAGAAGAAAAAGAAATTAAAGGAATTAGAATTGGGAAGGAAGAGACAAAACTCTCACTATTCGCCGATGACATGATGGTCTACCTAGAGAATCCCAAGAAATCATCTAAAAATCTACTGGAAACAATTAGCAATTTTAGCAAAGTTGCAGGTTATAAAATAAACCCCCATAAATCCTCAACTTTCCTATATATGACTAGTAAGAAACATCAGGAAGAGATAGAAAGAGAAATTCCATTCAAAGTAACCTCAGACAGTGTAAAATACTTTGCCAAGACAGACTCAGAATCTTTTTGAAAACAATTATAAAACACTTCTCACACAAATTAAATCAGATTTAAATAACTGGGCAAATATCAACTGCTCATGTATAGGTAGAGCTAATATAATAAAAATGACAATTCTACCAAAACTAAACTATTTGTTTAGTGCCCTACCAATCAAAATCCCAAAAAATTATTTTAATGAGCTGGAAAAAATTGTAAGTAAATTCATATGGAGAAATAAAAAGTCAAGAATTGCCAGGAGCTTAATGAAAAAAAATGCAAACGAAGGTGGCTTAGCACTACCAGATCTAAAATTATATTATAAAGCATCAGTCATCAAAACTCTTTGGTATTGGCTAAGAAATAGAGTGGTGGACCAGTGGAATAGACTAGGTGTAAAAGCAGAAGAGGATTATAGTAATCTGCTGTTTGATAAACCCAAAGAGTCAGGCCACTGGGATAAAAACTCCCTCTTTGATAAAAACTGCCGGGATAATTGGAAGTTAGTATGGAAGAAACTTAGATTGGACCAACACCTCACACCCTTTACCAAGATAAGATCCAAATGGTTACAGGACATAGAAATAAAAAACAATACTATAAGCAAATTAGAAGATCAAAGACTAGTCTATCTGTCAGATCTATGGAAAGGGGAGCAGTTTATGACTAAGGAAGAGTTGGAGAACATCACTAAAAACCAATTAGATGATTTCGATTACATTAAATTAAAAAGGTTTTGCACAGGTAAAACCAATGTAATCAAAATCAAAAGAAAAGTAGTAAATTGGGAAACAATCTTTACAAGTAATGATTCTGACAAAGGACTCATTTCTAAAATATACAGAGAACTGAGTCATATTTTTAAAAGAAAAAGCCATTCCCCAATTGACAAATGGTCAAAGGATATGCAAAGGCAATTTACAGATGAGGAGATCAAAGCAACCCATAGCTATATGAAAAAATGCTCTAAAATATTAATTATTAGAGAAATGCAAATTAAAGCAATATTATTTTAAAAGATCTTTGAGCAATTAAATCATTTTGATAATTATAAATACTCAAATTAATGCAAAGGACTTATTAAGGAAGACCTTATGTTCATCAAGAAAAAGAACTGATAAAAA
This sequence comes from Macrotis lagotis, assembly GCF_037893015.1. Classification (NCBI taxonomy): domain Eukaryota; kingdom Metazoa; phylum Chordata; class Mammalia; order Peramelemorphia; family Peramelidae; genus Macrotis; species Macrotis lagotis. The sequence goes on from NC_133662.1 coordinate 7,898,158, forward strand.
GAAGTTAGTATAGAATGATTTTACATACATATATATAATATTTATATATTATATTTGGGTCTGATAGAAATCTCTATGGGGAAGGAGAAAAAACACAAAGAAAGGAAAAAATAGTTACATAATAATTTTAATATATAGTTCAAAGGAATATCAAGTTATACATAATAGATGGCATTTCAAATGCCATCATCTTTTTTTATTTTGCTATGTTATGAAAATCCTTCTTTTATTTCTCAAGTTCAGCATAAAATAAATTTAAAAATTGTGTCAACGGTCTGAGCCAAATTTGAACTCAGGTCTTTCTGACTCCAAAATGTGATGTTCTCTCCTCTGTGCCACCTAGAAGCCCCAAATCTTCTTTTTTAGAAGTAATTGGGATTAAGTGCCTTGCCCAGGGTTACAATATATAGTGTCTAAGACGTGTTTAACTAAAGTCCTCCTGACTTTAGGATCAGTACTGTATGTACTGCTCTCCATACTTAACTAGATTGCCTTCAGTTAAAAGAATGGGGTTAATACTGGACCTTACTTTAAAATTTTCCAAAAGGGTAAGAATCACCAAAACCCATGTTTCACTGACATAGCCTTTGAAAATCCACAGTAATCTCCAGGCCCCAATTGTGTGAAAAAATAAGGTTGCTTTTTTCACCATACTCAGTAATATATGAAATATATCAGAAGTGTACTTTAGAAGAGTAAATAGGAGAAGGACACAGTGCCCCCTCTACCATCACAAGACTGGTACGAAATGACATATATTTCTACTACTTCCCCTACAACACAAGGGGTAAAAAACCCCAGATCAACATTTGGTTCTTTTCTACCAAATGACTATATTCATGGGGTGAACATTTTAAAATAAATTTTGGGAAAGCTGACTGATCAGAGGTAATTATAGGAGAAGGGATTTGGAGAGCTCAGGATCCTGGGTATTCTGGGAGGCATGCTTATAATGAGATGGAGAATAATTTTGTATTTTTGCAGATTTGTCATCTGAATTCCAATTCTTATCACTAAGGTCATGAAGCTGTCCCTGCTCCTGGGAGACTGCTTGGGTCTCTACAGAAGGGGCATGGATACTTTCAGTTCTGTCTGGCACATTGCAGATTTTGAAAGATGTTGTTTTGGATTGAATATTAAAGTATGGGAGGACAGGAACAAAGAAAGGACCTGTGTGGAAGCTGTAGAGGTAAGACCCATTTGTCAAGTTGTAAAATGAGATGTCTCCAGACTCACAGTCCAGGAAAATACCCACCCGTTTGGGAATCTCCCCAAGAGGTAGACAATCGTCTCCTGGCTTTCTATCAAGCTTTGCCTGAAATTTCCCTTGCAAGCATCCTACTGCCCAGAAACCCTTGTCTGGAACATCATTGACAAACCCCTGCCTTTTTACATTTTCTTTACAAATACCAAGACACCAATTGTCTTTGCTCCCAGTTTCCACTTCCACCTCCCAGTAATATCTCTCAGAGATGTTGAGCTTCTGGCCCAGGACACTGCAATTCTCTTCTGTATCATTTTTTATATTGATCAGGACTGTGCCATTCTCCTTAGAGACAATGATATTATGATCAGCAGAATCTGTATCCAGAGTCACAGTCACTGCAGAAAGAGAGATGCAAGGTCAGTATGGGTCTTGGGGAAGTAGAGACTTAAGGGGCAGGAAGAAGACAAAATTAAAGAAACTACCATACATAAAGTCTTTGCAGAGCTTTCACACAAATTGAGCTACCATTTGTCCTGACCCAGCCTCTTCTGAATGAGGCACTGCCATAGATTCTTCGCTGCATAGTGGTCTCATCTGAAGAACTCAACAGCAGAAATACGGTGCTAAAATACTTAATATGAAATGCTTTTCACAAAAGAGACATTACAGGATGGGCAGATCAACTGAAAATTACTTTACTGTGTCTATTCTTCACCTGCTGAATCCCTTCCCATAGTTTATGTCTGTACTAGGGGAATAGGAAAAGATGGTTTAGAACATTTTCTGCTCTATATCATTAGAGGAAGCCCTGACTAGTTGTGGAAGATAAATAATAGAGATAATGTATACAAGGATTCACAAGATGAAGTGATAGTGATACCACTTCTGGTCTCGATAGAATCTTTACATCCTCCCTCCATTCTTCACAGGTCCTCTATCCAACAGCAATCTCTTATTTTAAATAAAAAAAAAATTACTTTCATCTATTCCTCTATGAATATCTATAATAAGCTGATGCACATTCTACTCATTCAAGCTCTTCAGAAACAGAAAATAATGTTCTCAGTCTCTGTTTCTGCAAGCTCAATATCCTAATTGCCATCAGGCCTCTCTGAAAGGAAATTTGAGAAGAAGTGAAGATGGGAGATAGAATTTTTGTTTATGATCTGGGTAAGAAGGCATTATGGAAGAAAGAACAAGAGTAGCACTTGAGGCAATCAAGAAGAAGAAAACTGCCCTCTGCCTAACATCATGAAGAATAAGAGCTGGGTGGAAAGGATCACAAAACTAGATCAATTAAAGATGGAGAAGAAAAGGTTGGAGAGATTATTAACACAAATCTTCAACTTTGCACAGAGGAAAGGAGTATAATGATCCATTACCACTGAGGAAAGATAAGAAGGAAACTGTCTACATAGTTGAACTGAAGAATTAGGATGATATTCTGGTCATCAGAATTTTAAGTAAGAAAAATGAAATATCCTCTTCAGGTTCATAAAGATGAAATGGAGGAAAAGTCCAGGGGTAGAACGAAAACTGTGGGGTGAAGCTAGGAAACTTTCAGATCTTTTCCCAAAACAACTTTAAATGAAGTCTTTCCATGGACCCTAAAGTGACAGAACTCACACAAAAACATAGTGAAACAAGTTCTTAATTCAAGATAACTTGGAGCACCTCAGGAAAGGTCTATCTCACATGAGTAAAATGAAAGTACAGCCCAGTATAGACAGGAGAGCTAGAAAGCCAACAGGAGGTTCTTGGCAGCTCAGGTGCAAGCTAGCAAGTCAGTGGACAGCAGGGCAGCAGTGAGGATCCTAACCAAACACCAAAAATAAAGTTCAAGCATTGGAATGCTGATAAAACAGACAGGACCCTAAAAATGGAAGGAAATGTAAAGTACCTCTTAAGGAAAATGGCTGCCTTGAAAAATACATCCAGAAGAGATAATTTATGTTATTAGTCTACCTAAAAGTCACAATCAGACAAAAGCCTAGACAATATCATGAAGGAAATTATCATGGAAAACTACCCTAATTACCTAGAATAATAAAAGAGCTCTTGAAAGAATTCCTCAAACAGCCCCAAAAAGACATCCCAAAATAAAAACTTCAAGGAATATTATAGCCAAATTTTAGAATTCTCAGGGCTAACAGTTAATGGTGAAAATACTACAAGCTGCTAAAAAAAGAAGCAAATTACCAGGGGAGTCAAATTCAGGATTAACCAGGACTTATCACTGTCACCATTAAAGGACCAGAGGCCCTGGAATATGGTATTACAGAGGGCAAAGGGAATTGGATTACAACCAAGAATCAACTACTCTGAAAAATTCAGAATATTCTTTCAGGGGAAAAGATGAATGTTCAATGAAATAGAGGTCTTTCAAACTCACCTGATAAAAAGACCAGAACTGAACAGAAAATCTGATATTTAAATACAAGATTTAACATATGTGTAAAAAGGTAAATGGAAAGAAAAACTATCAGTCAATAATACTACAAAAAAGTCAAATCTAAAATAAATACCATTAACTCCTCAAAATTTATTTCTCTTAAAGTAGTTGAAAGAAACTTAATTATACAGAGGTTATGGGTATAATTTGATCATAATGTGATGATTTACTTGAGCCAATAATGGTTGCATTTTGATTGGGGCAGTTGGAGGGAGGGTACTCAGAAAGAAGGTGTAGGTATAAATTGATCATGAAGTGATGGTACTTTAAATTATGAGGATTATATTTCTATTGGGACAGTTGAAGGGAGTATACACTGGGACAAAGGGTGTATGTACAAATTGATCATGATGGTGATACTGGTCATAATGATTTTGAGAATTATACTTCTATCAGGACAGTTGAAAGGAGTATATTATAACAGAGAGCATGGGTACAAGAGAGTTATAAAGCAACTAAGATATGAAATAAGGGATTATACTGGGAGAAGAAAGTGGAGGCTTACAGGATAATTAACATCACATAAAAGAGACACAAAGGACCTATTATAAAAGAGGGGGGGAAAGGGAACATGTAAACTGAGTAAACCTACTCTCACCAGATTTTGTTCAAAGAGAGAATGATATACATGTCCATTTGGGTTTAGAAATTTATCCTACACTACAAGGAAATAGGAGAGAAAATGGGGGAAAAAATAATATAAGACAAGCAGTACTAAGTAGCAAAACAATGATGAGGAGGGATAAAGGGGAAAGGACAAAGAAAAGTACAAATGCAAAAAGATAAAATGGAGACCTCAACCTCCCGCTATCAGATCTAGATAAATCGAATCATAAAACAAACAAGAAAGAAATTAGGGAGGTAAATAGATTGTTAGAAAAATTAGATATGGTAGACTTATGGAGGAAACTGAATGGGGATAGAAAGGAATATAACTTTTTCTCTGCAGTACATGGAACTTATACAAAAATTGACCATGTACTAGGACATAAAAACCTAATGATCAACTGCAGAAAGGCAGAAATAGTGAATACATCTTTCTCAGATCACAATGCAATAAAAGTCAAATGCAATACTGGGCCAAGGAGATATAGACCCAGAACAAATTGGAAACTGAGTAACCTCATTTTAAAAAATGAGTGGACCAAAAAACAAATTATTTTATCCTAGATAATGATAATAATGAAACAACATACCAAAACCTATGGGATTCATTCAAAGCAACTCTCAGGGGATATATTATAGCTCTAAATGCTTATATGAATAAATTGGAGAAAGAGCAAATCAATGAACAAAACATACAACTAAAAAAATTAGAGAAAGAACAAATTACCATCAGGCCTCTCTCAAAGGAAATTTGAGAAGAAGTGAAGATGGGAGATAGAACTTTTGTTTATGATCTGGGTAAGAAGGCATTATGGAAGAAAGAACAAGAGTAGCACTTAAGGCAATCAAGAAGAAGAAAACGGCCCTCTGCCTAACATCATGAAGAATAAGAGCTGGGTGGAAAGGATCACAAAACTAGATCAATTAAAGATGGAGAAGAAAAGGTTGGAGAGATTATTAACACAAATCTTCAACTTTGCACAGAGGAAAGGAGTCTAATGATCCATTACTACTGAGGAAAGATAAGAAGCAAACTGTCTACATATTTGAACTGAAGAATTTGGATGATATTCTGGTCATCAGAATTTTAAGTAAGAAAAATGAAATATCCTCTTCAGGTTCATAAAGATGAAATGGAGGAAATTTCAAGGAGTAGAACCAAAATTGTGGGGTGAAGCTAGGAAACTTTCAGAGCTTTTCCCAAAACAACTTTAAATGAAGTCTTTCCATGGACCCTAAAGTGACAGAACTCACACAAAAACATAGTGAAACAAGTTCTTAATTCAAGATAACTTGGAGCACCTCAGGAAAGGTCTATCTCACATGAGTAAAACAAAAGTACAGCCCAGTATAGACAGGAGAGCTAGAAAGCCAACAGGAGGTTCTTGGCAGTTCAGGTGCAAGCTAGCAAGTCAGTGGACAGCAGGGCAGCAGTGAGGGTCCTAACCAAACTCCAAAAACAAAGTTCAAGCATGAGAATGCTGATAAAACAGACAGGACCCTAAAAATGGAAGAAAACATAAAGTACCTCTTAAGGAAAATGACTGCCTTGAAAAATAGATCCAGGAGAGATAATTTATGTTATTAGTCTACCTAAAATTCACAATCAGACAAAAGCCTAGACAATATCATGAAGGAAATTATTGTGGAAAACTGCCCTAATTACCTAGAATAATAAAAGAGCTCTTGAAAGAATCCCTCAAACAGCCCCAAAAAGAGATCCCAAAATAAAAACTTCAAGGAATATTATAGCCGAATTTTAGAATTCTCAGGGCTAACAGTTAATGGTGAAAATACTGCAAGTTGCTAAAAAAAGAAGCAAATTACCAGGGGAGTCAAATTCAGGTTTAACCAGGACTTATCACTGTCAACATTAAAGGATCAGAGGGCCTGGAATATGGTATTCCAGAGGGCAAAGAGACTTGGATTACAACCAAGAATCAACTACCCTGAAAAATTCAGAATATTCTTTCAGGGAAAAGATGAATGTTCAATGAAATAGAGGTCTTTCAAACTCACCTGATTAAAAGACCAGAACTGAACAGAAAATCTGATATTTAAATACAAGATTTAACATATGTTTAAAAAGGTAAATGGAAAGAAAAAATTTCAGTCAATAATACTACAAAAAAAGTCAAATCTAAAATAAATACCATTAACTCCTCAAAATTTATTTCTCTTAAAATAGTTGAAAGAAACTTAATTATACAGAGGTTATGGGTATAAATTGATCATAATGTGATGATTTACTTGAGCCAATAAGGGTTGCATTTTGATTGGGGCAGTTGGAGGGAGGGTACTCAGAAAGAGGGTGTAGGTATAAATTGATCATGAAGTGATGGTACTTAAAATTAATGAGGATTATATTTCTATTGGGACAGTTGAAGGGAGTATCCCAATATAAATATAATCCTCATAATTTAAAGGGTGTATGTACAAATTGATGATGATGGTGATACTGGTCATAATGATTTTGAAAATTATGCTTCTATCAGGACAGTTGAAAGGAGTATACTATAACAGAGAGCATGGTACAAGAGAGGTATAAAACAACTAAGATAAGAAAAAAAGAATTATACTAGGAGAAGAAAGTGGAGGCTTAGAGGATAATTAACATCACATAAAAGAGACACAAAGGGCCTATTATAAAAGAGGGGGGAAAGGGAACATGTAAACCGAGTAAACCTACTCTCACCAGATTTGGTTCAAAGAGAGAATGATATACATGTCCATTTGGGTTTAGAAATTTATCCTACACTACAAGGAAATAGGAGAGAAAATAGGAAAAAAAACAATATAAGACAGGTAGCACTAAGTAGCAAAACAACGATGAGGAGGGATAAAGGGGAAAGGACAAAGAAAAGTACAAATGGGAGAAGATAAAATGGAGATAAATAAAAAGTTTTTGATATTGTTTCTTTTCCTATCATGATCTTTTTCCTTCCTTAGTTCTAATTCTTCTTTCACAACATGCCTAATATGGAAATAAGTTAAATACCATTTTACATGTACATCCTATATCAGATTGGTCACTGCCATAGAGAGCTGGAAGGGAATTGAGAGTGATAGAATAATGTGGAACTCAAAAGTCTGCAAAAGGATGAAAGTTGAAAATGATCTTTGCATATAATTGGGGGGGAAAAGGAAAAATGTGGAAAGCTTTAACATGAATTGGTATAAAGTAAAATGAGCAGAATCAGGAGAACATTATACACAATACTGTAAGATGATCTACTGTGAATAACTTAGCTATTCTGATTAATCCAACAATCAAAAAAAATTCTGAAGGATTTTTTGATGAAAGGTGCAATAACATATAAAAAGGAAGAACTGATACGTTACTTATTTTTTGAGGGATTTTTGGCTATATTTTCTTTCACAATATGACTTACATGGAAATGTGTTTTTGACAACTACACATGTATAAATTAAACTATGTCTTGATTTCCTAAATGGGGAAAGGGAGGGAAAGAGAAATTGGAACTCAAAATTTGGAGAAATTAATGTTAAAATTAATTTTACATGCATTTTAGAAGAAAAATTAAAGAACAAAAAATAAAATAAAATGGGTCCTGTGGCCTAGGATATATGCTGAATGCAATACTGAAATCACTTACATGTCATAAAGTATTTCTTCCTCCAGTCTGAAAAAGAAAACATAGACATAAGTACAACACACATAATCATAGGTGAGTTAGACTCTGAACAGCCTTTGAGAGGTAAGAAAAACGTTCCCCCATTAATGCCACCACTAATTTTGTAAAATTCCTCCCACAATTTGGGAATACTTTCCTTTCCAAAGGTAATGATATGCCTTTAAGTCAGGGCCCTCCACCTAGGAAAAAGGTAAAAAGTTGCTGGGTAGGCAATATGGGAGTCCAGGGAAGAGAAGAGACACTCACCAGGATAAATATTGGCCTTCTTCCAGCCTGAAAGGAAGCAGAGATGAGCATATGTGAAAAATTTTCCTTTTCTATATCATACCTACATTCAGCATCTAATTCTAGGACAATAATTGTTAAATCATGTTCAAAGGAATAATATGGAAGATGCTGTCTTTTCTATCAATCAATCAATCAAATCTACATTTATAGTAGTGCCTACTACATACTAGGCACTAGAATAGCTGTTGTAGATAAAATTACAACTATGAAACATCCCTATTCAGAAGCAACTTAGATTCTAATTGGGGGGAACATAGGTATGGAGTGTAAGTATAAAGAGAAGGCTCATCAATATACCAGGTATATACAAAAGTATTTGAGAGGCACAGGACTAACATTTTAATGAAATGGAAAAAAATCATAATGTAAAGACAGGGTTTGAACTGGGCTGAGACAGAAGAGAGACTTTTTGTGAGACAGGTGAATATGGAATGCATTCTAGGAATATGAGATGAGCATTGCAAAGGCAACGAAACAGAAGATGGAGTGTCAATATGAGAATCAGAGTCAAAAACTGTTTTATCTGCATCACAGAGTTCTAGAAATACAGGCTGGAAGGAAAGAATGGAAACAAGTTATATAGAGTTATTTTTTCCCTTTGATTTTTGCAGGGCAATAGGATTAAGTGACTTGTCCAAGGTTACACAGCTAGGTAATTATTAAGTGTCTGAGGCTACATTTGAACTCAGGTTCTCCTGACCCCAGCACCAATATGCTATCCACTGTGCCACTGCCCCATTGTGTTTTTAAAGAATATGATCATTTTTTGTAAGGGAAATAGAGTTTCAAATGAGTTTATTGTATAGGATAAAGTATGGAAAATCACATTGACAGTAATGTCAATGGGGGTGAAGGGGTGAAGTGGCATGAAACTTGAGGAAGGGAAATCAATTAGGAGATCAATGTAATAATTTAACAAAGAAGTCATTAGGCTGTATAATAAAATGTAACCTGAAAGGAGAAAAAGTGTTAAGGAAAATATATGTAGTGATATAGAAATGACAAGAATTGTCAACTTGCTAGATATGTGGATTGAGAGAGAATTGAGAGATGGAGAGAGTAATTCACAATTCTCAGGTTACAAACTGTTTAAACAAATGAAAATTGTTGTACCTACAAGAGAAATAGGAGTGTTATGGGGCAGCTAGGTGACACAGTGCATAGAGCACCAGTCCTAGAGTTAGGAGGACCTGAGTTCAAATCCAGCCTTAGATAGCTGAACAAGTCACTTAACCCCATTGCCTTGCCAAAAACAAAACAAAAAAAAAGACATAAGAAAGTTACTCTGCAGCATTTCAAAAATTTTGCCTTATTCATTTGATTTCCTCATTTTAATAATTTCTTAAGGTGAATTATTTCACCTTTAAAAATAATTTGCTGTAAAAAAATTTTACAGAATTCCATGGATAATTTGAATTCCTTGAAGGCTTAGGGGAGAGAAAACATTTAAGAACAAGTATAGCTCCAAACACTAGCTCTGTCTCTGAGAAATCCCTTCCCTGTTACAGTAATCTGCAGAAAGAAAATTAGTTTACTTTTGGACATGTCGAGTATGAGGGTGCTAATACACAACTGATAATTTGGAATTGAAGCACAGGGAAGTTACTGGGGATAAGTGCATATGTGTGTGTGTGTGTGTGTGTGTGTGTGTGTGTGTGTGTGTGTGTGTGTGTGTGTAAGACTTGTCTGCTTAGAAAGGATAATTATATTCATGGAAGTTAATGAGTTAAATAGGAAAGAGGAAAGAGAAGAGGACCTAAGACACAGTAAGCACAATGAGATTACTCAATAAGTATGTAGAACTAGCAAAGGCAATGCTCTAGAAACAGTCAAGCACATAGGAAGAGAACATGGAGAGAGAAACACGATGAAGTCTTTGAGATAAAGCAGTCCTTGAAGACTGAATCCAGCTGAGTGTTCTGTAAACTATATATTGGTTTTAGACATTTTGGCTAATAATTTGGAATTACCTGATAAAAATCATCAAAACTTTCAATATGCAATTTTTTTCAATAGTCCAAAATACTACTATTGTGCATATCTCAAGGTATCAAAGACAATAAGAAAGGTCCTACACACACCTAAATATACATAGCATCTGTTTTTGGGGTACCAAAAATCAGGTAACAAAGAGAGTATCCATAATTTAGGAATTTATCATTTAAACTAAATTATCAATGTCCATTAATGTATGTCAATGTCATAAAATATAACTTTAAAAAATTAATTTGAAGAAATCAAATAAACAGGAAAAATGTTTGAAATGCTGCAGAGTAAAGTAAGATGTCAGAAAATAATATACATGATGACCAAAATAATGTAAATGAAAATGGCAAGCACTAAATGTCAGCATGAACTCACAATAAATACAATGATTGATCTTGGCCCAGAGGACAGATGATGAAACTTTTTCTCCACTCAGGAGATATCTATGGAGGTACCAAATATAGCATATTTCATGCCTTGTCATTTCCAATCACAATTTTGGGAAATTTTACTTTCTGATCCCAAAGGTTAGAAAGACTATATGGGGAAATTGTTGTGTAAAAAGACAAAATGCATAGATAAAAAATAAAATTAAATGACCTTCTTCACAGACTCAACACTGTTTCAAACTTTCCTCAACACATTCTAGAAGCATTTTTGTGTATCTGTGTCTGTGTCTGGATAGTGGTGCATGGGAGGGGATGTGTTTCTCTCCCAAGGGAAAAGTAAACAGAGAAAATGATGATTTAAGAGAAAATGAGAATTTCTCACCTAAATCATAGAGATTCTTCCTTCTTTCTGAAAGGCAATGACATTAAGTGAATCATCTTGAACTTGGTGCTGGCTGAATCACAGGCTGAATTCAGGAGGTGAAGGAAAATTGAACTTACCAAGCTCTTTTATGAGGTTTTCTGAAAGAAAAAGAAATCAGATAAATCTGAGCTCTAGAGAAAGCACTCCTGAAATGCCAAATGAGGATGACCCTTTCCTAGATCCCAGAAATCTTGAAATTACCAGTCTTCAATGTTCTAGAACTCTTACATGATGTCACTTGAAATTCTGTCTTCCTTGCCTCCATTACATTTTGTCTCTTCTCTCTTCCCTCTCCTGGCCCTTAACCGCTAACATACCAAGCTCCTACTCATCTCTCTGTTTTGTCCTTCTCCATTACCTTTGACTTCCTGTTCTTCTTTCTTTTTCTGGCACAATCTCCTTAATTTCTTCTTTTCTTTCCAGAGGAAAAGCATACTGATGCCAAAGAGAATTCCAAACATAGTAAGGATGACAATAAGGGCATTCTTCCAGGGAGAGGTTCTGGGGAAGAAGGCCTCTGAAAGAGGGAACCAAGGAAACTGAGTCAGATACACACCACAAATAAGCACTTTTCCTTCCTCTATAGTTCTTTCTGCTGCACCATTTCCCTTATTTCTAATGGTTCTTCCAAGACTTGAAGCTGACCTGGTATATCAATGACTGACATCTTCTCTTGACCCAGAAGAGTGTTATGGATGGAGCAGGATACACTTCTCACAGAGCTGTCTCGGACCACAATCGATGCCTCCACATGGAAGAAACCATCTCTGTCTTGGGCCTGAGTCTCAGAGGGTAGTAACTTCCCTCTCTTATTATCTCTGCACTGAACCTGGGGCTCTGGGAACCATCCATCTGTTGTACATACAAATTGTATCCCTCCATTTTCATACCCTGCCAAGTGGAGTTGAGGAGCAGACCCTAGACCTGGAGAGGGAAGACATGATCCTGAAAATCCTTAGGAGCAGAAATCAGCTTGCCTGCAAGATTCATAATCTTTCTATATCTATATCTTCCTGACTTCAAAATTCTATGCCATATGGCTACCTGAAAAAATAAAGAGAAGAATACAAACTCTTTTCCCTCAAAATCTCTTAACACTTCCCTTCATATTAATATTAAATGGGAGTGGAAAGGGACATAAGTTGATGAAAATTGCATCAGAAATGAATAGTCTTGATTCTTACACCCCTTCAAAATAGGAATAGGGAGATGGAGAAGCATCCCTTTGTGATACAGTCCCAGCATGCTTTCTGAGGTGGTGTGAGTGATCTGGGGTTAGGGAATGGACAATATTGGCATGGATAGAAAAATTTTAAATAGTAGAACCTTCTCAATTTCTCAGGGAGATATCAAGGACATGAGGAATATATCCCCAATTGCAAAGATTGCAATCATGGAAGAAAGAAGGCCTTCCATGTCCTTAATATCACTTTATAATAAAAGACATAGGTCAAATTTGTATATTATATTATTATATATCATAATATATGCAATACTATAACCATAATATATAATTTTATTTATTGTATTATATTTTATTGCAAAGAATTTTGACTGCCAATTCATTTGACTCTCATAAGTCTTAATAGACTAGACTTGCCAGACAGGATAACTGTTATTTAAAATTTAAAGATAAGGGAATTGAGATTCAGTTCCAAGGATAGTCTGCTATTAAACGATAAAATCTATTTTAATATAGATCTTCTGATGCTAAGATAAGCGATGTTTTTTCTATGTCATATCTACCCTTTACCAATATCAAATGCAGAACACTGAAATAAATGTCACTTAGTGCTATTGAAAGATGGAATATGTAATATTGAATATAAAAGTTATCATGGATATTGAAGAAATACTTGTTGTTGTCACTTCAAAAAGTGCTCATCTTTTTTCCAAACAGATCACTTACTTGCCACCTTCACTTCCAGAATTGCTTCTTGATGTATATTGCCTTTTTTAAAAAAGCACCGGTACTCTCCATTGTCTGACATTTGGACGTTGTAGACCTTCACAGCCAACCTTCCCTCAGAAATGAAATCACTTAAAAGTTCTGTCCTCCCCATATATTCCATGAGCTGCTCTCCAGGTTGTTCAGTACCCTTTTGGAACACTAACACAGCTTCAGAGATCTGGGAACGATACCACCTGACTTCCATGTCATCTGCACTCATCATGGGAGCAAGACGACAGGGTAGTGTGATGTCTGTACCCAGTAATGCGACAATAGGTTCAGTTGGTCCAAGCACAATAAACTGTTCTGCAAGGTAAATAAATAGAAGATGGGGGGTTGGGGGGGGGAGTAAAATGAGGAACCTATTGAAAGAACATAGCCACTCATATTAGTCTCCATGTTGATCTTAGACAGAAAGGGAATCAAAATGTTTCTTATAGTACCTCTGTGGTAAGAGATATATAGATTCTTCAAAGGAATTTACTCTCTTAAGTAGCTTACTTTTCTGACTGACGACACTAATACCATTGATCCACCCTAGTGGACTGATGTTTCTACAGGGTGTTCTTTGGGGGACACAAAAATTAGCATATCAATTACAGTCTCCCATATGTGGACTATAGACTATATTTGTCACCTCCAGAATTACTGATTCTTTGCTTCCTGATTAGTGACTGAGCTTAATTCTTCCACCCATAAGAAAGAGAAACAAAAAAGAAAGAGGCAAATACTCTTACCTGTGCCCCCCACAGGCATTTGCGGAGGTAAGAGGAAAATGAGGCAGATGGGTAGAAAGGAGCTTAGACAACCCACCATCTTGCTCAGAGGTATAAACATTGATACTAGAAGAAAGAATCAAATAGTCAACAAATACTAATTAAATACCTACTATGTGCTTAAGCCAGGATACAAGAAAGGCAAGAAGCTGAATTATACTGATACTCAAAAACATGTGTCAGCACTATTTGTCCTTACTATCTTAACTAGTTACAAACCCCTATGGCTCTTGATCAAAATGTTAATGACTTCTTGAAGAAATAAACACAGAGTCAGCAAACAAGCAGTATGACACGCATCAATTACTTTCTTTTCTTTCATTTCCATAGAAATCCAGTAATTTCTATCTCGGAAAGGGAGGGAGAAGAGAAAGGAAGGGATAAAATTTAGAACTCAAAACTTTTTTTTAGAAAAGGGGGGGGCGGCTAGGTGGCACAGTGGATAGAGCATTGGCCCTGGAGTCAGGAGTACCTGAGTTCAAATCCCACCTTAGACACTTAATAATTACCTAGCTGTGTGGCCTTGGGCAAGCCACTTAACCCCATTGCCTTGCAAAAAAGAAAAGGGGTGGGGGGAGTAAAACTTTTCAATGGTAAAACCTAGCCCTTCATGCCTAAGTTCTCTTGAACAGATTTTTTTTTATTCAGCACTCTTTTAAGCATGCCCTCTTAATCAATGTAGATGTGTATTGGAATCAAAGAAGATTGGCCAACAACAAAGGGATCTGACTTGTGCTGTTCTCTCTCTACAACTACATTTTACCTGCATATCTTCTTCCTGTCTCTTCTTTTCCCTTCTCCCACAATTCAGAGGCACCACACAATACTCACGTTTTTCTCTCCTTTGAATCAGTGAAACCTCTGGAGCTAATCTTCAGTCGGATCACTCACATTGGATTGGGACATTGGTAGATTCAGTGAGATTGGTGAAGCTGTGATTCTTTCTTATTTTTTGTGATATGGGAATCATCAGTTCTACTGGAAATATTATTCTATGAGTATAACAGAAAAAAATCAGGTACCTAGGAAATCTATTCAGTAAACTTCTCTCCAGAGCAATGCAATCTTTCTCAAGTCACTTGTGTTCCTTCTGAAAATGAAAGAAAAAAATAGGGAAGGGAACTTTGGACTTTGGACTATTTGTGACATTGATATAAAAATTAAATACATAAGATAAGGGGAATTAAAGTCACTGATTTCAGTTCAGTATGATGCTCTAAAGAAAAATATCTTTCCATCAAATTGCTCATCTTTTCAATGTTATTATTGTATTCTTAGTGTTATGCTGTTAATATTTCTTACACTTCTGAAACTATACCTTTCCTTTATATCTTATGGCATTATAGTATTTTATTATGCTCAAATACCATAATTTCTTTAGGCATTTACAACTGATGGATGGATCTCAGTTTCTAGGTCTTTTCTCTTCCTTTGATGCCTTTGAGACATAAATCCAGCTGGTGAAGCTGGGTAAGAAGATTTCAAGAATTTAGCAACACTTTGGACATGATTCCAAACTGCATATCACAATAGCTGTACCAATTCAAAGTTTCTCTAATATCAATCTCTATCATCAATATATCAATGGCCTCTTGACCTGCAACCTCTCCCAACATTTGCCATTTGACATTTTCCACAATTTCACTAATTTATTAACTGTGATGTAGAAACTCAGAACTGCTTAACTTCTATTTCTCTAATTACTGGAGTTTTGGGAATCTTTTTTTCATATTGCTACCCATAGCTTTCATTTCTTCCCTTGAGAACTACATTTTCAAATCTTTTGACCATTTATCATTAGAAAAGGGCTCAGTGCTATAAATTAGAAACTGATCCTTGATTAAAATTTGCCTCACTTAAATCCAATTTATTAGTAAGTCCAAAGACATCACTCGTACCATTTTAACATTTTTACTCATCTCAAAATCCTAGGGAAGACTTCCAGCCAAGATGGTGGAGAGAAGACAGGCACAGTTCTAAAGTCTCCTGATCTCTTCCCCATCTATCACATGAAACATACCTCTTAAAAGAAATCTGGCCCACAGAACCCAGAAAGAAAAGCCAAGAGAAAGAACATCTACCTCAGGATTTGTCTCCAGCAGGAGCTGTGACTGAATTGGGGCAGGTGAGTCTGGGCCCAGAGGGAGGAACAGCCCGGATCAACCAGACTAGCAGATGAATTGGAACCAGGAGTCTGAAGGCCTGAGAGACAGACCTGCTGGATCAGAGGTGTGGCTGGACAGTGGGGGCGTGAGTCTGCAGGGGAGCAGAGGTGCTGGTGTTGGAGCTGTCCCCCGGGAAATCCCAGACAGGGCTGGGGGGAGAATTTTGGAGCAGGGGAGCTGCAGACACCATCCCTGGGCTCCTCTGGTCTGAGTCCCATTACAACTCACACTTCTCCCCTAACAAACAAATGCAAACTACTTCTGCCTCAGGTCCAGGTGTGTGACCAGAAGAACCAGCCCAGCTGAGGAATGACCTCAGGCCAGGGTAAAGCACACCATGGATTGAAGGCCAAAGAATTCAATACCTCCAACTCCTCCCTTCTAGGAAAGGGTGAGGGCCTCAACCAAGGTCACCGACACTCCAGAGAAAGCAACCAGCACGTCCTACTGGCCAGCCAGAGAAACCACACTCAGTGAGTAAGCCTTTAGTGATCCCAAGCCCCTGTGAACCAGCCCCTTCCCAACTCAGGTCTTAGCAAAATTAAGAAGGGTCAGCGTAAAGGTGGATCCAGAGAAAAATTCTTGGAAGGGAAAGACACTAACTCAGTGAGACATGGAACCTCTGAGGAGAATACAATCTAGTCTTCAGCACAGAAAGACTTCCTTGAAGAAATAAGGAAGGAGTTTAAAAATCAACTAGAAAATTTGAGGGAGACAAGTAATACCTTGCAACAAGAAAACAAATCTCTCAGATCTTCAAATGGGCAAATGCAAAAAAAAATTAATGCTCTCAAAACCTCAATTGGTCAAATGGAAAGCTCCTTCAAAAGTAGAATTGACCAATTAGAAAAGGAGTTGCAAAAGGTTAACAAAGAAAACTCCTCCCCCCAAAAAAGAATGGAGTCTACAGAAACTAATGACTCCATGAGACAGCAAGTCAGTTAAACAAAATCAAAAATAGAAAAACTAGAAGCAAATGTAAAATACCTCATCAACAAAACCACTGACCTCGAGAATAGACTGAGGAGGGGCAACCTGAAAATTATAGGACTTCCTGAAAACATTGAAGAGAAAAAAAGCCTGGACTTAATATTACAGGATCTAGTGATGGAAAACTGCCCTGATATCATGGAATCGGAGGGCAAAGTAGTTACTGAAAGAGTACCTCGATCCCCACCAGAAAAAGATCCTAAAATGAAAACACCAAGGAATGTTGTGGCCAAACTGCAGAACTATCAGATAAAAGAGAAAATCCTGCAAGCAGCCAGAAAGAAAGAAATTAAATATCAAGGAGACACAGTAATGATCACGCAGGACCGGGCTGCATCAACTTTAAGGGATCGAAGGGCCTGGAATGAGATATTTCGAAGAGCACGGGAGCTTGGAATGCCAAGAATCTACTTTCCTGCAAAGCTGAGCCTTCTCTTCCAGGGAAAAAGATGGACATTTAACGAAATGGAAGAATTCCAAAAATTTCTGATGAAAAGACCAGAGCTAAACAGAAAATCTGGGCATCAAATAGGAGGTTCAAAAGACACATGAAAAGGTAAAAGAAGGGGGGGGGGGGCTGTAAAAAAGAAAAAAAATGCAATCCAGTAAGTTGAAACTGGCTATATCCCAACATGGGGGTAAAAAAAAAATTCTCATAAACCTTGAGAAATGTAACTCTAACAGAGAGAATACACCTAGCCAGAAATGATGGACATGCATGACCTATCCATGAGACTACTATTTAATGGGATGTAACTGGCTTTAAACCCCACTTGGGAGAAA
This sequence comes from Macrotis lagotis, assembly GCF_037893015.1. Lineage (NCBI taxonomy): Eukaryota > Metazoa > Chordata > Mammalia > Peramelemorphia > Peramelidae > Macrotis > Macrotis lagotis. Next base: position 7,915,831 of record NC_133662.1, read on the forward strand.
GACTCTAATAACTCTCAGGAATTTTGACTCTATTTGATAGAATATACAGAACTAAAAGGGACAGACAGAATTTTCTATGACTTAGATAGAATGATCTAAAAAAAACTACTGTCCTAAAAAGGGGGACAGGAAAGAGATGGGAGGAAGGAAGGGATTGAATGGGGTAAATCTCATTACACTAAGAGATACAAAAAACCTATGGTAATAGTGGGGAAGAAGAGAGCAGAGGAGAAACACATGAATTTTCTTCTCATCAGACTTGGCTTAAAGTCAACCTAAACAAACTCGGTTAATTTATAAAACATCTAACCTTTCAAGTATTAAAAGGGGAAAAAGGGAGGGGGGATGGAGAAAGGGAAAGGGAGTGGGGGAAATAAGGGGAAATAAGAAAAGGAAGGGAAGGAAAAAGGGAAAAAGGGAAAGGGGAAAGAAAGAGGAGGTTGTGATATAGGAGGGCAAACACACTGGAGGGGGTGGTTTCCAGAAACAAAAGACTGGGGAATATGGATAAAAGGGGGGGGAAAGAGGGAAAATACGAACAGAGGGAAGATAGCATGGAGGGCAATGAAGAATTAGTAATCATAACCTAGAATGTAAATGGGATGAACTCTCCTTTAAAACATAAGCAAATAGCAGGGTGGATTAAAAACCAGAATCCTACAATATGCTGCTTGCAAGAAACTCATTTAAAGCAGAGAGATACATATAGAGTAAAGGTAAAAGGTTGGAGCAAAATATATTTTGCTTCAGCTGAAGTAAAAAAAAAAGCAGGGGTAGCAATCCTCATCTCAGACAAAGCAGCAGCAAAAATAGATAGCATTAAAAGAGACAAGGAAGGAAACTTTATCCTCCTAAAAGGCACCATAGACAATAAAGTCGTTTCAATATTGAATATATATGCACTCAGTGGGACAGCACCCAAATTCTTAGAGGAGAAGCTGAAAGAATAACAGGAAGACATAGACAGCAAAACTCTACTAGTGGGAGACCTCAACCTCCCCGTATCAGATCTAGATAAATCGAATCATAAAACAAACAAGAAAGAAATTAGGGAGGTAAATAGATTGTTAGAAAAATTAGATATGGTAGACTTATGGAGAAAACTGAATGGGGATAGAAAGGAATATACCTTTTTCTCTGCAGTACATGGAACTTATACAAAAATTGACCATGTACTAGGACATAAAAACCTAATGATCAACTGCAGAAAGGCAGAAACAGTGAATACATCTTTCTCAGATCACAATGCAATAAAAGTCAAATGCAATACTGGGCCAAGGAGATATAGACCCAGAACAAATTGGAAACTGAATAACCTCATTTCAAAAAATGAGTGGACCAAAAAACAAATTATTTTATCCTAGATAATGATAATAATGAAACAACATACCAAAACCTATGGGATTCATTCAAAGCAACTCTCAGGGGATATATTATAGCTCTAAATGCTTACATGAATAAATTGGAGAAAGAGAAAATCAATGAACTAAACATACAACTAAAACAATTAGAGAAAGAACAAATCAAAAATCCCCAATTAAGTACCAAATAAGAAATTCTAAAAATTAAAGGAGAATTTAATAAAATTGAAAGCAAAAAAACTATTGAATTAATAAATAAAACCAAAAGTTGATATTATGAAAAAACCAATAAAATTGATAAACCTCTGGTCAATTTGATTAAAAATCAAGAAAGAAAAAACCAAATTGCTGGTATCATAAATGAAAAAGGTGAACTCACCACCGAGAAGGAAATTAAAGTCATAATTCGAAATTATTTTGCCCAACTCTATGCCAACAAATTTGATAATCTAAGTGAAATGGATGAATATTTACAAAAATATAAGTTGCCCAGGTTAAATGAAGAAGAGATTAAATATCTAAACAATCCTATCTCAGAAAAAGAAATTCAACAAGCCATTACTGAACTCCCTAAAAAAAATCTCCAGGTCCTGATGGATTCACAAGTGAATTCTACGAAACATTTAAGGAATAATTGGTTCCAATCCTATATAAACTCTTTTGAAAAATAGGGAAAGATGGAACTCTGCCTAACTCTTTCTGTGAAACCAATATGGTACTGTTACCTAAACCAGTAAGGGTTAAAACAGAGAAAGAAACTTATAGACCTATCTCCCTGATGAATAGAGATGCAAAAATCTTAAATAAAATTTTAGCAAAATGACTACAACAAGTCATCACTAGGATAATACATTATGATCAAGTAGGATTTATTCCAGGAATGCAGGGTTGGTTCAATATTAGGAAAACTGTTAGTATACTCAATTATATCATTAACAAACCAATCAGAAATCATATAATCATATCAATAGATGCTGAAAAAGCTTTTGAAAAAATACAGCATCCATTCCTATTAAAAACACTAGAGAGTGTAGGAATAAATGGACTGTTCCTTAAAATAATTAGCAGTATCTATCTGAAACCATCAGCAAGCATTATATTCAATGGGGAGAGGCTAGAGGCATTCCCAATAAGATCAGGGGTGAAACAAGGATGCCCATTATCACCACTGCTATTCAATATTGTATTAGAAATGTTAGCATCAGCAATTAGAGAAGAAAAAGAAATTAAAGGAATTAGAATTGGGAAGGAAGATACAAAACAAATTAGAGAAATGCAAATTAAAGCAGCTTCTGGGTGTCTGAGCAGTCATTTTTAAGAACCATATAGCTCATCTTCTGGCATGAAGAAGGAACTGGAAAAGGTGCCCTAAACATTATTTGCTTCACCTGACCTAACCATACCTGGTATAACATGACAGATAGGATTCTACTCTATAGTTGAAATATAAAAAAGCTCAAAAATTTTGTGAAGATGATTCCATAAACCATAGGTACATATAATGTATATACACCTATGGACAACACGAAATCCAGTAAACCTAAAAGATGAATAGCTCTTGTTTCAAGAGTTCAAGTGAACTTAGCAAATAACACATCCAAATAGTATCCCTGAATGAAACAAAACTGACATTACAAAGATTTATCTTCTCCAAGTTACACATTAACATTCAACAAAAGCAGCAGATTCAATATGTATACCAGAAAACAAAGTCAATAGATTAGACTGTTTCTTCAGTGTGAAGTTTGTTGCTAAATTGAAGGAAAATCTGAGTTCACATATATAAGGCAAGAATGGAGCTGCTTTGAGTGATTTGGGATAGAGTACCACATTTACTCAGACAGACTAGAACACTTGCAAACATCAAGATTGGTTTGATGAAAATAATAGGAAGTTTCAGAAATTATTAAATGAAAACCAAGACCTGTGTAGGTTTTATGCAACAGTTTCTCAAATTCTAAGAAACATTTAACTCCATCAGAAGTAAAGTGCAAGAGATACTAAAAGATGAAAGATTGTTGATTCAGTAAGAAGAGACCAGTCTCAGAATGGAGGAATAAGCATCAAAGACTATATCAGTGCTTCCAAGAGTGTTCCTATAAAAACAAGAGTGATGATGATTCTGCTGACAGTGAAATATATCTACTATAATAATGAACAAATTGGAATTGTGTTAGATTGTGTGTGTGTTTGTGTATTTGTGTGTGTGTGTAGAGCTTAGAAACTGGACCTTTGATGTCATTGATGCCAACAGTGAGAGGAGGAGCTTCATCTTTTAATGGAGGTCTACCTCTATTCTACAAGTTGCAGTCTTAGAGTGTTTCCTAGAAATATAGGAAGTTAAAAGACTTGTTCAGGTTCATACTACATGTGTCAGAAGAAAAATTTAAGCCCAGGTCCTACTGAATTTGAATTTAGTCTTCTATTCACTATAGGGCTGAGTTAGAAAAAATGAAAAAAAAGTAGGCCTAGGCACTTTGGACTGAACCATTGAGTTTTTTTATGATAGTCATATAATATTATTGTTAAATCAATAACAAAGACCTTTGAAATAATTATCTGCTGAGGTCTTTCTTACTGGATCTTTCAGAAAGTTGTGATATGGTAGTGTTTCCTAGGATATGGGGTGTGTCTTAGAGTATCTTCGTTTTCATTCAGAGATAAAAAAGGTCAATGGTAACAAGAACACAGTAACCAAACTTACCCAAGCCTCAATTATGAACCACACACTACTTTATTCATTTTTGTGTGGGATAAAATTGCTAGAAAAATGTAAAGTCAAGTAAAAAAATGTAAAAATGTCATCAGTTAACCCTTCTAAATTTGCAGTATCATAGAATTCCAAGAATTTTTTTAAACAAAAGCCTAAAGATCAAGGAACCAAAGGAAAGGGAAATTTGGCTTTTAAAAGTACCAGATCTTAGGGGTGGATAGGTGGTGCAGTGCATAGAGCACTAGCCTTGGAGTCAGGAGTACCTGGGTTCAAATGTGACCTCAGACACTTAATAATTACCTAGCCGTTTTGCCTTGGGCAAGCTACTTAACCCAACTGCCTTGAAAAAAATCTAAAAAAAAAAAAAAAAAGTACCAGAAGCAGCAACCAGTTTCTCAGAGTCGGCACTCTCACTGGCTTTCTTTCTCCAATTCCAACCCCTTACCTCTCTGTAGCCATGATAGAACAAACCATTTCCTTTGCCAAGGGCTTCATGGCATGACCACTGTTATCTCCAATCCTACAGTGGCTTCCATCAAGACAATCAAGTTACTTTTGCAGTTGCAGCATATAAGAAAAACAGACAAACAGTACTAAAATATAATGGATTATGTACTTCCATATCAAAGGGAACAAAGGGTATTTTCCTTCTGGTAAGGTAGCTTACCAAATGTCATCAGATATTTCCGAACTCAGACCCTTCACTTTGCTTTTAAGAAGCTCAAGAATATGTTTTGAGAAAGAGTGGACAATCACTGTATAATGTGGAAACAATGTAAAGACTAACAGACTGGCTTCAGTGGGGGTGGAGTGGGGGAAGGGAAGCAAGATTAGGAGAAAAATTGCAAAACTCAAAATAAAACCTTTCTAAAAGTGGATATCAGACTGAATTTTGAAGGTATTTTTTTGACAATTTTGCCTCTGGTAGTGCTGCTGAAGCCACTTTTCTCTGCTTTGTCTACTGCTCAGATCTTATGAGAAATCACTTCGCAGCTGCCATTGGGAAATCTGGCATTGAGAAAAAATTCAAAAACTTCGGAGAGTGCTTTGTGAAAATCACCAAATCTAATGGAATTCAGGACTTGTATCAAGGCTTTAATGTCTCAGTACAGGCAATCATTATATATAGAGAGCAGGCTACTTTGTAATCTATGATACAGCACAGATATGCTCTAAGAACCAAGGAAAATTTATATTGTGATGAGTTAAATGATTACATAAGCAATGACTTCTGTGGCAGATGTGGTCCTCTTGACACAAAGAGGCAGCAAATAAGGTGCAGTCTGGTGCAAAGGAGTTGATACATGGGACAATTGACTGCTGGGAGGAAGATTGATAAAGATGAGAGTAGCGAGGCCTTCTTCAAGAGGTCTTGGTGCAGGGGGCGGTGAGGTGGCATAGTGGATAGAGCACTGTCCTTGGAGTCAGGAGTGCCTGGGTTCAAATCAGGTCTCAGACACTTAATAATTCCCTCCTTAGCTGTGTGGCCTTGGGCAAGTCACTTCATCCCATTTGCCTTGCAAAAGAATCTAAACAACAAACAAAAAAGAAAAGAGTGCTGGGTCCAATGTTCTAAGAGACATGGGCAGAGTTTTCATGCTTTAACTGTATGATGACTTGACGAAAGCAATCTAAGTACAATGTAACTAAAAATGGAACCTATGAATCTAGATTATGTATAATACTTAACCATTCTTAGCATGTTGGAACACTGACCTTCAAGAAATTCCTGTTGTCTTTTCCAGATCACGTTTGTAGAAGCAAAGTTTAGAAAAAGGGGATTGATTTATTGTGATCCATTATTCATACCACAGAACTGATGGTGATTCAGTATATTGATTCTTTTTTTGGGTTATTTTTCTTTAGTTTGCAAGGCAATGGGGTTAAGTGGCTTGCCCAAGGCCACACAGCTAGGTAATTATTAAGTGTTTGAGGTCGCATTTGAACTCAGGTCCTCCTGACTCCAGGGCCAGTGTTCTATTCACTGAACCACCCAGCTGCCCCTCAGTATATTGAGTCTGTTGATTTTTTGGAAAATAAGTTACAGTGGGTAGAGGGAGGCAGATCAATTTGAACTATCTAGATTAAAATGTTCTTTTGTGAACCATAAATTTGTTTTTAAGTATTTATTTTCTAAAAATCATATCTTTCAGGGATTTGGGACCAAGATGGAGGAGAGATGCCAGGCATTATTTGACAATCTCCTGGTTTCTCTCAGAACTAATATGAACTAAGCCTCTTAACAGATTTTGTTTCAACAGAAACCACAGAAGAATAGAGGGGAATATCTTCCAGTGATGTCTGACACAAGCAAGCATGGGCATGCCTAGGGCAAAGAAATGTGGAAATGGCCCCAAATGTTCACGCTTTGCCCCAAGGTCAGGTGTAGGAAGTAGAATATCCACAGAGACCCTCTGGCTTTTCTCACCCTTACAGCTTAGCCCAGTGACTGAGCTGTTTGAGGACAGTCTTGATTGAACCCCAAATCTCAGGAGAGGGCCACTGACATCCCCAAAATAGATAAGCTAGAGAAAGTGGTTCCTTAATGGTTGGTTCACTAAGTAACCCCATAGAATTCCTAACTCCAGGAAGGAAGGGCGCTCAACATTGAAAGTCTGTGAACCAACCCCTCCCCCAACACAAGCTAACATCCCAAAATGAAGAAAGGCCAACACAAAGAACAGTCTATTGAATATTACCTTGGAGATAACATTACTAGTTCAGAAAAGAAGGGCAGAAGGGAAGCTATATGTGAAACCTCAGAGGAGAATATGAATTGGTCTCCACTCCAGAACGACTTCTTAGAAGAGATCAGAAAAAGAGTGGAAAATTCAAATGTAAAATGAACACTATGCAAGAGAAAATGAATACAACAAAAAAAAATGACAAAAGAAAACAAATCCTTTAAAGATACAATTGGACAAATGCAAAATGAAAATAGTTCCCTCAAATAGTTCCATTAGGTAAATCGAAAAGGATAACAGTGTTGTCAGAAACAGAATTGTCTGATTAGAAATGGAGACACAAGAGGTAAATGAAGAAAATTCTTCTCTGGAAAAAAAAAAAAAAAAAAGATTGAAATCTGTGGAAATGGGGCAGCTAGGTGGCGCAGTGGATAAAGCACCAGCCCTGGTGTCAGGAGTACCTGGGTTCAAATCTGGTCTCAGACACTTGATAATTACCTAGCTGTGTGGCCTTGGGCAAGCCACTTAACCCCATTTGCCTTGCACAAACCTTAAAAAAAAAAAAAAAAACAAAGAAATTTGTTTAAACTAATGACAAGAAAAATCAAAAAAATTTTAAAATGGAGAAAATGTAAAATGCCTCATTGGTAGAACAGTTGACTGGGGAAATAGATTCAGGAGAAACAATTCAAGAATCATAAGACTACCTTAAAAACCTTGATTAAAAAAAAAGCTTGTACTCCATACTTGAGGATATAGAATTAAGGAAAACTCTCTAGATATCCTGAAACTGTGTGAATTACCAAAATGTGACAGAAACACAACTGTGAGCACATGCTTTTGGAAAATTCTATTCTCTGGCTAGGTGGCTCAGTGGCTAAAGCACCGGCCCTGAAATCAGGAGTACCTGGGTTCAAATCTGGTCTCAGACACTTAATAATTACCTAGCTGTGTGGCCTTGGGCAAGCCATTTAACCCCATTTGCCTTGCAAAATCCTAAAAAAAAAAAAAAAATTCTATTCTCTATTCTTGAAATAGTGTTGTCACAAATATTCAGTATGTAAAATATATGTATACATATACAGATATTGTATGTTAATATATGAAGCATAATAAATCAAAGCACAAGAAACTGAGGAATGCCTTTAGAAGAAAAATAGCTTCATTTTGGCCAAATAGATGAAACTTAGAAATTGGATTAAAGTATGTTTGCTGCAAACTTTGGTTGACCTTTATCAAAGATATTTGGTCTGAAGAAATTTTCCCAATTAACTGTTTTTAATCATAGCTAAAATGATTTTAATTGTACAAAATCCTTTCAATTTCCCCCTTCACCTGATGTTCACATCAAAAAAGGCTGCTATTATATCCAGTACTGTACACCTATGGGAAACTTACTACCACCTCTTCAAAGGACTGAGACAAGTTCATTTTGATATGTTTCTTAAGAAAAAGTTTAAGCTTTAAAATTTTGAAACAGGGGTGGCTAGGTGGCATAGTGGATAGAGCACTGACCTTGGAGTCAGGAGTACCTGGGTTCAAATCAGGTCTCAGACACTTAATAATTCCCTAGCTGTGTGGCCTTGGGCAAGCCACTTAACCCCAATTTGCCTTGCAAAATCCTAAAAAAAATAAAAAATAAAAAAAATTTTGAAACATTCAGTTTCAATTGTTTTGTTTGCTATTTTTTTCCATTTTAATTGAAATCCTTTTGTATATAGGTATTCTTTTTTTTTAATCTGCTCACCATTCAGAGTTTTTTCTTGATTTTCATCATATTCATTGTTTCTTGTAGCACACTAACATTTGATTATATCCAGATTCCACAAAACATTTAGACTTTATTTCTAGTTCTTTCCTATAACAATAGGTCTTCCTATAAATACTTTCATGTGCATGGAAATTTTCTTTTTGTAATGTTTCATTGGGAGAATTATAGACTAATATCTTTATTTTTTCTTTTTTTAATTTATTTTATATATGAAATATTTAAATAAAATCCTATTAATCTGACTATATGGAATTATCCAAGAAATCATTCATTATGATCAAGTTTATATCAGAGACACAAAGATGGTTCAATACTAGGAAATCAATGTAAATAATCATATTAAAACCATAAAACATCCAAAATCCATACAATTATCTCAATAGATGCAGAAAAGGCCTTTGAAAAAATATAAATCCATGTGCTATAATCCCTATAATCCCTACAAAATACTGGCATATTTTATATAGGCACCTCCTATCTCATAAAAAGTATACAGCAGCAAGAATGATATGCAAAGGTATACATTAGAAACTTTTCCAATAAAGAAAAAAATAAAGCAAGCATGCCCACCCTTCCATTATTATTTGACATAGTTTTTAAAATGTTAATTATAGCTATAAGACAAGAGAAAAAATAAAGGAAGGAAGATAGGTAGAGAAGAAATGAAACAGGTAAGGTGTTTGGAAAAATGAATTGAGGAAGTGCCCTCTTCTCCCTCCCATTCTCTCCTATCTATGGAAGTTCCTGTGTTTGCTTCAAAATAAGAATATTCTTTGGGGCACCTACGTGGTGCAATGAATAGCGCACCAGTCCTGAAGTAAGAAGAACCTGAGTCAAATCTGACCTCAGACACTTAATGCTTGCTTAGCTGTGTGACTTGGAAAAGTCATTTAACCCCATTGCTTTGCTTCCCCTCCAAAAAAGAACATCCTTTCCTAATTTACTCCCCACTAAACAAAGGCAATGAAATTTGTTTCTCTCTCTCTCTCTCTCTCTCTCTCTCTCTCTCTCTCTCTCTATCTATCTATCTATCTCTCTCTCTCTCTCTCTCTCTCTCTCTCTCTCTCTCTCTATCTGCACACACACACACACACACACACACACACACACACACACACAGACACACCCAGGAGAAGAACCAGGAGAGCAGCAAAGACCACATGAAGCAATTGGGAGTGAGATTTAAAAGGAAAACTCAAGTAATTTATATGTCTGAAACTGTTCTTTCCTCCAGACTAAAAAAGAAGCAGCATAAACACACAATAAAAGGAGAGGGGTTGACAGATTTTCTCAACATCTATTTTCATAATCTTTTCCTAAAGAATGGTATTCCAAAGAAAGCTCTTTGAAAATACCCTAAAGAAAAATTTTCTCCCTTTCCCACTGCTTTGCTCTTATAGGATTTCCCTCTAGTATGGGAAAATTGAGGAGGGAGCATCATCTATAAGCTGTACCCATAGGAAATCATATGTCTGTTATTCAAGATGGTCTGAGCGGAATAAAGGTTCAGATTTGGGAGTAGGGGGACAAAGAGGAATCTTTCTCCACTACCTTCCTTCATGACTTTTTCAGGACTTACTCTATTTTATATATATCCTATGTTTATCCAAAGTCCTTGCTATTTCTCTTCACCACATTATATCACCTTCCCATTTTCATCTCTTCCTCCCTCCCTCCTCCTATATCCTTCTTCTGCAAGATTCAGCTCAAGAATTCCTTCCTCATAAAGTCTCATCTTGTCCTCTACTTGAGTAGTAATCCCTTCTACAATATCCTAAACAAGTGATCATCCAACTTCAGCTTGGACTATTAACTATCAGTTAACAATTATTAATTATGGAGAATTCCCTTTAGTGAGCTCATTCTATTTTGGAGTAGCTCTAATTGTTATCCAGTACTTTCTTGTTCTCTCCTAACCCTGTTCTCCCAATGAAACAAAGTTAAGATAATATGTTCTTCCTAATAATAGGTAATCAAATACTTGAAGCCTGAGATCATATCCCCTTACCTTAAGCCTTTTCTTTTCTTGTTCCATTAACTGCCCTTGTATTGGCAAAGACTCCTGTACTCTTACCATCATTGATCATTTTCCTTTGATTTTACCCAGCTTGTCTATGTTCTCCGTAAAATTTAGTGATCTACAAATATGAGTAATATTCCAGGCTCTGATTAAGAAAGAGTAGTAGTAATTCTAATTTTTCTCCTCTCCTCAACTTCCTATGGAGCCCCATTCTCCTCCTACCACACCATTCAGATATTTTTCTATTTCCTCCTTCCCTAGATCTCAGATCAAGAGGTTGTCCTTCTCCTGGCCAAAGCAAACAACTTGGGAAGAGTCCTTGATCCTATAACTTTCTGACTCCTCCAACAAGTTACTCCCAATATCATTTCAATGATTTTTTTATTTCCATTCTCTCCCAATGTACTGATTCTTTTCATGGAGGCTAAAATTAAGGTTTCTTGATCTGACTATGCCTACCAGCTACAATCCTGTAAATTTCCTGATGTTTGTAACTCACTCACTAACTCCCTCTCTTCTCACTCTCTTCTAAATGCTTTGAAATATGGTAAAGGGCAAGGATTTAAATATTGGTATAATTCCTAAAATATTAAGCACTATTTGTAAAGTTGATTCTGTTGGCTATTATCCCCATTTTACACTTGAGGAAATGGAGGCAAACAATTTCAGTGACTTGTCCAGGTTCATATATAGCTAGTAATCAGTTTTGAACTCAGATCTTCCTGACTCCAAGACCAGATTCTACTTTTGCCCCCTATCTGCCTCTATGACTTCCAATTTCATCATTCAACTGAAACTGCTAACAGTTATCAGTAACCTCTTAATTGCCAAATCCAATGACTTTCTCACTCATGCAGCAGCATGGTATTTCTGTAGTATTTTTAAATTTTCTCCCAGATACTTTCTCCTTTGAAAGTTTTTGTGACAGTCTTCAATACTCATCCCCCTCATATCTGCCCAAATAATTCCTATCATTTCCTTTATTGTTTCTTCATTTCTTATTCTATCCTCTCTAGGCATATGATTCCCAAATTGATGTATTCATCCCTAACCTTTCTCATCTCCTTCTTAAATATCTTGAGCTAGAGGTCTGATAGGAATCTTAAACTCCATTAAGAATTTATGTCCAGAGTAAAATTCATTATCATTTCATGAAAACCCTTCCCCACAAAACCTCCTATTATTGACAAGAGCACCACTATCTTTCCAATCCCCAAGTCTCCCAATCTCTGTGTCATTTTCCATTTCTTTCACTCACCCTACATATCCAACCCCATGCATCTACATTCATAATGTCCCTTATATCATTTCATTTCCTTTCATTCATATGGCCACATTCTAATTCAAGACCTCATAAATTCTTGAAATAGCTTTTTAGCTTTCTCCCTAGCTCTAATCTCCTTCAGTTCCATACTCTATTCAGTGGCCAAAGTACTTTTTCTAGATCCTATGTCTGTCCATGTCATACTGCTTTCCTTTTTACCATCATAATGGTTTCTAATCCCTATTAGAAATCCTTTATAGAGAAAAGATAAAAGAGTATAAGAGCTACACTTAGCAGAATAGAGGCCTTTCTTCATTCTGAAAAAGGCACAAGCACAAAGAAGAAATGACTGGGAATAGAAAGGAAGGTTTTTCATCAGGATCCTAACATATGTGAATGGGAAGAAGGGGAAACAAAGTTTCTGAATCCTAGATAATGTCTTATTAGTGTCACATATATTTTAATGCCTAACTTCTTTTTCTAGCTCTGTAGCCTAACCTGGATCCTCTTTTCAATTTACTTTCTTCCATGTGTAGAAGGGATAACAGAGCCATCTGATCCTCCAAGAAATATCCCAGGAATGTAGGAAATGTAGGAATGTAATTTATCTCATCTAAACTCCTCATTTTACAGATGAGGAAACAGACTCAGAAAAGTTGAGTGGCTTGTCCAGATGTGCTGAAGCCAGTTCATACCAGTTCATTAGAGTCTGTTGTTAAATTTTTTGTGTGAGCATTTGTACTTCAGAAATAAACATAGTTTATTATCTTGTCTATTATATAGGCTTAAGAAAGTGATGAGAATATATTAATATGCACATTAAACTTAAAATTACCTTTTTCTGGAAGATTAGAGGTTAAACTTTTGATAGCATATTCCTTATTAGAACTAAAGTCCCCTGACTTAAAACAAAAATCTATTTCCATTCTAAACACTTCCCTGATTAGAAACAACATTAAGAGATCTCACCTTCCCCTTAGGCTCTTCATCTTCAATCCTCTGGCAATGATATATATTTCCCTCTCTCTGGGAATACAGAGAAAACATCAAATATAGTCTCAGTCTCTCTGAAAAGGAGCAAATGGGAAGAGAGACAAAGACACATGAAACAGAGCCAGAAATCATTTATCAGAGAGAGATCATAAAATTAGAGTCCAATTTAAAAGAAAAAATGAAATTTAACACTATTTTTGGAGAGCAACTGAAAAAGAAATGAAAAGTTCATTCTCTAAGGAACACTGAAAGTTAATTCTTCCAATCACCCTGGCTGGTACTATGCTTCAACCTTCCTGGATCCTTCATCATTCCACTTGAAATTATTCTCTTCAAAGTCACCCATGATCTCTTTATTGCCAAATCTAATGAATTTTCTCTCAATTCTCATTCTCCTTGAATTCTCTGCAGCTATTAACACTCTCAATCACCCTCTTCTCCTAGATTCTTTCTTCTCTCTCCATTTTTGGAATTTCATGGTTTTTCTCCCACCTATCTGACAGGTCCTTCTCTATCTCTTTCACTAGAACTTCCTCCAGATTGTGCCCTCTAATCCAGGTGTCACTCGGGGTTCTGTTTGTCTTGGTCTCCTCTTCTCCCTCTATACCACATAATTTGAGAATTCCATAAACAACCTGGGAAAATCTACCTGTTTTGCCCAAATCTCTCTGCTGGTCTCCAGTCTCACATCTCCAACTGCTTTTCAGACACTTCATACTAGATATACAGTAGAAATTTCAGTATTTACAAAGTCAGATTCATTATATTTCTCTCTAAATTTCCTTTCATCACCTCATAATTTCATTGTTACTGTAGAGGGCAAGACAATCTTTCTAGTATCTCAGACTTGAAACCTATCTCAATTCCTCTCTATCTCTATGTCTTCATGTTCAAAATCAGTCGATTCTCCCTTTGTAACATCTTTTAAATGGCCCCTTTCCATCCTCTGACACTTTCACCATTCTGGTACAGGCCTTCATCAATTTACACTGAGACTGTAATCATAGCCTGCTTGCAGGTGTGTTTCTCTCAAATCTCTTCCCTCTCCAGTCCATCTTACAAAGTGATTTTAATAAAGCAGAGATCCAACTATGTCACATAATATCCCTTCCCACACACTCAATCACTTCCAAAATCAAATACCAAACCCTCTGTTTGATGTTCAAGTC